>NC_047118.1:22981829-23325162 GCF_902500255.1 Thalassophryne amazonica | reverse complement strand
ACTATCTTTACCTAATGCTGCAGAATCAACAGCACACCCCAGAAAATACGAGAAAAAGAAAAAAAAAAATTACCTAAAGAAGGTCAAGGCTAAGAACTTTGGTACAAAATAATCATTTAGTTTTTGTTTGTACCGTATTTGCTAAACTCATTTGTTTGTTTTGTAGATTTTAGAGGACTCACAACTGCCAAATGCTGGATTTCTTCTTTTCTGTTAGAGTGGGATTCTCCCTCGAGGCCCTAAGAGAAGGACAAAATGACATGTTGCATCTTAAGACAATTTGAGACAGATAAGGCCAACAAGTGGCCTACTGCAGCTTACACTTGTGCAAACAAAGCAAGTCAGAGTACCAAAGCAATGACAAGAGCTCAAACACATAAAACAGCATAAGTGGTACTGAACCAGCATTAATTCTGACACCATATTTTGGTTTAGTTTTAGTCATAATATGGTCATCTGAACTGATGTGGTTTTAGCTGACTAAATATCATAAGATTTTACTCCAGTAAAATCTTATATTGAGTCAACTACACTAAAACAAAAACAATTCAGGTGACTAAATTATGACTAAAGCCAATTATTTTTCTCACCCTTTTGATCAGGGATATTTTCCAACATGCAAACAGTAACAGGTTTAAGCTTTAAAGTCACTCTAAAACAGAATTTAGCTTCTGTTATGTGACCTGGGCCCGGTTTCATAAAGCAGCCTAATGTTTTAGTCTACTAAATTACTTAGTCAACTACAGCTAGTCGCCCAACATTATCTGTCTAATCTCCATTTTACATCGACCGCTAAACTTGTAGATTAGCTGTTTTATGTTAGTCGACGATTTTCAAGGGCATAACAGCTTCACGAGCCCCGTTGCTGTGAAACGCCTCCAATGCACAACAGTTTTGTTTACGTCCAGGTTGGTCATTGTCATGAACTATCCAGCCTTTGTTTCATTAACTGGCTTTATTAACATTTGCGGACACATACAAACTGCAGAACAATGGGCTTAGCTCTTAGCCTAGCAGTTCTTCTACACTTCCGTTAAGCCTTTTTGTGCGCACAACACTGCTCAGTGTAACAGTGAGCCAAAAGTAACCATGGCCAAAAGTGGAGGAAGCTCTCCTTTTGGAGGACTATGAGTGACGTAGGGGTGCTCTCGAGTGTTCCATCAAGTGGTGGTACATGATAGCTGCTATTTTTGAGGTAAGACATTGAAGTTTTGTCAACTAAAATGAGATTAGCCTCCTCTGTATCAGGCTAAAAAGTTTAGTCAGGTTATGCGAAACTTTGGCCAACTAAGCGCTTTGTGCAATGACTAATGTCAAAAAAATTAGTGAACTAAGTGAGTTAATTTGAGTAAACAAGATTAGATTGCTTCATGAAACTCAGCCCTGGGCCCAGTTTCATGAATAGGGATGGGTATCGATAAGATTTTATCTATATCAATTCCGCTTATCGATCCGATTCCTTATCGATTCCCTTATCGGTACCTCTTGTGAATTTTTTGTGTACTAAAAGTAGGCTTTACAGGTTTTCTATGTCAAAGAGTCAAAGAGCTTTTTCTTATCGTGCACCCGCTCTGTGGAACAGTCTTCCTGCGACCATGAGGCAGACAGAGTCCGTGGACATTTTTAAGTCTTGACTTAAAGCCTGTTTTTATTCTCTTACTTATTAATAGTTTTTATTTTTTTACCTGTTTTATTCTTTTACTTCTGTTTTTAATTATGTATTTGAATTTTTTCTATTCATTTATTTTAATTTTTTTTATGTTGAACTGTTCTATGTGAGGTGCCTTGAGATGGCTTTTGTTGTGATTTGGTGCTTTATAAGCCGATTAAATTAAAATTGAATTGAAATTGAACATTTTATTGAGTCTTAAAGTAAATAAATATGAAATTGGTCACTGGATCCTTAAACTCTGGACATAATAAACTCTACATGGTGGATCCTTGATCTCTGGACATAAATAGAAATAAACAAAATCTGTAGTTTTTGTCAAAAGCATTTCCTTTCAGACATTATTGGCATGAATGTCTTTCCATACATCTGAGCTGAGCTCTTACAGCTGGCTGTGCTTCACGTCAGGATGTAATTTATAAAGAATGCAACACGTCTCATTTTGGGAGGAAAAAAAACATTTTAGTCGATTGTAGTTTCTTGTCTGTATTACAAGGTTTGTAAGAGCTGTCATTTTATTTAAAGCGGCAATTCGTTTTGAAGTTATTAATTCTGACCAGACTCTGTCTCAGCAGAGAGCTGCGCAGCGTTTGGAGTTGTGCTAACGGAAGACGATAGAAACGAGGACGATTCTCGTTTCTTGACTGCAACAAGACAAGAGTCCCAGTTAGTGACTTTAATCCACACAAAAGTGACTCATGATATTTTAATGGCTTTGAGAGGGGTTAAGAAGCGGACTTGACATTTCTGAAGAGCAGCGAATCAAAGAACCAGTGGATCGAAGCATTGTTTCACTGGTTCACGCTTCAAAGTCGTGTCGTGCTGCAGAAACGATTGATTACAGAGCTGCTGCAGAGTCTGTAATCAACAGAGAGGAATGATCATTTTCCCGACAAACACCCTCAAAAACAACGGCCGCTCTGAAGGACCAATAAGGACCAATAAGGGAATCGTTAAGCAAAAAGGCTATTGATATTTCTTAACGATACTCGAAAAGAACCGGTTCTCGATACACATTCCTATTCATGAAGCAATCTAATGTTTCAGTCTACTAAACTTACTTAGTTGACTACGATTAGTCGTCCAACATTATCCGGCTTATCACCATTTCACATGGACGGCTAAACTTGTAGACTGGCCGTCTTATGTGAGTCGACAGTTTTCACCAGCATAACGGCCTTGCACGTGCCGTTGCCAAGAGATGGCTCCAATACGCAACAATTATGTTTACTTCCGGGTTGTTGTTGTCATCAACTCTCTAGCCTGTTTCGTTAACTGGCTTCATCAACATTTACGGATCCATACAAACTGCTTAGCACTTAACCTAGCAGTTTCACTCTTCAGTTTCTTCTTCTACACTCCTCTCCTGTGAAGCCTTTTTGTGCACACAACACTGCTCTGCGTAACAGCAATGCTCAGTGACTAATGTGAGAACTGTCACAAACACATCATGACAGTCGTCATCTGGTGCAACCATGGCCAAAAGCAGAGGAAGCTCGCCTTTTGTAGGAATATGAGCGATGTAAGGGGCTCTTGAAAGTTCCATCAGTTGGTGGTACGATTGCTGCCATTTTTGAGGTAAGACATTGAGGTTTTGTCAAGTACAAGATTAGCCTCCACTCTACCAGGCTAAAAACTTGAGTCGGGTAACGTGAAACTTTAGCTGACTAATTGCTTTGTGCAATAACTAACATAAAACATAACTGACATAAACATAACATAACATAACTGAGTTTGTTTGACTAAATAAGATTAGACTGCTTCATGAAACCGGGCCCTGCTTACTGATTAGATGTAAAATCAGACATTGCACAGGACTTTGTGTTGGTTTCCCCATATGATATGATGTTCTACAACTTGGAAAAATATATTTTTTATTGTTGTTTTAGCTTTATGTGGAACCGTTACAACGACTGACTGCGCATTTCCTCATCACCTCACCTGATCATCTCTGTCCACCGCACTGCTTCTTGCAGCTCCATTAGTCTCTCTTTGTACTGGTTCCTCTCCATCAGGACTCTGGCCATTTCCACACGGGTGAAGCGCCTCCTCTGGGCTGTCGGCACATCGCTCTGCGATAGCGAGAAAATGCACACACAGGATGAATAGTTGTCTGCCAGCATTACTATACATACAGTTGCAATGAACAATTATTTTCATTATCGATTAATCAGTATTTTCTCAATGAACTGATTAGTTGTTTGGACCATAAATGTTAGAAAATGCCAAAAAAAGGTTGATCAGTGTTTCCCAAAGCTCAAATTAATGTCTTCAAATGTCTTGTTTTGACCACAACCCAAAAATATTCCATTTACTGTCAAACAGGAGTAAAGAAACCAGAAGATATTCACATTTCAGAAGCAGAAATCAGCAAAAAGTTAAATTTTTAAAAGATAATTTAAAATAATTAATTATTGGAACTTGGAATTTAATTATAGATTAACAATTCACCATTGTAGCTCCATATTAAAATGCCAAAAACTTACATCTTCTTCATCTTTAGTTTTCTGTTTTGTCTCCTCCATCTCCACTCGAACTCTACAACAAAACATGAGATATTTTCAACAAACATGTTTTAAAATTTTCCAAAAGTTATGTAACATGATTTGTATTTCATAAAATCACGTTAATCTCAACAATGTCAAATTCTGTCACAGTCCTTCAAAAGCATAAATCTTTGCTATCTACCGACCCATTGATGAATGTGATCACACGCTAACAGCTGATTCACTCTGTAGCGTGGACTGCAGTTAACAGATTGATAATTACTAAAACAGCACTCCCTGCTGATTTCTTCCTTACTTTTTGAGTTCCTCCTCCAGCTCTCTGTTTTTATCCTCCAGCTTAGTCTTGGCTTGAAGCACAGCTTCCAGCTCTCCCTGCAGCATTTCCTTCTCACAAGTCAACTCATCCACCTTCATAATCAAGTCTTTATTCACCACATTCAGCGCGTTCCTGTACAAGAAGGAAGAAAATAACACTTTATTGTTGTATTTGACAACTTTCTGGTATAAATACTCACCTCAGCAGGTGAGTTCACTGATGCGTTCAATCATGCTTGTTAAAAACATCTGCTATGTCGATTAGCAGGAATAAAACCCAGCACACTGTTGGACCGTCATGGTTCATATGTTGCTCATCTCTGATTGAGTGAAGTTGATCATATTTACTCAAATACAGAATATTGCATTTGTCCAAAGTGTAAATCACAGTACCTCATTCAGTGTACAGGAGCAGATGTCATGAGTGCAGATGGTGCCATCTTGTGGCCACATGTAACATGCAGGATTTTCTCTATATTAAAAGCCAGGTGACCTCTGTGTACATACGTGTGCAACTTTGATCACAGAGAAACTGAGAAGAGCTGATACTTGCTGTTTGGTACGCTTATGTATTTTGGGTCAAGGATTAATGCTGCGAAAACAGAAAGTTGACAGGACTAATATTTTTGGAAAAATTAGGGATATTAGGTAACAACAGTGAACAATTGATGTTGATATCACCATTAATCAGTCCCTGGTAAGCACACAAACTTTGAACAAAGGAAATATCTCAACCTCGTCAGTTGTAAAAAAGGACATCAACTAAATGTGCCAAATAATACATGCAGTTATTAACAAACTTTCTCATTTTAATGTCCTGCACTTAGAATTAAAATCATTATAGAAACTTTGCATAATTTATTACCACCCTTGAAAAATTTCAGCTACCTATTTTATAAACACTACCCAATCTAGAGCCCGTGGATCCCCACAGGCAATGCACTAGTTTCATATGTCACTTTGAAATACAAGGACCTCCAAAAATAGTTAAACAAGAGTCATCAGAAGATGACATATCCCCCTGGTCCCTACAAATTGGTAATACAAAGTGTCGGGATCATCCAAGTAGACCTTAATGCTACATATGAATGGAATTGGTCAACTGGTTCTTGAGATATGGTGCTAACAAGGGTGGCAATGACGATATATTGCTGTGACCTTGAAACTGATCCCAAGCTCACTGTAATCAACTGGTATCAGGGGACCACCCAAGTACACCCTTATGCTAAATATGAATGAAATTGGTCAACTGGTTCTTGTGACTTCGTGCAACAAGCAAAAATGGACAGACAGACAGAAAGACAGACACTGGATGTTTCGTAGTTGTGAATCTCGCGCCGTCTCGTGGTCCGTGACTCACGCGAAAGACCAGTTTCAGCAGAGTTCCGGTTCAGAGCACAATGTAAACAAACATCATGAAGTAACAAGACAACATCAGGGCACAGCAGAAGTCCATCACAGGTGCTACACCTCCTCTAGATAACCCTCTCAACTTGGGAGAACGTGTCATCATCATAATCGTCCATGAATTCGCTAGATCAATGCCATCCATGTCCTCGTTAGCCATTGTTTACATGCGCTGTGAGACATCAGAACTCTGCTGGCACTGCAGTGCAATCTGTGAAACGCAGGGGGCTGCCGGGGGCATCATGGGAAACGTTAAAGTACCGAATGCTGACTGTTACATCCCCCATATTGCATCCTGGGGGATAAAAAGTAACTTATAGTCTTGAAAATACGGTAAATTAGGTGAACACTTTGTGAATTTATGGAAAGGTTCTGAAAAGAATAATTAAAGAATGGTGTCACAGTTATAACACAACATTACACACTTACTTTGTTTCAAGTAGTTGTGAATTCTCCTGAATGAGATTTTCAACTTCCCGACCCATACCTGAAAAGAATATCATCATCATCATCATTATTCTAATTATTATTAAAAAATGACAACATTGAGCAGGAGACACTACATAAGCACATCATGTTGTGAGGCCTGCTAACTAATAATTTACTAAAAACCAGTGAGGCTAAAGGTGTGAAATATTTCCTACACAGATTTATGTTACTATGATATTTTATGTTTTTTATGTTATTTCTGTTGATATGAATCACTTCACAAGACACAGAGTGACAGAACATATCACACAGAAGGATGGATAGAGTGGATAAAGTCTTACCAATTAAACTAAAGTCTGAGAAAACCATGCAATCCAAGTCAGGCAGAAAGAAGAAGAAAGAGAGAGAGACAGAGAGAGAGAGAGAGAGAGAGAGGTGGAGACTGTTTGAAACATGGGAATGACCAAAGCGATGGAGAAGCCCGGACTAAATATGCAGCTGTTGATTTGACAAGCAAAACACAAGAGATGCGGCTGCATCCCTAATCAAGTTAGCTAGTTAAGATAAACGTAGCAGTAAAGAAATAAAGGAATATATAAATGCCAAATATACACAAGCTGCAAAAAAGAAAGTTAGGCCAACTGTATGAAAATGAAGCATCAGTTGAACGCAAACAGTCTAAAAACAGAAAATCCCTCCTTCGTTCATGCACCAAACATTTTCTAAACGGCTAATAAATACTTTTAAACGGTTTAATACTATAACTCCCACCTGTTACCAGACATAATGAGGAAAATAGCAATGGGGGAATATGGCTTTAAATGAACAGGGAACAGAGTTCAGGAGGAAAATCGCAGAAGACTGTTTGGATAAAGACCGAGGGTATACACACCAGAGTACTCCACTGGGAATATGGACAAAAGCCAGAGGGCGAGAGACGGGGGAGAGAGAGAGGTGACGTTAACATGGGTAGATGGTCAACACGGCATATCATACGATAGCTGCACCAAAGCAAGTGTTATAAGAGAAGCTAAGTTTGTACTGTCAATAGAATAGAAGAAATAATGAGATGCATCAGTAAATTAGACGTGTGTTCATTTTGTATTATACAAAAAAACAAAAAAAAAAACCCTGAATACAATCATTTAATGTGATATTAATAAATTCTGGGCTGATTCTGATTCCCTGAAATATTTTACACACATAAACTTCAGAGGCACATTCCATCAGTCAGTTATTCTACAGCCAGGTCCAGAAGTACTTGGACATTGATGAGTTTCATCATTTTGCCTCTGTACATCACCACAATGTAGATGAAATCAAACAATTAAGATATGCGTGTAATGTAGATTTTCAGCTTTAATATAAAATGGATCACAAAAATAATGCATGAATCATTTAGAAATTACAGCCAGTTTGAGTCCCTCAATTTTGAGATCTTGTATGTAACTGGACAAAAGTTGCACTTGCCAGTTTCTGAAATCACATCCACAGACACGAATAAGTCCTTCAAAGCTGTCATGGGTGTCTTGATGGCTTCCCTCACTTTCCTCCTCCTTGCGCGGGCCCTCGAGATTTTGTGAACTGCCTACTCCAGACAGATTTACCCTACAGAGCCATACTGTTTGTATTAATGGCTGAGGTACAGTAAGTGAAGTCTAATCTTGTTTCTTGTATCCAGGCAAGAGCACTGGCTATAAAAGTGATGACTGCTTTATTCTTCTTTCTTTCAACTGTCCCCAGTTGCTCGGGGCTGCCACAGAAGATCCAGTATAGATGTGTTTTACATTGGATGTCCTTCCTGACATACAGTGAGGAAAATAAGTATTTGAACACCCTGCGGTTTTGCAAGTTCTCCCACTTAGAAATCATGGAGGGGTCTGAAATTTTCATCGTAGGTGCATGTCCACTGTGAGAGGCATAATCTAAATGCTGTCATGGTTTAAAATCCTGCAGGGCAGCAAGGTCCCCCTGCTCAAGCCAGCACATGTCCAGGCCCGTTTGAAGTTCACCAGTGACCATCTGGATGATCCAGAGGAGGCATGGGAGAAGGTCATGTGGTCAGATAAGACCAGAATAGAGCTTTTTGGAATCAACTCCACTTACCATGTTTAGAGGATAAGAACAACCCCAAGAAAACCATCCCAACCGTGAAGCATGGGGGTGGAAACATCATACTCTGGGGGTGTTCTTCTGGTCAGATGAGACCAGAATAGAGCTTTTTGGAATCAACTCCACTTACCATGTTTAGAGGATAAGAACAACTCCAAGAAAACCATCCCAACCGTGAAGCATGGGGGTGGAAACATCATACTCTGGGGGTGTTCTTCTGGAAAGGGGACATGACGACTGCACCGTATTGAAGGGAGGATGGATGGGGTCATGTATTGCGAGATTTTTGCAAACAACCTCCTTCCCTCAGTAAGAGCATTGAAGATGGGTCATGGCTGGGTCTTCCAGCATGACAATGACCCCAAACACACAGCCAGGGCAACTAAGAAGAGGCTCCGTAAGAAGCATTTCAAGGTCCTTGAGTGGCCTGGCCAGTCTCCAGACTTGAACGCAATAGAAAATCTTTGGAGGGAGCTGAAACTCCAAACCTGAAAGATCTAGAGAAGATCTGTATGGTGGAGTGGACCAAAATCCCTGCTGCAGTGTGTGAAAACCTGGTGAAAAACTACAGGAAACGTTTGACCTCTGTAACTGCAAACAAAGGATACTGTACGAAATATTAACATTGATTTTCACAGGTGTTCAAATACTTATTTGCTGCCGTAACATACAAATAAATTATTTAAAAAATCATACATTGTGATTTCTGGATTTTTTTTAGATTATGTCTCTCACAGTGGACATGCACCTAAGATGAAAATTTCAGACCCCTCCATGATTTCTAAGTGGGTGAACTTGCAAAATCGCAGGGTGTTCAAACACTTATTTTCCTCACTGTAATTCCGTTTCTACATGGAGAAACACTCTTGGTGTTCTCAAGCAGCCAAGTACCAGTCATGGCCTCACTTCAGATATTTGTGCACAGAGCAGCACAGCACCATATGAAAGAAATAAGCCTTATATTTAGTTTGTACAATTACTTAAGGCCTCTGAAAACAGAGGGACTGTGTATAAAATGGCTGTAATTCCTAAATAGTTAATGCAATATGTTTGTTAAACCACTTTAATTGATGCCAAGTCTACACTACAAGCACATCATGACTGTTTCATTTCAGCTCCACTGTGGTGGTGTACAGATGCAAAAATACTAGGGATGGGACGATCAGTCGCAATAGTCGACTACGACTAGCTACATCCAACCAGATGACGGTTTTTTATTAGTTGGCTAGTTGAAAGCCACTTATTAAGTAAATTTAACCCTTAAAAGAATAGACCTGCCGGAGCTGCCTCCACTCCCTTCCTCAGTGAAGAACCTTGGCAGGTGAATAACTTGGGCACAGATGGGTCGTCCACACCTAGTAAATGAATGCAGGTATTGTCTTCATGTGAATACTGTTTTTTTGTATTTGTGAGTTTGTGCTTATATTTGTTAAAATAAATGTCACATCTGAGTTTCATCATGAAGATTTGAAATTGACTCAATTCATTCAATATCAAATTTAATTGCTGACTAGTCGATGACTAATGGTACCCAACTAGTGGGCTAATGGTTTTCATTAGTCATCCCAACCCTAAAAAAAATACATAAATTGTGTCTCTGTTGAACTGTTGAACTGTTTATGGATTGGAATGTATGCGTTTTTATGTCTTAATTTAATTCCAAGCATGTGATGACACATGGGGAAGTGCGCTGATGTACAAAAAACACAAATGGTTTATGACAAATGTGAGGGCATGAAGGGAAGTGGCTTTTTACTCACTGAAAACTTACAACATGAGCACTTTCAGAAAAATAAAAGCATGCAGTGTGAGGGGTGAGGGATGGGAGGGTTACATTTCTCTGACGTTCATATGAACCTTTGATTTACTAGCTACCTTATAATGTCACACTGATTTTTGAAGGCCTGCAACTTGAATAAACACCTACAAACCAATGACAAAAGAGGCTTTTTATGGCTAAGTAATTAAAATGACACGGACCGCGTTTATCGGACTTTGCAAATCAACATACGGTACATTACTTCACCATAAGATTACAGATTCGTGCCTTTTCAAACTTATCCATCACAGCAAACATTAAGATACTAAACAAAAGTTTTTATGATCATGACAGTTCTTTGTTAATCAAACAAGGTTTGAGAGGTTTTTTCTCACCGAGCAGGTCGGCGCCTTCATCCACATCCCCGATGAGCCCAGTGCCTGCAGACGACAGCTCCTCAAAAAGAGAGTCTGTGTTGCGGTCAAACGCCATGTTCTCTATGCCTTTAGTAGGCGTACTGTAGGAGTAACAATTAGAGATGATGTAACTTTGTTATTGGGTTGGGTTTTTTGGGGGGCTTGGGGGGGGTACAACAGTAAGTGGTATTTGTGCTACCTGCAACCCTTGTATCCAGTGAGATCCATATCCAACTCGGGGGTGGACTCTATAATGTCCTGCACATCTGAGCTGTCCTCATTTTCAGGCAATCCTTCATAGAATACAGTCCATGCAAAAATAAAGAAGGGAAGTAAGGATGTGAGAAAACAATCTCCCCCCAAAAAACATTAGTAGTTGAAATGGGACATGTCAAACACTAACTTTTCTGAATTAATAAGCCACACTGGCGTGCTGAGCATCTCCCACTGGTAATTTGTACCACAGCATTCAATTGTCTTGGGTGAATCGCTTTAATAGATATGGTCATACTGACAGAAGCATGTCTTTTGTTTTCTGATACTGCATTTGGAAATAAAAACAACCAGCTGTGACCTCACCACATCACTATACTGGGATTTGGGTCAATACAGTGGGGTCACCTGTAGATACAGCACACATATTACAATTTAATGCTTTTAATATTTTCACTGTATACAGTACCTATAGGGTTAGGATATGAAAAAGAGCCAGCTGATAGGCTGATACTGTCCAAAAAAAAAAAAACTATGGTTGCAGGGGGACAATATATTACAGAAACTGAAAGTATAATCAGTAGAGTGGGGGTCCTTAGTGGCCCTTGGTGAAACGCAATCATCCTTAACCCCTTAACGCCCATCGTCGCATATATTCTACAATCTCTGACTCAAATATGCAACTTACCAAATTGACCTGTATGGCCGTTGTCGCAAATTTGCAACATACCATCATTATTATTATAACATTATAACATAAAGTCATTACCAGAATATCCAATATTACTATCTAGTTTTTGTGCAAAAGTGAAATTAATAATCTCAACATTATTTACCATCTACTTAAAGGCAAAAACACACACAAAACATTTTTTTTTTATATACAGCTATATAAATTTGGGCGTTAAGGGGTTAAATTCGATCTACAACCATTTAGGATGTCCAGTTCAAATCTTAAAGCATGCTGATGATGCATATGAACACAGTACAATACTATATCTCCTTTCTGAGCCTTACAGCAGGTAAGGAATGACAATGCAGCGCCCTGTCCACAGTATTTCAAACTTTTACCATGTCCCCCAGCCCTACCCCCTACATTTTCAAAATTCTTGCTGCCATTCAGGCTTCTAGCTAGACCCATTTTCGTGCCGGATAAATTACATGATTCTGGCTCGCGGCCAGGGGTGCAAGGGGTCAGAGCCCCCTGAAGCAATAGGGTTTTATACCTCTAAAACGTTATTGGCAAGCCCTATTTTAACCAAATTTGAGTGGTTTTAGATGCACTGAAAGCAAGAATACTAGACAAAAAAAAATGGCATTTATGTTGTAATATTTGTAATATCAAAGTTCTTTTTAAAATGTTTCTGTCAAAGTCTAAGTTAATAAAATAAATAATGTTGAAAAGGTTAAAAACACATTAATATTTGATGGGCACATAGCATTTGCTCTCTTCTTCTTTCATCCAGTGAAGCAGGAAGAGTATTTCTGTCATGACAGTTTTTTTCCAACATGTTTGAGTGGGATTGCATTACTTAAAAAAAAACAACAAAAAAACAATATAACCACTACTTGTCTTGTTTGAACAAGACTTGAGGCTCTCCCCATCTCTCTCTCTCCTGCCTCTCCCCTCCCCCTCCTCGCTCTCACTGGGCCTCATGTATCAACGTGTGTACGGTGATATTTGAGCGTATATGGGGTGTACGCCAAAACGGCTGCGCCACTTGGCATTTATCAATGTGGTCTTTGGCGTACGCTGCACTGAAAATATACACCAGGTCGAGAGGTGGCGTAAATTATACACCAAAATGAACCAGCGCTGGAATCCACATAAAAATGTAAATGATCAATATGATAAACAGTGCCATTATACAAATCAATGCATATGTTACATAAATAACACTTTTCCTGATTATACTACATAATAATCAATACAAATCCCGCTTTTGCGGCCTATCGAGCACGATCCGTGGCCACAGCGCTGACCGCAAAGGAAGCACTGCTCGCTTTTTTCTCCAGAGCCTGAAGCCAAAGCAGTGCTGAGCTTAACTTTATGTGGTGTGATCGTTTTAGACAATGAAATTGATAATTACAACTGTAGTGTTGTCATTCCCTTCGCCCGTGCTGCAATCAGGTTGTGTTGTCTCCATTCGTTTGTCACAATAAAATAAAGAAATAGATTTTAAGAATAAAGAAATCTGAAAATTTAGGTGTCTTATTAATTGAGCGAGCAAATATCCACATGTCAAGAATTATTGACGTGAAAAGAGAATACAGTGGTCCCTCGCTATAACGCGGTTCACCTTTCGCAGCCTCGCGGTTTCACAGAGTTTTTAGTCCAATTTGCATGCTTTTTTTTTCTGTGTTCTGCGTGTCTGTTTATAAGAATCTTCTCACCCAGAAGAAAAAAGAGCACCAACAACTACTCTTAACTGTGTTCTTCACTCGGAAACAGACACCTGCAGCCAGGTGTGAGTGGAAAAAGGCACGGCGTCAGGACAAAGAGGCGCGATCTGTGAAATACTGGTCAGTCACTATTAATAATTTCTAATGTGTCCAACCTCGTAGGTTGATCGTTAAAATTAAATTTGTTAGTTCTAAAAGCCATCATAATTATTTAAAGGAAAACGTTCTATTTTTATTTCTCAAACAAATGTTTGGGCCTGAAAACAGGTTGGTCTTATTTTTCTACTAAGGTTTGAACTTTGAGAGTGTTTACACACGAGAGAAAAGTGAGAAAATGTTCTGCCTGATTGAGAAAGTGTATAAAGTGGTTTTACAGGGTTTTTACAGCTTTAAAACGTCTATAATAATTGTAGAAAATAACGCTGACTACGTCGCGGTTTCGCGTAATACGGACTATTTTTAGAACGTAACTCCCACGATAAACGAGGGACCACTAACACTTTTTTGATTATACTACAAAACAATTAATACGACAGCCGCTTTTGATGCTCTATTGGCACGCATCGTGATTGGTGGAGTTCTTTCTCTTTGCCGTCTTCCTGGCTTCCATGTCGTAAAATGAGGGTGTGTCTGAAGCGGAGTCTGAATATTTATGGGCGTGTTTATTATAATTACGATTGTTTTCACCCGCCGCATTTATCAAGGTCACGTCAGGCGTACGCCGGAAATGGGCAGGTGCGCACTGCTTGATACATGTCACGGCAACTTTGGTGTACTTCAAATTTACACCGTAAATTTACGCCACAAGTGCGCAACTTTGATACATGAGGCCCACTGTCAGTGTGGTTTTCCTCTGAGCTTTTTGGAAACAGGAGCCTTTAAACTGTAAAATAAACTGTAAACTTCTGAATATATCAGCATCTACGAACACTGACACTCTGGATTATTGTAATGAAACATTTTAATGGAGTTTTGTTTCCTTTAAGTCAGAGTGGAGAGAGGTGCTGTGCATCCCCATTCTGATCTGCTTTCAGCAAACGCTGAAAGCAGCTGACTGCTGATCTTGCTGCGGTTTGTGGCAGAGATATGAAAAAAATGAGAAATATATTTCTTATTTCAATTATTTGTTTGAAATTGCAAAATAAAACAAAAGTACAACACTATAAGATTGAAATACGATCGAACTGGTACATTTTTCAGCAACATTTCAGTTCATTTTTTTAGAAATCTGTGTGGGCAGGAGAGGAAATTTGAACCTGAGAGCCGAGAGGAAATGTGCAGTGTTGTGCACATTTGCACTGCCCAGAACTCTGTTGCCATTGAAAAACAAATATTTATATATTGAGGAAAAGTATCTTCACAGTGTTGGACCCTACCCACTGATATGGATCTAGTCCCAGGCGCTGCCTGAACCTCCGTGTTCTTACTGTTTCCATCCTCCCTTTCCACGTCCGAGGCCGTTGTAGACATCGGAGTGGCTGATTTGGAGCAGCTGAAGTCTGACAGCTCATCCTGTGGTGACAATACATTGGTTTAATGAAGCATTTATACAGCACAAGGGTCAAGACTAGGGTCCCTTTATTAAGAGAGTAGCATCAACTGAGAACATGGTGTCATTTTGAGGCCATATGGGCTGAACTACTGAATTTATATTTAATCAAATTTATATAAATTTACCATTTATGATGATTTTTTTTAATTAATGTAAAGCCTGATTTATGCTTCTGCTCCTCTGTAACTACATGTCATGCAATGACAGGTGACAGTTTTAAAATTCTCCGTTGCTGGATTATGCTTTATTCTGGATTAATTTGACCCTCAACAAGCTTTTCTTTCTACAATCATCAATCAATCAATCAACTTTTTTCTTGTATAGCGCCAAATCACAACAAACAGTTGCCCCAAGGCGCTCCACATTGCAAGGCAAGGCCATACAATAATTATGAAACACAGTCTACGTCTAAAGCAACATAACCAAGGGATGGTCCAGGGTCACCCGATCCAGCCCTAACTATAAGCCTTAGCGAAAAGGAAAGTTTTAAGCCTAATCTTAAAAGTAGAGAGGGTATCTGTCTCCCTGATCTGAATTGGGAGCTGGTTCCACAGGAGAGGAGCCTGAAAGCTGAAGGCTCTGCCTCCCATTCTACTCTTACAAACCCTAGGAACTACAAGTAAGCCCGCAGTCTGAGAGCGAAGCGCTCTAATGGGGTAATATGGTACTATGAGGTCCCTAAGATAAGATGGGACCTGATTATTCAAAACCTTATAAGTAAGAAGAAGAATTTTAAATTCTATTCTAGCATTAACAGGAAGCCAATGAAGGGAGGCCAACACGGGTGAGATATGCTCTCTCCTGCTAGTCCCCGTCAGTACTCTAGCTGCAGCATTCTGAACCAACTGAAGGCTTTTTAGGGAACTTTTAGGACAACCTGATAATAATGAATTACAATAGTCCAGCCTAGAGGAAACAAATGCATGAATTAGTTTTTCAGCATCACTCTGAGACAAGACCTTTCTGATTTTAGAGATATTGCGTAAATGCAAAAAGGCAGTCCTACATATTTGTTTAATATGCGCTTTGAATGACATATCCTGATCAAAAATAACTCCAAGATTTCTCACAGTATTACTAGAGATCAGGGAAATGCCATCCAGAGTAACGATCTGGTTAGACACCATGCTTCTAAGATTTGTGGGGCCAAGTACAATAACTTCAGTTTTATCTGAGTTTAAAAGCAGGAAATTAGAGGTCATCCATGTCTTTATGTCTGTAAGACAATCCTGCAGTTTAGCTAATTGGTGCGTATCCTCTGGCTTCATGGATAGATAAAGCTGGGTATCATCTGCGTAACAATGAAAATTTAAGCAATACCGTCTAATAATACTGCCCAAGGGAAGCATGTATAAAGTGAATAAAATTGGTCCTAGCACAGAACCTTGTGGAACTCCATAATTAACTTTAGTCTGTGAAGAAGATTCCCCATTTACATGAACAAACTGTAATCTATTAGACAAATATGATTCAAACCACCGCAGCGCAATGCCTTTAATACCTATGACATGCTCTAATCTCTGTAATAAAATTTTATGGTCAACAGTATCAAAAGCAGCACTGAGGTCCAACAGAACAAGCACAGAGATAAGTCCACTGTCCGAAGCCATAAGAAGATCATTTGTAACCTTCACTAATGCTGTTTCTGTACTATGATGAATTCTAAAACCTGACTGAAACTCTTCAAATAGACCATTCCTCTGCAGGTGATCAGTTAGCTGTTTTACAACTACCCTCTCAAGAATCTTTGAGAGAAAAGGAAGGTTGGAGATTGGCCTATAATTAGCTAAGATAGCTGGGTCAAGTGATGGCTTTTTAAGTAATGGTTTAATTACTGCCACCTTAAAGGCCTGTGGTACATAACCAACTAACAAAGATAGATTGATCATATTTAAGATTGAAGCATTAAATAATGGTAGGACTTCCTTGAGCAGTCTGGCAGGAATGGGGTCTAATAAGCATGTTGATGGTTTGGATGAAGTAACTAATGAAAATAACTCAGACAGAACAATCGGAGAGAAAGAGTCTAACCAAATACCGGCATCACTGAAAGCAGCCAAAGATAACGATACATCTTTGGGATGGTTATGAGTAATTTTTTCTCTAATAGTCAAAATTTTGTTAGCAAAGAAAGTCATGAAGTCATTACTAGTTAAAGTTAATGGAATACTCAGCTCAATAGAGCTCTGACTCTTTGTCAGCCTGGCTACAGTGCTGAAAAGAAACCTGGGGTTGTTCTTATTTTCTTCAATTAGTGATGAGTAGAAAGATGTCCTAGCTTCACGAAGGGCTTTCTTATAGAGCAACAAACTCTTTTTCCAGGCTAAGTGAAGATCTTCTAAATTAGTGAGACGCCATTTCCTCTCCAACTTACGGGTTATCTGCTTTAAGCTACGAGTTTGTGAGTTATACCACGGAGTCAGACACTTCTGATTTAAAGCTCTCTTTTTCAGAGGAGCTACAGCATCCAAAGTTGTCTTCAATGAGGATGTAAAACTATTGACAAGATACTCTAACTCCCTTACAGAGTTTAGGTAGCTACTCTGCTCTGTGTTGGTATATGACATTAGAGAACATAAAGAAGGAATCATATCCTTAAACCTAGTTACAGCGCTTTCTGAAAGACTTCTAGTGTAATGAAACTTATTCCCCACTGCAGGGTAGTCCATCAGGGTAAATGTAAATGTTATTAAAAAATGATCAGACAAAAGGGAGTTTTCAGGGAATACTGTTAAGTCTTCTATTTCCATACCATAAGTCAGAACAAGATCTAAAATATGATTAAAGTGGTGGGTGGACTCATTTACTTTTTGAGCAAAGCCGATAGAGTCTAATAATAGATTAAATGCAGTGTTGAGGCTGTCATTCTCAGCATCTGTGTGGATGTTAAAATCGCCCACTATAATTATCTTATCTGAGCTAAGCACTAAGTCAGACAAAAGGTCTGAAAATTCACAGAGAAACTCACAGTAACGACCAGGTGGACGATAGATAATAACAAATAAAACTGGTTTTTGGGACTTCCAATTTGGATGGACAAGACTAAGATACAAGCTTTCAAATGAATTAAAGCTCTGTCTAGGTTTTTGATTAATTAATAAGCTGGAACGGAAGATTGCTGCTAATCCTCCGCCCCGGCCCGTGCTACGAGCATTCTGACAGTTAGTGTGACTCGGGGGTGTTGACTCATTTAAACTAACATATTCATCCTGCTGTAACCAAGTTTCTGTTAGGCAGAATAAATCAATACGTTGATCAATTATTATATCATTTACCAACAGGGACTTAGAAGAAAGAGACCTAATGTTTAATAGACCACATTTAACTGTTTTAGTCTGTGGTGCAATTGAAGGTGCTATATTATTTTTTCTTTTTGAAGTTTTATGCTTAAATAGATTTTTGCTAGTTATTGGTGGTCTGGGAGCAGGCACCGTCTCTACGGGGATGGGGTAATAGGGGGATGGCAGGGGGAGAGAAGCTGCAGAGAGGTGTATAAGACCACAGCTCTGCCTCCTGGTCCCAACGCTAGACAGTCACAGTTTGGAGGATCCCAAAAAATTGGCCAGATTTCTAGAAATGAGAGCTGCTCCCTCTAAAGTGGGATGGATGCCGTCTCTCCTAACAAGACCAGGTTTTCCCCAGAAGCTTTGCCAATTATCAATGAAGCCCACCTCATTTTTTGGACACCACTCAGACAGCCAGCAATTCAAGGAGAACATGCGGCTAAACATGTCACTCCCAGTCTGATTGGGGAGGGGCCCAGAGAAAACAACAGAGTCCGACATTGTTTTTGCAAAGTTACACACCGATTCAATGTTAAATCATCTAAATCATCACCTTCAATTCAAAGATAAGCTGTACAATTTCCTCTTTTTCCAACTCTGTTGTAAATTTACAGACTTTTCTGCCAAATGTAATCTGCGTGTGCACTGCAAAAACTATTAAAATTTGAGCAGAAGGAGTAAAAGAAGAAAAGTGTCAAATCACAGCCTTTTGTGGTGTCTGATTTAACAGGTGCACATCAGGCTGCGGGTCCGAGTCTGAGCACGGTGTGAAAAAAAGTCTGGCTTTTAATCACGGAAATGACTCCGGTCCCACATGTGAGGGGTTTTTAATGGAAATGCATTGTGGTTGGACAGGGCATTTTATCCGATGTGAGCGAGAAATCCATTATACAATATCCGTTACATATGGGGTTTACTACATGGAAAACAATACAAAAACATTGGGACTTTTTTTTGTCCGGTGAATATCCACTTTATATCCACGAAAGCACCAAGATTAGATTTGGTGGTATATGGATACTGGGTGGTCAGAGGAAGAGATGTTGCACAAGGCACACAGTTGCTTCACCTCAGGGAGCTTTAGTGGATGACTGCTGCTTCCACTCCTGCACTTTGACGCCATGCATCCAGAACTCTTCCCCCACCAGAAAACCTCTCAATTCTAATTTTGCCATCTAAATAGCAATCAATCAGTTGCAGGCAGACCTGCCTCTTACAGGAAATAACAGGTGACACTGATTATTTAATGTTGTCACTAAAATTAGCCCATGAATTGAGGAAGTAAACACTGCCCCTTTGAGTCCGATTACCTATTTCACACTAAGATTATGTGCTGTGTGAATAGCAAAGTGGAACTGGACATGTCCTCAATGCAGTTGCGCTATGCGCCATAGGCCATGCACCACAAATCATCAAGATAGGGCCCAAAGAGATCAAAAAGAGCAAATACACAAACAAAAAAGAAGCCACATCAAGTCAACACACAAATACAGACAGCAAGTCCACAAAACATTTACATGTTGCTAAAATATCAATTCAACATAAACACAAATGGAAGGAATCACTCAACATCTATTTAGGAGACAACAGTAGTACTCACATGAGGCTCAAAAACAGGAAAAATTTTAATTTGGACATCAGAAATCTATATTAGCTCTTGTATGTCTACAGAAAATGATCTAAACTAATGATGGCGTGGTACCGATGCCTCCAGGAATGAGGCAGGAAAAGCAAAAACTCACAACGTAGAAACTATCATGCAGCGTAAATTAAATGAAAACCAAATGATGGCTAGATGCAACAATCCTCTTATCAAATTTAACAGTGTTTTCTGTGTTTTAAATTAATACAGGACACTTAGATTTATAAAGGCCTTGATGTTGCTGAGAGATAGGATATAGTTGCATGTAGCGTGATGCACAAAGTGAGAGGCGACTTTTGAAAAGATGAAACAGCACAGTGGAGAAGACTACTGAAGTCTACACACGCTTACACGCACAGACAGACACAGACAGTACTATCCATGGCCAATGCAGGCGTGCTGCTGCTGGCATGTTGGCCAAACATCACTCATACAACTACCTTGCAGTCGTCTGCCAGTGAATTCCCCCAAGTAGAGTCCTGTGCACTCTTACCCTCCCTTTTCTTTGAGGGCTCGTTCAGGTCCAACTGCTTGGGGTAAAAGTCAGAATAAAGCTTACATGTGCAGAAGCAGATCAACAGATATGCACACACCACACAGTGCACATGTCTGTGAATCGAGTGTAAGAACACACATGCATGTGTTAAAGTATATTACATGTAGATTTCATATGTGTTTATAAACATACATGATTGATGCTTTCCATTTTTTAAATATCCCGCTGCATACTGAGCAATACATTTCTTTTAACTACATCACAATACTCACAAAAGCATCACAATGAATTAAACGTCATGACTCATTACTCAGATTTACCCTCTATTTACACTGTATTTTTAAAATTTCAAAGGTAATAAAAAATTAAGTGACAAAGAATTTTGATGAAACTCAGATGCAGATGTGTCAAGACGACTGTTGTGTGTTGGGGGGGTGTGGCTGGATGTTTTGGTGTTCTTTTCTTTTCTTTGCTCTTCAAGTGGCATGGAAACTGATTCTTCTGTGGAGAGGGTGCTGGCTGAAGAGTCCTCACCCTCATCAACATCATGTGAAGCACCTGTGACTGGTGCACACATGCAACCTTAAAGACTTTCAGCTGAAGCAGATAATTGGATGGCGTTCTGCATTTAAGGCATGTGTGATTCAAGCAGAACTGCCGGGAACTCTACCTTGTGATGTCCATTTGTGAGACGCTGAGGACCGCGCCTGGGTTTGACACATCGAGCCCGTGAAGCAAGGAAGGGTGAGGACACATGCTGTCAGCACACATTAAAGGTGATTAAGTGTTCGACTAATTGTTGATAGTAACTTGGTGTTTTGTTACGCAGTATACTGGAATTGTGATGAGAATTGTGCAGCTTGCTTCTCACTGCTGTGGCGTGCAGGATAAGTGATCCTCCACCTGTTGTGAGAAGCTGCTCATTTGCATAAAGTTAAAAAATACAGACCTGAATGTGTTGCTGATAGCGTGTGTCTTTTGAAAGATATTGTTGTAACTGCTGACTTACCTCACCTCTTCTTTGCTTCACAGAGAGTCAGTTTGTCGTGTCCACCTGGGGGGTGTTTGGCGGTGGTAGTGGGTCCAGGAGCGCTGGGCTTTGATCCTTGCGGGCGCTGGAGAGCGTGCCAACAGTCACTCCACCAGAGGGACGCTGTTTTTGTTTTTACACCTTTTATGCACAGTGGGTGAAATAAATATATTGTTTTTGGAACCGCTTTTCTGGTTATTTGTAGCGTTGGGTTCCGTCTGACGCAGGTCCGCTCCTCAACCCGCGTCGACACATAACAGTAGTTCCCGGCCATTCCATAATGGACCCAGCGGCAGAGGCGGTTCCTTTTGCCGAAAAAGTTCAAGAACACTTGGAGAAAATATGGGAGCAATTACAGCATCTCGCAAACCAAATTAAACAAACAGACGCCCGTATTACGGAGCTTGCAGCGCAAGCCGCTCCGCTTCCTGCTGCTCCAGCTGCGGCATCATCGATACTAGTGCAGATAACTCCGTCACCCAGAGATTCGGCGTCCGAACCGATTGTTTGTCGTCCGGAGCCTTGTGCGGTGATGCAATGCTCTCTGGTTCTGCTCAGTCAGGTTGGAGCGCCGCAGCTTTACGAGGAATGTTTGTAGATGGGTTAAATGAGTCATTAAAAGACGAGCCGGCAGTCCGTGATGAGCCAAACGATTTAGATGAGCTAATATCGTTGGTGATTCGTCTAGATGATCGGATGAAGGAGCGTGGACGCGAGAGAGGACGCCCATCAGAGCGGGTTTTTTCATCTCGGGGCTTTCCCCGACACAGATTTGGGCCGCCTCTTCTTCGCCCCACTGAAGCTCCTCCGACGGGACCTCTGGCTCCTCCTGTTGACGAGCCCATGCGGCTCGGACCAGCAGAGATTACTGTATTGCCCCGACATGTAAGCGTCAAGAGAAATAATGGTGACGTATCTCCAAGTGTTCTGGGACAGGCAAAATAACACACATAAAAAAAAAAATTTAAATAAAAAAAAATTTAGCACGAGTAAATGTTTTGTTTTCTTTAAATAGGGGTTATAATTGTATGGGGAGTCAGAGGCGTATCTGGTGGAGTGATTGTTGGGCAGTTAGAAGTCCGCCTGGGCTCACTTAATCGTTAATTTTTTGTGTTTTTAGGTATTTTCTGGTTGGGTTGTTGGGTCGTTTTATTTTGTTATTTCTCTACATCCCTAACCCCAACCTCACTTGCCCCAAGACCGTTTGTCTTGTGGGTTGTGGGGTGGTGCAGGTTGGTCACGCTGAGCATTCTCAGAAGACCTCTGCACCTGGGGGGGGGGGGTGTTAGAGGCGTTTTTCTTGGTTTGGTTAGGGCCCGGTTCCACTCCAGCCTCAGTGAGCCTTTGTACCATTCGTCATTGGTGTTGCCGGGGTGTGGTGCAGCGGAGACTTACCTCGGTCGGAGGGGTGGGCCGATCTGTTGCCGTTCGCCATTTCGGTAGTTCCACCCCTCCCGAGAGGCTGGGGTATGGTCGAGTTGGGGCACCGGACGCATTTCCGGTTCTCTGCTGCACCTTGGGGTTGGAGCTGGGTTAGTTTTTCCTGTTCCCTTCTCCGGCTTAATGTTTTGAGCCGTTCGCCAAAGTTGAGCCGCCGAGGGGCTCTGGGAGGGACCCGGGGTCTTTCGGGGTGCCGGGGAGGGTAACAGGGTTTACGGTCATTTTATATCCCCCCGGGGTTGTTTTTGGTAGTCCTCCGGGGGTTGATTTTTGATTTTGTTCTGTTTCCTTCTGGGTTCCACCTCCAGGGTTGATGGGACGGTCCTCTGGGGGGGAATTGGCTTGGGGCCAACTAGCCAAATGTGACCGGGTCTGGGGTTCCGGGGTTGTGGGGAGGGTACCTCCTGGGGTTGATGGTACGGTCCTCTGGGGGGCGCCGTTTGCTCCATGTACACCTGGGGACCTTTGTGGGATTTTGGTTCTGGCTGTTCCTCCTGGAACTGGCGATGAAGGCCTTCTGGGGGGGGGTTGGGCTCTGCAGGTCATTCTGGGGGGGTTGTTTGTTGTTTTTCTTTTATGCATTTATGTTTGTATTGTGTTTGTGGGGCTGTGTTGGGTGTTTGCATTTGGGAGTTTTTCTTTTCTTCCCGGGGTTTGATGGGACGGTCCCCTGGGGAGGTTTTGGGTGGGTTTTATGTTTTTTTTTTTTTTTTTTTTCTGTGTTGAATTGTACTGGGGAATGTTTTGGGGCTTTTGTTGATTCCAGCCGGCCTTCCAGCTGCGGTGCCTGTCCTGCTGTCTGTGGTGGACCTTAGGAGCGTGGTGCTGTCTGCTTCCTGACGTGGACCCCGGAGGGAGGTGCTGTTCTCGGGCCTGGTCTGTTCGGTCGCCGGGAGGCTTCCTGTTGATGGGGGGGGTACTGTTGTGTGTTGGGGGGGGGTGTGGCTGGATGTTTTGGTGTTCTTTTCTTTGCTCTTCAGGTGGCATGGAAACTGATTCTTCTGTGGAGAGGGTGCTGGCTGAAGAGTCCTCATCAACATCATGTGAAGCACCTGTGACTGGTGCACACATGCAACCTTAAAGACTTTCAGCTGAAGCAGATAATTGGATGGCGTTCTGCATTTAAGGCATGTGTGATTCAAGCAGAACTGCCGGGAACTCTACCTTGTGATGTCCATTTGTGAGACGCTGAGGACCGCGCCTGGGTTTGACACATCGAGCCCGTGAAGCAAGGAAGGGTGAGGACACATGCTGTCAGCACACATTAAAGGTGATTAAGTGTTCGACTAATTGTTGATAGTAACTTGGTGTTTTGTTACGCAGTATACTGGAATTGTGATGAGAACTGTGCAGCTTGCTTGTCACTGCTGTGGCGTGCAGGATAAGTGATCCTCCACCTGTTGTGAGAAGCTGCTCATTTGCATAAAGTTAAAAAATACAGACCTGAATGTGTTGCTGATAGCGTGTGTCTTTTGAAAGATATGGTTGTAACTGCTGACTTACCTCACCTCTTCTTTGCTTCACAGAGAGTCAGTTTGTCGTGTCCACCTGGGGGGTGTTTGGCGGTGGTAGTGGGTCCAGGAGCGCTGGGCTTTGATCCTTGCGGGCGCTGGAGAGCGTGCCAACAGTCACTCCACCAGAGGGACGCTGTTTTTGTTTTTACACCTTTTATGCACAGTGGGTGAAATATATTGTTTTTGGAACCGCTTTTCTGGTTATTTGTAGCGTTGGGTTCCGTCTGACGCAGGTCCGCTCCTCAACCCGCGTCGACACATAACAACGACAAGGCGAAAAGCTCATTTTTCGCTGATCAAATGCTAGTAAATGCACACAAAATTTAAGCAACACTCAAAATAATACCAAATACTGTTGCATACTGAGCCAAACAAAGAGATATTCAAGAAAATATCTGCATTTGCAAAAGTGTACCATATCAAATGTATTATAGTTCTGTAGAATGATGAATTAGCATTCAGTCATTACAAATTTTAAAGAGTACAAATTTTAACTATCACTTTAAAAAAACAATTTTACAGAGTACCAGTTATATTACATTTTACAGCACCGTGCAAAGTTTACACTGCCCCCCGCCCCACAAAAAAATATATATATTTCTGGGGGTTTTTTTTGTCTTCATTATTGAGCCAACTGAAAGTCGAACTTTAAATAACCAATTATTCCTATTCCAACAGAAATAAAAATGAGATTTTTTTTAAACTTCTTCAAGAAAAAAAAAATTACAAAATAGAAACCTCTTTCCAATTAATTAATAATGTTGTTATTATTATTAACAATAATAATAATAACAACTTCATTGCATCTGGTGCATGACTGCACAAATATACTGGAAGTATTGATGATCATTTAAGTAAATAAATAACATACAACCTGATATCATAATCGGGAGGAAACCACCAAAAACAAATATTGTATCTTTTAAAAAAGGGGGGAAAGACAGAAATGGGAAATAATCAATTACAAAGTGAAAAAAGCATCTTCAAATAATGAAAACAATTAATAACAGAAAAATAATTAATTCCATAGGTGTGCTGCCAGGTACATGATCATAGAATAAGCAGGAGTTGTTGCTTATCGTAAAAAAAGAAAAGAATTATGTACAACCTAATATTATCATATATTACAAAAGACTACCAAAAAATAGCTTTATTTTAAAAATTATCCATTTCATACCGTATAGCTTTACTAAATATCATATTTAGCAGTTTATTGTTATGTTCCCAGTGTTTTAGACAAATTAGTGCTTTCAGTGATTTGTTTAAGTGGCATTGCTTTGTTTTAGGGGATTCTGACTAAAACTAATTGCAATGACTTAACAGCCAAACCAGCTTTAAGACAATGGAATGTTTTACTGACATGAGACATATTACAGATGGTGGTGAGTGCATGAAGAAATATGATGTCACTGTTTCACTTAACTATGTATTTAAAAGGCCACGGCTCAACAATAACTGTCCAGTGGTACAGGACCAATCATACCCGCTCCTCTTTCTCCCTCAGTGAGTGGCTGCAAGCCATACAGCACCATCACTCCCATCATGCATCACACCACAGAGCGAATGTCCCAGTTTTAACAAAAACGTAGCACGCAAATTAAATGATCAGCTCATAACTGCTACGCATACATTTCTATCCACAACCACTGCTTAAACAAGAAGCATTAAAATCTGGAGTACGTAGCCTCCATATGAGAAGGAAAGATCAATAAAACCGCACATCATCGCATGGTAAAAGCCCAACATTTGCTAGAATATTATAACATGTGCATCAAATAGGAAATTGTTACAAAGATGAATATTCAAGAATACATGTGCCTGAATGATCTGCTGCACAGAGGAAAAGGCACACATTTGCATATCTTTCAATAGCTAAAGAGAGGATGTCTGAGAACAGAGATCGCCTTGTCAGACACCAACTAAAATACATGTAAGCACCCCCACCCCTTTTCATTGGCTCTCTATTTTTACTGGTTTCAAAGCTCAGTCTCCTTTTTCTTCTCATGCCGCCAAAGCAGTTGAAAACATTCACCAGGGAGAGGCGCTGAAGTGATCCTGTGTCAGTCTGTTTTTAACAGACAGATACTGATGACACAGAGTTAAAGCAGTGTGTTATTTTGAAGTGGTTAAAAGCCAGTTATTACATAATTTATCAAGAATTTAGTGACCAGAACAGTGATGAGATCAGAATTCATGATGCCTAGTACAGTGCCCGTAGGAAGTTTGTATTCCGATAGAAAATTGAGAGTTTAAGTTGATTTCTCGTGGATGGTTGTATGAGGCTATGTTTGATGGTGGTATGTAGAAAGAGGTGTACTTATGCTACATTATATTATTATTTAAACATAGTATTTCTTTTTTTTTTTATCAGTTTTATTATCAATAATATGAATATGAAACGATTCCTATTAAACAGGTTACTGGAAGACAGTCAGACAAAATTAAACAGAACATTTAGAATATTTAAAAGAGCAAATCAGTGCCCCACCTCCTGAACACAGTTTATTTAAACAGCAAATATATTTAATTCAGCTTACGTACTTAATAAAATGTTGTACAAATTGTGGGAAAAATAGAACATTTCATTCAGCTTATGTACTTACTGAAATGTTGTACAAATAGTGGGAAATTTGCTGATGTTATCAAAAACAGATTTTAGCTAACATCTCCTCAGTGTTGTCAAGCTAAAAAGTATTTGCTGGGATGCTGGCATTAAACATTTTATTGTGAAACAGTGCGAGCGACATGAAGTATCTGATGTTGTTTAACTTTGCTACCAGTAACATCAGCGGCAGCCATGCCATCTTGGAAGTCCAAATGTTGCAATGTTATTCAAAATAAAGGTTTCAAAATAAATGTTTTGAAAATTAATCCACAAATTTTTCATAATAAAGGATGCACATCATCGTGCCATGCACAAGTCATATCTGAAATCTGAGGTCTATCTGACAAACAGAGAGATATGCCAGCCACATACCCACACACAGACGTTTCTTGCTTTATAGATAGATGACTGTATGTCATACTAGACAGAACAGGTCTGTATATACACTCAATAGCCACTTTATTAGATACACCTTGGTAGTACTAGGTTGGACCCCCCTTTGCCTTTAGAACTGTCTTAATTCTTCATGCTATAGATTCACCGAGGTGTTGGAAACATTCTTCAGAGATGTTAGTCCATAGTGACATGATGGCATTATGCAGTCACCCATTCAACCAGTCTGCCCATTCTCCTCTGACCTCTGACATCAACAAGGTATTTTCTCCACACAATTGGATAATTGGATATCTTCTCTTTTGCGCACTATTCTCTGGAAACCCTAGAGATGGTTGTGAGTGAAAATCCCAGGAGATCAGCAGTTTCTGACATACTCAGACCAGCCCAACAACCACGTCATGTTCAAAGTCACTTAAATGTCCTTTCTTCCCCATTCTGGTGCTCAGTTTGAACTTCAGTAAGTCATTTTCACCACGTTAGATCCCTAAATGCATTGAGTCGCTGCCAAGTGATTGGCTGATCAACTGTTTGTGTTAACAAGCAATTGAACAGGTGTACCTAATAAAGTGGCCAGTGAGTGTGTATTTATCTCCAAATACACAGATAAAGTGTTTAAAATCTCACTGTGAAAAAAAATGCCACAGTTGATTTTAACTCTTAAAATGTTATTTTACCATTTTCCATGTTATTTTTCCAGACTTGACCATACCAGCATTGGTTCAAATCACTACAAGTGTAATTCGACACTGTAAAAATGTAGGTTTAACACTGAGTCAGGTGAAAAACAAGAATTGCTGTTTCTGTGACAGTGCAATTGTCTGTGGTGTTCCTCCAAACAATGCCCCCAAAAAATACACTTTTACATAGTGTTAAAGTATTCTGTTTAATACTGGAAATACAAAAGGTTAACACAATTAAATAATTAATATTTTAGCACTAATGAAAGTGTCTGCAGAAATTCTCACCCATCCAGGTCAATGCACCTCAGTAGGTTGAATCAGGTAAACTACACTTGTTTAGTTCCTTGATGAAACTTTTCTGGATGAAGAGTGAAACATCTTCAAGGAACTAAACAAGTCCAGGTGACCTGATTCAACCTACTTAGATATCACTGAAAGTGTAACTTTAAGTTGTAACTGGTGAGAATTACTGTACTTAAACTCATGAAGTCTTCATTTTAACACTATGCCAGTTTAAATAACGCTGAGGATGTTTCTGTGTAGGATGCATTATTACTAATGACAGACAGTGAAAACAGAAAAAAAAACTATACAGTACCAGTCAAAAGTTTGAACACATTTTCAAAATGTGTCCAAACTTTTGACTGGTACTGCATAGTTTTTTCTATTTTCACTATTTGCCATTATTTTTCCATTTCCTAATACAATTGAATGGGTGACAAACATGTTTGAGAGTACCATATGCACAAACGCACATAAAAAGGTCAATAGTATACAGTATATACATGTTGCCTCTGACAACCCACGAGATAAAGTGTTTAATAAAAAAAAACAAAGGCCATAAAACCAACATGGAGGTGACACCCACCTTGAGACTAGTGTTGGAACGTGGCTGCGCAGAGTCTCCGAATCTCCAGCCATCCGTTCTGGGCGTCTCTGCCCTGCCCGGGAGGTCCGGGATTAGTACAGAAGTCCCACCAGACAACGGGAAGATTCCTAGAGAAAGAGGCCGATCTCTCCTGGAGAGTAATAAAAGCAAACATTTCCTTGATTTGATTGTTGTTCACTAGCCTTCTGACAAAGGGTTTCATTCACAACACATTTATTAACACACACACGTATCCTGTGTGGTTTTACCTGCCCCGACCCACTGTGCTCGACTCCGTGGTCTCATTTATCTGCTGCATTTTGATCCTCTCTACGTGCTCCATGTAATTATGAATCATCTGCCGACAAAAAAAGAACAACAAAAAAAAAGATCTAGTCATGAACGTTGTTCCCAATCACACCTCCTGAAATCTTCCTTCCATTTCCCAGCGTCCACATTTACCTCAGTGTGCCGCTGATGGAGAGAGTTGTATTCCTTCTTAAGCTCCATCTCACGTTCTTCTAACCTGCCAACTGACAGAGAAGATGGCGCTATTCAGTCCATCATTAGGGTGTTCACATGGCAAGACAGCAATGAAGTTGTGTTCCACCCCTTGTCCCTGTCTGGTGTCCTGTCTGTTAAATGTTCTTGATTTTGGTCATTTTATCTTTGTTGTATGCTTTTGCCATTTTTGAGTTCTGCTTTGGTTTTCTGGCACTGATGTTTGGTTGAGTTCTCCTTTTCCTAAGGAATATGCTTTGAGGATCTGTTGCTATGCTCAGAACTCTCAGAAACTGGGAAAGATCCAAACTTCTGGACACATACATTCATGAGATTACCTCGGATACAAATATGAATCACCTATTTAGCCTATGACAGAAAAGCTAGGCTAAAGTTATCTTTTGGGCTAAAAAAAAATCATCAAAAATGTTTTTTTCTGATGTGTGGTGCTGGTAACTTAACTATGTATGTAAAATGTGAATATATTACATATAGCAGTAATGTCTTTTTAAAAACTAATTTTAAAGATGCATTTTCAACATTAGTAACACTGATGTCTCACTAGTCACAAATACAGCTGCTATGGCTGACGTCAACTCGGATATCTTGTATTACCTCCATTTTCTCATGAGTTTCTGAGCGAAAATTCCAGCCCAAATGAGCGTTCAAAGGAATTTTTCCCCAAGCTAGAGGTCAGATTCTCCAACCTTCTGAGTGTTTTCAACACAGCATTACTTAGGGTTTAAGTTATACTCACCCTGGGTTCTTTGTAGGTTGACGTTGCTCTGTTTGTCAGTCTGTGTCAATGTGTTTGTAGGCATGGCCCTGTCACTTGGTGTTCCTTCACAGCTGTGTCACAACATAATCACCACTCTCTCCTCATTACGTGTCACTATTTAAGTTCATCACTGTTCCCCCATAGTTTGCTGGATTATTTCGGCTCCTGCATTCCTGTGTCCCTACATCCTACTGTATCTGTCTACACCTTGAAGCCACATTCCTTTGACTGTTGGACTCCTCCCTGTTTTTTTGGACTGGACTGCACTGATTGATAAAATAAACCATTTTACTTTACATCCTGTGTGCTCACTGTCTGCATTTTGGGTCAAGTTTATATAAATCTTGACAAAATGGGGATTATATTTTGATCATCTTTTTTTCCTAAAAATGTTTAGCATAGCTGTAGGTGTAGAGAGGAGAGCAACTGAACCATTAAAATATACTGTACATAATCATTAACTAACAATGAGATGTCCCATGTTTTGTAAGTACTAATACATGACACTGTTCCACTCTGTTCATGTCTAAAAGCATACTGTAGCATAACACTGCATAAAAATGTGCACTCTGCACTTGAACGATTCTGCTCTGCCAGGCAGCCACTAGGAAAAAGCAACAACAGTCACAGTACTCAAATGGATTTTAATGTTGCAGCAACTTATCAAATGAGAAAAACGTCTAATCCTCGATTAGCATGTCAGATTTAGTAAAGCCATACAGAAAGCTAGAGAGACAGACTATAATACTTGTACACTGTCAATTACAGCTGCTAAAGCTTCTGCTTGGTCTGTAGTGCTGTCTGGCTTTTGTACATAATTTGACCCTACTGCAGGATTTCTTTCTGCTGTATTACATCATCGACATCCTGGAGACATGTACTAAAGTGATGGTAAGGTCTCAGAGCACGTTCTGGTGAACATGTTGCTGCATCCAACACACTGTGAAACTGTGCTAGGTCCTGACTGGCAGCCACCGATCCATTCCATTTCCTGAAAACATCTACTTGTCGGAACCAGGTGATATTTGGGCATCCCCTTGGTCTTTTCAGGTTGCTAGGGTCCACAACACTGAGGCACTTGCATGCTGGATAATGCCCAGGGAAGGGTCCCACATGGCCACAGTGTCATAGCTTACATACCCTCACAGGGCAAGTAGTACACCTCATAGGAGTCTCCCTAAGTAACCATTCATGTGACACAAAGCCATTCAAATGGTACCAAAGGTCCTTTGAAGAGACCTAGTACCAAACATATCTAGTCTTTACCTGAGGTCACTGGTTAGCATACAGGTTTTACAACCATACACTAAGACTGGACAGGAGCCCAAAGATATCCGCATCACCTAACACCTCTGTCCAGTGACCTCATGACTCCATAAACTCTTCCCAGGTGTCTCTCAATCTCAAAGGCTGAGCACCCAGAGACATGAATGTCACTGCTTAGATAAGTTAATCTCTCGACAAATTCAACACTTTCACTACATACAGATACATTTCTGATGGCTGAGTCCAGGGCATTAATGGAAGTCTGGATCTTAGTCTTGATCCAGGACTATCACGAACCAATGCACTCAGACACCTCAGTCAGCTTCTCAAGTTCTGCAAACAGGGTAACCATTGATTCATTGATTCTACAAAGATCAGACAATCATCCACAAAATCATGGACAGTAAATCTGTCCTCACTGGCAAAGGCACATAATTTGTTGGAGTAGTGATGCATAGAACGGATATACAAAAACTTTTTTAAACAGTGACTCTAAAATAACTGTCTTAATAAAACATGTTCAAATTCTAACAGGTCATGTACAATGGAGCTACATAGCACTGTAAACAGTAAATTCAATTATTTTATAATCAGTGCCATCTTGTACTCTGGACAATATGTTAATACTTGGCTGGAAACTTCACCCTGTCCAGAAAAAAATCCAACTCTGTCTTCTGTTGCTACACTACTACTGGTTTTGGTATCGGTACCAACTTAGAAATTTATGCTACTCATCGGACGTAACGTTCCTCTGTCTTCGTCCACTAACACGGCCCTGTCTGTGGACTCTGTTATGGATGGGGGATTCCTCTGAGTGTTCAACTCGCGGACATCAACATAATGACCAATGAATTATTTACTATCCGCAGTACGGTGACTTGCTGATGGTGAATTTGTGGGCAACATTGCTCATTTGTTGCACAGAGCACATACGGTGTGAAGATCTACATTACTCCAGAAGAAAAGGTTGCTTGGTCAGTATTACACTTCAATTTTTCACTGAGCATCTTGTTTCTCTTTGTGTGCTTCAGACAAATTTTGCATATGAAAGAAATGTGTGTAGTGTCATTCTAATGTTGCAGCTGCGCTGTTATACGAGTAGACACTGGTCTATCTATTGTGCAAATCCACAAAATTTGACACAATCTCCTTGCCTGCATTCCATAATCCAAAGTAAGATGGTAAAGTAACACACTGCAGCATTAGGTGGATGGGACTAACTGAAATCCTATAATCCCATTACTGTTGCAAGAGAGTGTGTGTGTGTAATAAGTAAACGTAAGTAGACCTGCATTGAAATAAATGTGGTCAGATTTCAGAAAGAAATAGCTGATATGTATTTATAAGACCCTTGTGAATACAGTAAAGTAAATTTGTAAGCCCAAATTTGTAATTCAGCGGAGAAATCTTCGTTTAAAAATGACAAATTTTCAGCTAAAATTTAGCCCTCTGTGAAAACAGTTTGTACGGCCGTATCATTTCCATGACGTCAGGGACAAGACGACGCGCTCCCGCTTTCAGTCCGATCCCGCATTGAAATTGATTTTATCTGTTAGTAATGTTACTTATACACGTCCTGGTTTCAACATCCAAAAGTAAGCTGCAATGAATGTGAGATACAGATCTGTGTGCTCAGACCAGCAACGACATCGACAGCGGGCGCCGTTCTTCCTCTCCCGTTCTCTGCCTCCGCTGCGCTTATTAAGTCTGCGGGCTCGTTAACGAGCTCGTTAACCGCCGACACGGGCCACTCACACCGCCCGTGTCTGCTTTGCAGCCGGTGTTGTTCGCTGAATCTGACACAACACCGGCTGCAAAGCAGACACGGGATCACCTCTCTGTCTACTGAATGGAGCTGCAGCACACTTGGCACAAGTCCTGAGATTACGCTCGCTGTTTTAATGTGAAGCGGTCGGTTCACCTGTTGCTGCAAGGACAGACTTCTTGCGGCAAAATCCAAAGCACCGCACGTCTTGGCAATCGGAGCCCCAGAGCTCCATGGACGCTGAGAGAGGTTTATATATTTTTAATGACTGGGATTCTTTGCGGGTCTCGCCTCCATATCCCGCGATGGTACCGGAGGCGAAAGACAGTAGATTTTCATTGCGACACCACTCAATCAAACAGGCGTATGAAAAAGTCCCCCAAAATAATTTTCAAGCACAAATAAAAGAAATGTGTACTCACCAAACGTGCTGTAAGACAATATGAAGTTTTAAAAAAGTAGATCCTTCTGTATAAGAAAAGAAAAAGGTGCAGATGCAAACTGACATAAATCCACAAATTACAATTGGCGCAATGCATGCTGGGAGAGGGTCTTGTCCGTAATGTCTCGGCAGCGTCCATGATGAGTGGGACAATTTGCGGAGGGCTAAATGTTAGCTGTAAATTTGTCATTTTCAAATGAAGATTTCTCTGTTGAATGACAGATCTGGGCTTGCAGATTTACTTTACTACATTCAGAAGGATCTCATGTGTAAATGTAAGTCATTTTTTGTTCAAAAAATCTGACTGCATTTTTTTCAATGAAGGTCTCCTTTAAAATAATAATAATTAAAGACAAGTGAGATCATCAGGGAATGAATACCTCAAATTTAAAAATTAGGTCAAATTATTCTTTTTATCAAGTTTTCATAATAAGCTCTATGGTGGACAATGACTACAAGAGGAGCAACAGGCATTAGAGCCTGAGATGAAGCTAATCCATAAAACTTGTGAATGAATGTGTGTGTTTGTGATTACTCTGATCTGCGAAGTTTTTGATCTTGAGTTCCAGCTGTCGAGAGTGGGACTCCATTCTGTCCACGTAAATCTGCAGGTCCTTCTTCTCCTGTTCATGTGTGTCCTCAAATTCAATGAATTTCTACTCGAGGACAAGCACATACACGCACACCCACAAATACATGAAAACACACAAAACAGTCTGGTCAGAGTGGTTAGCAATGTAAAACACACAAAAAATAATTACTGCAAATGCAATTTAAATTATCACGGTAAGAAAACTGATCATCTTGAGGTTGTGTCGATGTCGCCATAACATGGTCTACGGACATTTAGTTTACGAACATCATCTTAGCTCATAATGACCCCATGAAAGTCCAAGACATGTATGGGGGTAAAACTGTCTGACTCAATATCTGTGGGACGGCTTCTTGAAACCAATTGTTTGCCAGGAAATTCCAGTTCCTCTGTGTGTGTGTGTGTGTGTGTGTGTGTGTGTGTGTGTGTGTGTGTGTGTGTGTGTGTGTGTGTGTGTGTGTGTGTGTGTGTGTGTGTGTGTGTGTGTGTGTGTGTGTGTATTGGTGTTCACATCCTGTCTAGTTGAGCCAGCCAAGGCCCTTCATCAGACTATCTTTCATTCTCTGTTGGTAAGGTTAGACCTTACTTGTGTGAAGCGACTTGAGGCAACTTTGTTGTGATTTGGCGCTATATAAATGAAAATAAATTGAAAATGAAATCTGTTCACAGGAGCCACAGTGTGCTTCAAAGCACCGGGAAAAAAAAATTGTACAGTTGACTGAAAAATAATCAATTCTCACAATTTTTTTCCATCTATGCCTGTTTACATCCTACTAAACTGAAATGGCTCCAACGCAAGAAGTGACTCAACGTGCCGAAATCATACAGCCATATGTCTATATTCCTGACATCTAATGACTCCAGTACAATATAAATTAAAAATTGAGCAATCCCACAGGCAATTTGCTAGGCTAGTGACACTAAAACTCACTCCCCAGTGACTAAGGATGACAACTGATAAGATTTTATTGATATCTATCCCATTATAATGAATTGTATTTATTGCTTCAGTTCTTTATCAATTGCCTTCTCTATGCCTGATCAATTTTCTCTGTATCATGGCATCAGAATTTACATCAATCATGTGTTTTTGCAATGTGGAACTGTCAGAAAAACAGGCTGATGTTGGAAATGCTGTCAATATGTAACCTGTCTAGCAGATGGCACTTCGACATAGTTGTCTACAATGTGGTCAAGTATGGCTGGGACCCCATCACCCCTTGGTCACATTAGGTACAAGAGATAAAGTCACTAGCTGCCATTCATTTTCAATCAGAGTGGGAGCTTTACAGTGACAAAAGACAGATGTTCATTATGCTACCGGTTAGGCAGGGCTGAAAAAGACAAGCAGTCTTATTTTATGCAAATGCTGAGTGATGTGACACCACAACTGCCAATCTGAGTGAAGGCAGCGTGACATATGCAGGTTGTTTGTTGGTTATTTTTACACTTATTTATGCTAGAGTTTGTGTTTAAGCTCTAAAACATCAGTCCTCAGTTACAGTTCTGTCATAAAAGTTTGATAATGAAATGTTAGGAATCACAGCCATTTTTAATGTAAATACTGTCAGATATAACGGCATCAAATTATTTTTAATCCCTAATAACTGTATCGTATCAGCCTCCCAAAAACCCATATCGGTCAGGCTCTATTGGTAATGGCTGAAGCTACAACTTCCATGGATTGAAAAATTTGGAACCAGTTCTCAACTGGCACTGGTTCTCAATTCCCATCTGTAGTCTCATCTTTTGCATCTTTAAAGGAATGTAAACAACAATGCTAATTTTCAACCACTTCCTGGCATGGAAGGATGGACTGTGGGTCACACTGACTGCACTGGCATCTGCATGAAACAGTCTCAGTTAGTCCACACTACAAACATAACTGTCATTCAACCATGATAGTACTTTGTCCTTCATGTCGGCTGGGGATGAGTTATACTCTATCGTTATTAATATACATGTCGGCTGGGGATGAGTTATACTCTATCGTTATTAATATACTGAAAGAAATTCTTCCCACAGTAAGAACATAATCCCGCTATTTCCCATGTCTGATGAGTTTGTGCACTGTGCCAAGTTGAGCACATGCACTGAGTGCTAGATTCAGGTCCCCACAGCAAATCTGAGGTGGCTCTGCATGTTGAATTGACACAGGTTTTACCCCGGATGCCTTTCCTGATGCAACTCCACATTACATGGAGAAATGTGGCAGGGGTGGGGTTTGAACAGGGAACCTTCTGCACTGAAACCAAGTGCACTAACCACTTGTCCACCAACCCTGCGATGTCTTGGTCATGTGTGCTGGTGAAATTATGTAATTATTTATCTCGTGCAGACAAATTATTCAAAGCAAATCAAACCATGGGAACAGATCATATGTTGTGGCTACACACAGTATGGCAAGTGCTGCAAGTTTTTCTATCTGTTCCTTTCCATGGCTCCTTCATATGCGCACTGTGGAAGTCTGGTCCGTCAAAGGTTCAGCGCATCTTTTTTCTTCCCTGCAGCTGCTTCCCTTGAGGATTTCCAACAAGGGGACCATCTATCTCCACCTCATACAGATTCTTCATGGACACCTTGTGGATTACACCCACTGGTGGGTGTAATAAATGGTACTACTTTCATATTGTCTTTCATGTTATCACCAAAAATACCATGAAATATTGTGATATCATTTTAAGTCTACACTCTAAACCTAAATGTTCAAATGAATTAAAAAGATTAAGTTGTGTAAACTTAAAGTTTTAAGAAAATGTTTGACTTACTTAAATATTTCAAGTTTGTGTAACATGGTCTTGCTTTATGAGTAAAGTAAACTCAGAATTTTTGATTGACATGAACTAATTGTATATTAAGTAAGCAAAACTTCAAAGTATAACTTAAGCACAACTTAAAAGAATTAAATAATTATATATGGAAATATTTGAGATGACTTTGTGAATATTTTAGCAGCGGTGGTGGCCAAGTAGTTAGTGCGCTTGGTTTTGGTGCAGAGGTTCCTGGTTCAAATCCCACCCCTGCCACATTTCTCTATGTAATGTGGAGTTGCGTCAGGAAAGACATCTGGCGTAAAACGTGTCAGCTCAACTTGTGGATCTACATGTTCCACTTTTATGCAAAAACCCAATGAATGTGGGTCACATATGTGTTCATTTACTTTGACAGGCTTCTCCCTTTTTGCACAAGGTTGCCACAGCAGATCAGGTACGGATCTGCACGTGGATGGAGGATGGGCATGGGTGGCCTTTAACCAGGAACTTTTTGTTTTGAAAGCAAATACATGAAGCACTTGGCCACTATGCTGCTCGTAAGTCTTATTAATTTATTACTGGAAAATGCAAGAGATGTTTCAGTACAGTGTGAGGATGCATTTAAGAGCCTGAATGGTGTGTTGATTCAGCAGCATATAAGAACTGTCTTCATGTGTCTCTTTAAGTAAGGCCTACTGGCCTAGCACCCTGAGCTCTTCATGAATTATCAGGTTTTGTTTTGTTTTTAAACGCAGAACACAGTGTACATTTTCTTTGACTTCTAAAATGTTCCACTTAATTTTTGGCTAAGGAATCTGTGGGAAGTCCAGTCAGCAAGTTCATGTGGAATATTTTAATCATAGAAGTGCAAAAGATGATGTTTGGTGTCAAGGCTATGACCTTGTACATTTAAGCTTGCAAAGAACTCAAGGAGGTTTGGTTCCACCAAAAACCTGGTACTTTTCTGTGCAGTATCCATAACTATCGATTTGTGCCCAGTGGAGGCTGACAGCTGATACATTCAGGGAACATTTTCGGTGTACGTCTGGTCAAGCCTATACTTTCACAGCTTCTCAGAAGACGCACACACACACACAGGGTGGGGTGGGGGGGGTGGGGTGCTCCACAGCGAATGACAAACCTCCATTGGAAGCCCAAGTTGCCCCACTTCTCAAGGTTGTCATCTACCAGGCTGGTAGACTGTAGGGGCCATTGTCTGGACTACAAAAATACATTTCTGGTCATATTTAGCTGTGGCTTGTGGTGGTAGTTCATCATAATGCCGGTATGACATTTTAACACCGCTGCTCTTTTTGTATGAGTCACAATAAAATGGTAGCCACCCCTTGGTGGCCACAGCAGGAACCACCTTAATTCATGGACATGTAGACTGGAGCTCAGCTTTCATAAACATATGTGTATCGATGTTATTTTTGCCAAGGTGCACACTTTTTAATTTACAGAATAAAAAATACAGAGAAACACTTTGGTTGCTGGAAATGGTGTAGTTTGTCCAATGACAGCATTGTTCACAGTGCTGTCAAGCATGGCTGGGATCTCCTTCACCCCTTGGTCACATTAGCTACAAGAAACATAGGGAACGCAACCAGCTGTCATTCATTTTCTCTCAAGGTCGACATTTTACAGCAACAAGAGATGTGATCAACATGACGCCAGCTAGGTGGAAACAGAGTGTAAGTCTCTGCTATGCAAATATAGAGATGTGACAGGGTGACTGCCAATATGAGTGAGCATGACATACATTGTTTGGTTGTTCCTTATAATTATATGTAGTTATAATAACAAAGTTCACGTTTAAGCTGAAAGCATGAAGCCTCAATTACATTTTTTTGTCATAAGGGGTGCTCGACAGTAAGTTGGACTCATTTCCAGTGGGGGTTGGCCTCCGCCAGGGCTGCGCCTTGTCATCAATCCTGTTTGTGATATTCATGGACAGGATATCGAGGCATAGTCGGGGACAGGAGGGTTTACAGTTTGGTGGGCTCAGGGTCTCATCACTGCTTTTTGCAGATGATGAGGTCCTGTTGGATTTGTGGGCCAGTGACCTCCAACACTCACTGGATCGGTTAACAGCCAAGTCTGAAGCGACTACGATGAGGATCAGCACCTCTAAATCTGAGGCCATGGTTCTCAGCAGGAAACCGATGGATTGCCTACTCCAGGTAGGTAATACGGTCTTGCCCCAAGTGAAGGACTTCAAGTACCTCAGGGTCTTGTTCACGAGTGAGGGGACAATGGAGTGTGAGATTGGCCAGAGAATTGGCGCAGCAGGGACGGTGTTGCGTTCGCTCTACTGTACTGTTTTGATAAAAAGGGAGTTGAGCCAAAAGGAGAAGCTCTCAATCTACTGGTCAATCTTCTTTCCTACTCTCACCTATGGTCATGAGGGTTGGGTCATGACCGAAAGAACTAGGTCTCGGGTACAAGCGGCCGAAATGGGCTTCTTCGGGAGGGTGGCTGGTCTCTCCTTTAGAGACAGGGTGAGAAGTTCGGCCATCCGTGGGGAGCTCGAAGTAGAGCCACTGCTCCTTTACGTTGAAAGGAGCCAGCTGAGGTGGTTCGGGCATCTGGTAAGGATGGCTCCTGGGCACCATCCTAGGGAGGTGTTCCAGGCACGTCCACTTGGGAGGAGACCCGGGGAAGACCCAGGACTAGGTGGAAAGATTATACGGCAAAGGTGGTCAATGTGGCACAGGAAAAGGAAGTTTGGGGTCCCCTACTAGAGCTGTTGCCCCCGCGACCCAATCTCGGATAAGTGGCTGAAGATGCGCATATATACTCAACAAAAATATAAATGCAACACTTTTGGTTTTGCTCCCATTTTGTATGAGATGAACTCAAAGATCTAAAACTTTTTCCACATACACAATATCACCATTTCCCTCAAATATTGTTCACAAACCAGTCTAAATCTGTAATAGTGAGCACTTCTCCTTTGCTGAGATAATCCATCCCACCTCACAGGTGTGCCATATCAAGATGCTGATTAGACACCATGATTAGTGCACAGGTGTGCCTTAGACTGCCCACAATAAAAGGCCACTCTGAAAGGTGCAGTTTTATCACACAGCACAGTGCCACAGATGTCGCAAGATTTGAGGGAGCATGCAATTGGCATGCTGACAGCAGGAATGTCAACCAGAGCTGTTGCTCGTGTATTGAATGTTCATTTCTCTACAATAAGCCGTCTCCAAAGGCGTTTCAGAGAATTTGGCAGTACATCCAACCAGCCTCACAACCGCAGACCACGTGTAACCACACCAACCCAGGACCTCCACATCCAGCATCTTCACCTCCAAGATTGTCTGAGACCAGCCACTCGGACAGCTGCTGAAACAATCGGTTTGCATAACCAAAGAATTTTTGCACAAACTGTCAGAAACCGTCTCAGGGAAGCTCATCTGCATGCTCGTCGTCCTCATCGGGGTCTCGACCTGACTCCAGTTCGTCGTCGTAACCGACTTGAGTGAGCAAATGCTCACATTCGCTGGCGTTTGGCACGTTGGAGAGGTGTTCTCTTCACGGATGATGCGAAGGAGATGTGTTGCACTGCATGAGGCAAATGGTGGTCACACCAGATACTGACTGGTATCCCCCCCAATAAAACAAAACTGCACCTTTCAGAGTGGCCTTTTATTGTGGGCAGTCTAAGGCACACCTGTGCACTAATCATGGTGTCTAATCAGCATCTTGATATGGCACACCTGTGAGGTGGGATGGATTATCTCAGCAAAGGAGAATTGCTCACTATCACAGATTTAGACTGGTTTGTGAACAATATTTGAGGGAAATGGTGATACTGTGTATGTGGAAAAAGTTTTAGATCTTTGAGTTCATCTCATACAAAATGGGAGCAAAACCAAAAGTGTTGCGTTCATATTTTTGTTGAGTATATATATATATATACGAGGTCTGTCCATAAAGTATCGTACCTTTTTATTTTTTTCAAAAACTATATGGATTTCATTCATATGTTTTTACGTCAGACATGCTTGAACCCTCGTGCGCATGCGTGAGTTTTTCCACGCCTGTGACGTCATTTGCCTGTGAGCACGCCTTGTGGAAGGAGTGGTCCCGCCCCCTCGTCGGATTTTCATTGTCTGGAAATGGCGGAATGAAAAGGACTTTTTTTCCATCAGAATTTTTTCAGAAGCTGTTAGAGACTGGCACCTGGAAACCATTCAAAAAATTTATCTGGCTTTCAGTGAAAATGTTACGGGCTTCACAGAGAATAAGGACGTTAACTACAGCTTTAAGGACCCCTTTAAGGATGGTCGGTGCGTCGCGCTGCAAGCTGCGACGATGCGGCACAAACCACTGGATCATTTCTAAGCTGATGGCTCTGTGGATACGAGACCGTCGTGTGCTCTTTCTCTGGTTATCACAAGACCTGGACATCAGCCATTTTCCGGCAGATTTCACTTTTAACAAGAGATTTTGTCATGGAAAGCCGCGCGGAGGCTTCGCGCGTCACGACCGATTCGCTGATGAAGCGAGACAAAGGAACACCTCCGTTTCGGAGTGTTAGAGGACAAGTTGGGACATGTCTATCTCGGCTTTCAGTGCTTACCAGTCGAGTGAGTATAAAAGAACTTGTGGAGAGCTGGACATGTCCCAACTTGTCCTCTAACACTCCGAAACAGAGGTGTTCCTTTGTCTCGCATCAGGTCCAGTTTAGCAGTTGAAGAATTCCAAACCAAATGTGCATTTCCTCAACTGTGCAGGAAGAAATTCACTGATGCTCAAATTTGACTTACCTTCAACAGGACGCATTTTATGTTCCTAACTCAGAATTATGGCAAATAATGTTTGTAATGGAGATTAACTTTGATGTGCAGATGTTTCAAAAATAGGTCATGAGTTGCATCTTATTGTTCCTGCTTATGAAATAAATCATGTAGACACACGTTTGTGGTGCCTGTCGGTTTGTTGCCTCAAGTCACTCACAACCTTTGTGTGTGTGTGTGTGTGTGTGTGTGTGTGTGTGTGTGTGTATATGCAGTAGATAAGCAGTGTGAGAATGTGTGAGTGCATATACAAACACACACACCCCATTCTCCCATCAGAGGGCCCGGGAATCTCCCCGCGAAATTCTGCCCGAATGCACTAGCACGGCCAATATCATGTACATCGGAATACCAATTTCAGTAGTAAGTCCCTTCGGCTGCTCCCTTGTTTGCACTTCAAGATAGATCTGCATGTTGAATTGGTACACATTTTATGCCCGATGCCCTTCCTGATGCAACTCCACATTACATGGAGATATGTGGCAGGGGTGGGATTTGAACCAGGAACCTTCCGAGCTGAAACCAAGTGCACCAATCACTTGGCCACCACCCCTGCTCCAGAATACCAATTTCAATAAAATGTCTAATTTCATCATAAATTAAAAAATGTGCCAAAAATAACTCACCTGATTGTCTCCATTTTTTTGTCCATTTCTCATTCAATAAACATATTCCATTTAATTTAATTTCAGGGGGTGTTTCACCAACTGTTCTGTAAATGGGAGGGGCTGATGCTTGGCCCCGGGCCAAATATGATGTGTACATATATATACGAGGTCTGTCCATAAAGTGTCATACCTTTTTATTTTTTCAAAAGCTATATGGATTTAATTCATATGTTTTTACGTCAGACATGCTTGAACCCTCGTGCGCATGCGTGAGTTTTTCCACGCCTGTCGGTGACGTCATTCGCCTGTGAGCACGCCTTGTGGAAGGAGTGGTCCCGCCCCCTCGTCGGATTTTCATTGTCTGGAAATGGCGGAATGAAAAGGACTTTTTTTCCATCAGAATTTTTTCAGAAGCTGTTAGAGACTGGCACCTGGAAACCATTCAAAAAATTTATCTGGCTTTCAATGAAAATTTTACGGGCTTCACAGAGAATAAGGACTTTAACTACAGGTTTAATGACCCCTTTAAGGATGGTCGGTGCGCCGCGCTGCAAGCTGCGACGATGCGGCACAAACCACTGGATCATTTCTAAGCTGATGGCTCTGTGGATACGAGACCGTCGTGTGCTCTTTCTCTGGTTATCACAAGACCTGGACATCAGCCATTTTCTGGCAGATTTCACTTTTAACAAGAGATTTTGTCATGGAAAGCCGCGCGGAGGCTTCGCGCGTCACGACCGATTCGCTGATGAAGCGAGACAAAGGAACACCTCCGTTTCGGAGTGTTAGAGGACAAGTTGGGACATGTCTATCTCGGCTTTCAGTGCTTACCAGTCGAGTGAGTATAAAAGAACTTGTGGAGAGCTGGACATGTCCCAACTTGTCCTCTAACACTCCGAAACAGAGGTGTTCCTTTGTCTCGCTTCATCAGCAAATCGGTCGTGACGCGCGAAGCCTCCGCGCGGCTTTCCATGACAAAATCTCTTTTTAAAAGTGAAATCTGCCAGAAAATGGCTGATGTCCAGGTCTTGTGATAACCAGAGAAAGAGCACACGACGGTCTCGTATCCACAGAGCCATCAGCTTAGAAATGATCCAGTGGTTTGTGCCGCATCATCGCAGCTCGCAGCGCGGCACACCGACAGTCCTTAAAGGGGTCATTAAACCTGTAGTTAAAGTCCTTATTCTCTGTGAAGCCTGTAAAATTTTCATTGAAAGCCAGATAAATTTTTCGAATGGTTTCCAGGTGCCAGTCTCTAACAGCTTCTGAAAAAATTCTGATGGAAAAAAAGTCCTTTTCATTCCGCCATTTCCAGACAATGAAAATCCGACGAGGGGGCGGGACCACTCCTTCCACAAGGCGTGCTCACAGGCGAATGACGTCACCGACAGGCGTGGAAAAACTCACGCATGCGCACGAGGGTTCAAGCATGTCTGACGTAAAAACATATGAATGAAATCCATATAGTTTTTAAAAAAATAAAAAGGACCGTTAATTTATGGACAGACCACGTATATATATATATATATATATATATATATATATATATATATATATATATATATATATATATATATTTTTTTTTTTTTTTTTTTTTTTTACTTCCTAATATCAGTATCGACCCACTCAAAAAACCCATATCATTCAAGCTCTAGTGCAGACAGCTTCATTCTGCCCCAGAAAAATAACAGTTCAAAGAAATTAACATTGGCCTCTGAAAATGGATGGGATGTACAGTAGTGTTCAGAATAATAATAGTGCTATGTGACTAAAAAGATTAATCCAGGTTTTGAGTATATTTCTTATTGTTACATGGCAAACAAGGTACCAGTAGATTCAGTAGATTCTCACAAATCCAACAAGACCAAGCATTCATGATATGCACACTCTTAAGGCTATGAAATTGGGCTATTAGTAAAAAAAAAAAAAAGTAGAAAAGGGGGTGTTCACAATAATAGTAGCATCTGCTGTTGACGCTACAAAACTATTATGTTCAATCTGCTTTTTTAGCAATCCTGTGAATCACTAAACTAGTATTTAGTTGTATAACCACAGTTTTTCATGATTTCTTCACATCTGCGAGGCATTAATTTTGTTGGTTTGGAACCAAGATTTTGCTGATTTACTAGTGTGCTTGGGGTCATTGTCTTGTTGAAACACCGATTTCAAGGGCATGTCCTCTTCAGCATAAGGCAACGTGACCTCTTCAAGTATTTTGACATATCCAGACTGATCCATGATACCTGGTATGCGATATATATATATATGTGCCCAACACCATAGTAGGAGAAACATGCCCATATCATGATGCTTGCACCACCATGCTTCACTGTCTTCACTGTGAACTGTGGCTTGAATTCAAAGTTTGGGGGTCGTCTCACAAACTGTCTGCGGCACTTGGACCCAAAAAGAACAGTTTTACTCTCATCAGTCCACAAAATATTCCTCCATTTCTCTTTAGGCCAGTTGATGTGTTCGTTGGCAAATTGTAACCTCTTCTGCACATGTCTTTTATTTAACAGAGGGACTTTGCAGGGGATTAGCTTCACACAGGCGTCTTCTAACTGTCACAGCACTTACAGGTAACTCCAGACTGTCTTTGATCATCCTGGAGCTGATCAATGGGTGAGCCTTTGCCATTCTGGTTATTCTTCTATCCATTTTGATGGTTGTTTTCCGTTTTCTTCCACGTGTCTCTGATTTTTTGTCCATTTTAAAGCATTGGAGATCATTGTAGATGAACAGCCTATAATTTTTTGCACCTGCGTATAAGTTTTCCCCTCTCCAATTAACTTTTTAATCAAACTACGCTGTTCTTCTGAACAATGTCTTGAACATCCCATTTTCCTCAGGCTTTCAAAGAGAAAAGCATGTTCAACAGGTGCTGGCTTCATCCTTAAATAGGGGACACCTGATTCACACCTGTTTGTTCCACAAAATTGACGAACTCACTAACTGAATGCCACACTACTATTATTGTGAACACCCCCTTTTCTACTTTTTTTTACTAACAGCCCAATTTCATAGCCTTGAGAGTGTCCATATCATGAATGCTTGGTCTTGTTGGATTTGTGAGAATCTACTGTAGGGGTGGCCAAGTTCGGTCCTCGAGAGCCACATTCCTGACACTCTTAGTTATCTCCCTGCTCCAACACACTTGAATCCAATGAAAGGCTCATTAAAAGTCTGCTAACGAGTCTTTCATTGGATTCAGGTGTGTTGGAGCAGGGAGACAACTAAGAGTGTCAGGAATGTGGCTCTCGAGGACCGAACTTGGCCACCCCTCACTGAATCTACTGGTACCTTGTTTCCCATGTAACAATAAGAAATATACTCAAAACCTGGATTAATCTTTTTAGTCACATAGCACTACTATTATTCTGAACACTACTGTATATAAAAAAAAAAACATCTGTAATCCCTGAATGGTTAATGTGATTTTTTTGTTGTTGTTGTTAAAAAACTTCACTTAAAATCTACACTAAAAGCACATCTGGCACTACTGTGGTGGTGTATAAACAAAAATTACAAAAATGGGGCCACTGTCCAAATACTTATGAACCTCACTGCATACACACACACATTCATACTTCACTATAAAATATCAAGATCACTAAAATTAGTAAGATTACAATAAGTGCATGCAGCCCTGTAATCCAAACACTATGGATGATGCGAGTGATGACATATTTTGAGATGTTTCCTGTCATCTGTCATCTTCTTCTTTTCCTTATTTTTAACCATCAGATGGCATGAAATGATGAGCACATTTGCTGTTTCTTCACACCTGGCTCCACTTTATGACCCACACTTCAAACTTAGACGTTTAAAGTGGTTTATGTTTTGCCTGTTAATGATGCTGTATCTCTCTAGCGATCACTCGGCGCAGTCACCGCCGAGGAGCTCGGGTTAGCTACGAGCTCTTGTTTACATCCACAGTGAAGGCTGGATGCCGCCCGGCCACGTGTACCGTTTATTTCAACGCGCACCAAACATCTGAAACAGCCTTTAAAAAAAAAAATAATAATAATACTAATTAAAAAAAAAAGATGATGCTTCCTATCATCCTCGCGTCGTTTCCTAACTCACCTCCTCTGCGTGTTTCCTCAGCGCTTTCTCCCTCTCGTACTGGGTGATGAGCTGCTCGTTGTCCTCCTTCAGGAGCTCCAGCTCCACTTCGTGCTCCTGATTCTCCGCAAACACCGAGTCCAGGTTTTCCAGCACGGCCACGACCAGCGGCATCAGCTCCTTCACCACGTCCTCGTCGTATTTCCCAATGAGCCGCTCGAACTCGCGGTAGATGGAGTTGGCCAGGCCCGACACCCGCTCGGACATCATCGCCGAGGTTCCCGGGTCGTCCTGGTACACAACTCCGTCTTCCAGCTCCATTGTCGTCCTCTCGGGCAAAACACGGCTAATGTGGAATATTCTGCGTCAGCCCGCCACTATGAAAGCCGTTATCCTCTTTAACGACAGCAGCGTTTGTTGTTCAAATAACCGCGCACATTAAGAACACTGACGCTCGTTGTTATGGAAGCTAAGCGGCCTCGACGTGGATTTCTTCCCCTTTTTTTCCCCTTACTTGCCCCAAGTTGCGTTCAAATGCTCGTCCGAAGCTCCGACTTTACAGCGTCTCTGATGTTACCATTATAAACGTCGGTGTTACACTGTCGTTTGTTGAAAATGTCAGTGAGTGCAGTTACAACCATCAGAAAAAAAAATAAATAAAAATAACAATACTCCCCTCAGGTCTACAATGTTGAAGTATTTTGTAAGACAAACAAAAATGTGGATTTAGTTGCTACCATTACTCTGTGATCTGCATAAAAGGGGACAAAATGCAAACAAAAGGCCTCCTTTACATTCCTGCCTACACGGACATTTGCATTCAGTTTAATACATTTTAAAAAATTTTTAGCATTGTGAATATAAATTGTTTGTGGTGTTATGTTTGACTCCAGCTCAGGAAGTCAAGCCAATGCACACTAGACCTTTTCATCCCTCTTTGCGGGTGTTAAGGCCACATGGATCTGATGCCAGCTGACCCCCATGGCCGTAGACCCCCACCCTGGGTCTGATCCAGGAGGAGGCCCCAGTTTTCTTAATGCAGTTTTTTTTTTTCCAGTGTCTGTCACGAATGACTTTCAGAAAACTCACTTGGTCTGTCTCTTCACCTGGGACCAATTTGTCAAGGGTGGGAATGCTTTCAGATCCCCCAGGAAGACTTAGAGGACTTGGCTGAGTACAGGGAAGTGTGGGATGAGGCGCTTGATCTACTGCCAGTGTGACCTGGGCAGCAGAAAATTTATGTGTGTGTGTGTGTGTGTGTGTGTGTGTGTGTGTGTGTGTGTGTGTGTGTGTGTGTGTGTGTGTGTGTCAGTGAAATAAAAAAATCCGATTTCCTTAAAGGCAGCGTCACAACAGCTGATGTTGACTGGATCACGTGATGACGTCACCGTCATGAGTCTACGCCGATTTGCAATTACACATTAATAAAAACATGACTGTTTTTACGGTATTATAACGCTTTAGAGGTCGTACTTTTTTCTTAAATGCGCAGTGCCGTTTTGTACTTCTGTTAAATTTTGTCTCAAATTCTTTTCAGCCTTTTTTTTTTTTTGTCTTCCTGGCATCTGAAAAATAGCATTTCAAAAATAAAGCTACCTGTTCAGGTTTTTGCATTTATGTGTTTTTATTATTTTTTTTAAAAACAACCTTATGTAAAAATGTTAATAGAAAATAACTGTGCCGGTTTCAGATGTTAATCTAATCTTTATGCAAATTTGAGGATGCTAAATTTGCACACCAAATATCAGATTATGAAAGGTCAGATGGCATTGTGTGCCCGAATAAGATGAAGGAAATAAAACATGAGAAATCATCAAGAGTCTAAAAAATGATTGCGTGCACAGTTTGCAGGTTTTTACTCAAACAGGCTCAAAGGTCACCCGGTTTGTGGTGCAGTGGTTCTGCCACCTAAAGATAGCCTCTGGTAGATATGTGAAAACATTAAATCAATGTACCTGAGGCTTTAAAAATCTATAATAGAATATATAGAAAACCAAAAAAAGTTTATTTTCTGATTTTCCTTCAGTGTGATTCTAAATGCAAATCAGTTTATGTGAAACCTGTTTCTAAATTTTAAGGTTTTTGTTTGTTTGTTTGTTTGTTTTTGTGAAGGGTTTGCTCTGCATGCTGCAGCTCCACAGAATTTCAGGGCAGATTTCATTACATCAGAAAACTTTTTGGGCAAAGTCTGTAAATGCTCAGAGTCTTTAAACTAAGAATTATTAATGTGCTTCTCTACCGTTGTTCTGAAGGTGCACTTAAGTATTTCAGACATTTTCCACAATTTTTCCTTAAGGTTTTCAAATGTAAACCACTGAATTTAGATTTTAGTCAGTTAATAAATAATAAAGTGTGCTGATGTCAGATATATTTGATATATTTCACATTCAAATTGTCCAGAAATATGTTTAAAACTATTTCATTTCCACACAGGCATTTACTAACCATTTTCCATTTAGAAACACATGGAAGAAAAGTTAAAGGGCATGTTGTACAGAATCTGTAACATCTCGGATTTTGGCAATTTGAGGTCTTGTGATGATATACTTGTAATATATATATACTCAACAAAAATAAAAATGCAACACTTTTGGTTTTGCTCCCATTTTGTATGAGATGAACTCAAAGATGTAAAACTTTTTCCACATACACAATATCACCATTTCCCTCAAATATTGTTCACAAACCAGTCTAAATCTGTGATAGTGAGCACTTCTCCTTTGCTGAGATAATCCATCCCACCTCACAGGTGTGCCATATCAAGATGCTGATTAGACACCATGATTAGTGCACAGGTGTGCCTTAGACTGCCCACAATAAAAGGCCACTCTGAAAGGTGCAGTTTTGTTTTATTGGGGGGGGGGATACCAGTCAGTATCTGGTGTGACCACCATTTGCCTCATGCAGTGCAACACATCTCCTTCGCATAGAGTTGATCAGGTTGTCAATTGTGGCCTGTGGAATGTTGGTCCACTCCTCTTCAATGGCTGTGCGAAGTTGCTGGATATTGGCAGGAACTGGTACATGCTGTCGTATACGCCGGTCCAGAGCATCCCAAACATGCTCAATGGGTGACATGTCCGGGAGTATGCCGGCCATGCAAGAACTGGGACATTTTCAGCTTCCAAGAATTGTGTCCAGATCCTTGCAACATGGGGCCGTGCATTATCCTGCTGCAACATGAGGTGATGTTCTTGGATGTATGGCACAACAATGGGCCTCAGGATCTCGTCACGGTATCTCTGTGCATTCAAAATGCCATCAATAAAATGCACCTGTGTTCTTCGTCCATAACAGACACCTGCCCATACCATAACCCCACCGCCACCATGGGCCACTCGATCCACAACATTGACATCAGAAAACCGCTCACCCACACGACGCCACACACGCTGTCTGCCATCTGCCCTGGACAGTGTGAACCGGGATTCATCCGTGAAGAGAACACCTCTCCAACGTGCCAAATGCCAGCGAATGTGAGCATTTGCCCACTCAAGTCGGTTACGACGACAAACTGGAGTCAGGTCGAGACCCCGATGAGGACGACGAGCATGCAGATGAGCTTCCCTGAGACGGTTTCTGACAGTTTGTACAGAAATTCTTTGGTTATGCAAACCGATTGTTTCAGCAGCTCTCCGAGTGGCTGGTCTCAGACGATCTTGGAGGTGAACATGCTGGATGTGGAGGTCCTGGGCTGGTGTGGTTACACGTGGTCTGCGGTTGTGAGGCTGGTTGGATGTACTGCCAAATTCTCTGAAACGCCTTTGGAGATGGCTTATGGTAGAGAAATGAACATTCAATACACGAGCAACAACTCTGGTTGACATTCCTGCTGTCAGCATGCCAATTGCACGCTCCCTCAAATCTTGCGACATCTGTGGCATTGTGCTGTGTGATAAAACTGCACCTTTCAGAGTGGCCTTTTATTGTGGGCAGTCTAAGGCACACCTGTGCACTAATCATGGTGTCTAATCAGCATCTTGATATGGCACACCTGTGAGGTGGGATGGATTATCTCAGCAAAGGAGAAGTGCTCACTGTCACAGATTTAGACTGGTTTGTGAACAATATTTGAGGGAAATGGTGATATTGTGTATGTGGAAAAAGTTTTAGATCTTTGAGTTCATCTCATACAAAATGGGAGCAAAACCAAAAGTGTTGCGTTTATATTTTTGTTGAGTGTATATGGCGTGGACATGAACGAGAGAAGCTCTTCAGCATCTCACCATGTCATTTCTGGTTTGTGGCGTCGTCTAACAACTGTTTGTGGCTTTTTACGGCTTTTTACAACAATGTTGTCCAGTTTGTGGCTTTTTCCCCACTGGGTAGATTTTTTTATGCCATTTCCAGATTGTGATTTTTGTGCCATTTCTGGATTGTTTTGTGCCTTCATCTACCATAAAGTGAGTGTCACACAGCTGTGTGGCGCTTCGCTCGTATTAATTTGTGCACTTCTGTGAACAGCCTGTAACCCTACACCAGTCAAAACAAACAGCTGCGGAGACTGACGAAAACAAAGCACTCGTTTTTACAAGTGTTTTCGTCACTCTGAGCAAATGTCCCAATGCCCCCCTCCCCCGCACACGCGCGCACACACACACACACACACACACACACACACACACACACACACACACACACACACACACACACACACACTCACACTCACACACACACACACACACACACAGTTTAGGCGAACCTCACCCAGAATGCCTTAAGAATCAGCAAACCATGGATGAAGGCAGGTTAACACTGATAGCTATGCAATGCAAGGGAAAAAATAATTAATCATATTATTTTTACAGTATCTCTGTCTTGGTCCCATTTTTCCTCCTCTTCTTTTCTTTTTCCCCCTTGGGCATCAGACAGTTTGGGCCGTTTTGACATTATTGCAATGCCGCAATGACATAATAACCCAGAAGGGCTCATCTTTGCTGTGCAGTTAAATCAATATGAGCTTATATTTATTTTATATTAAAAGATAAATAGTATCATTTATTTTTAGTATAAGAATAGTGAAAGTAGACTTTTCCCCCTCATTTGTGGCACCCCCTGGATGGACTGCATCCTTAGCAATTGCCTATACTGCCCATAGGCTGGGCCGGCCCTGGTTCCAGCATGCTGGTGTGCTGCTAATGTTAAGAACAGAGCTGTGATTTAATTGTAAAGTTTACACAAGTGCGATGTCGTGTCATGATGACTCGTTTTTAATGTGATAACACATCTGGATCCAAAATCTGACAGACTCTCAAAAAATTAAGAGTTGGGGTGATGTTTGTCCTCTCTTCTGTGTACGGAGTGCCTTGAATGACACTAACCACACATTTGAGGACAAGGAAGTTAAAATCTTAGCCACAGAGAAGAAATGGTTTGAGAGAGGTGTCAAGGAAGCATTCTATGTGAAACAGTTGAAACCCAGCCTTAACCGGGGAGGGGGTCTGAGACACACTTTGTCCCCTGTTTACAATGGGGTGCTCAGGTCAAAGCAGTTTCAGTCTTTTGTTCTTGGTAATGAGTCATTCACGTCATCAGGAGAGTCGTCAAGGGAGCCATCAGGAGAGGCTTCCGTCCCATCATTAGGAGGGACAGCTGCCCTGTCATTAGGTGTGCTAACTAGAGCACAACAGGTGCTAATTAGAGCTATTGTTTAGTCACTAGCCTATAGCAGTCAGCCTCTCGGTAGGAGGGGTCTGGTTAGCTCCAGCTTTTGTTGGCTTCTATTTATTCTTCTCTAATAGAGTCAAGACAGAAGTCAGACTACCAGAGCAAAAATTTTAGCTGAGGAAGCTTCTGCGATTTGAAGCAAAACGTCCTCACGTCAAGCAACCCAGTCCAGTCGAAGATTCAAGCTTCTCTACTATGCCTTGAATGAACCAAGCAGCGTGTGTGATGCTCGTGCACATCAGCAAGCTGGTAGAGAGTCCCGAAGCTTCTGAAAATAACGTATTCCTGACTTTTTCCAAGAGTCTGCTCACAGGTCCACTGATCTGAATGAATTCAGCCATCACTTTCGTATGAATGGTCAGGAGTTTCATGATCTGATGGTGCAACATTCATTTCACTCTGTCAGTTCGCCATTGTGTAGTTTCTGCAATTGCTCGGACTGACGACACCTGCAGAGAAATACCGAGTGAAACATTTTCAGGTGTCGCAGACTGAACAGTCCCCCCTAAAAATCAATCTCCCTGCCTTCACTGCGCATGTGTCATTTCGGAGCATCAGCAGCAAAATATTCACAGATTATCACCTTGTTTCTGCTTAAAACTGCCTTGTTGTGTGTGTGGGCCACCAGAAGAGGAGGTGCTGCTGGCCCACCATCAGAGGGTGCCCTGCCTGAAGTGCGGGCTTCAGGCACGAGAGGGCGCTGCCACCATGGACGCAGCCGGGGGTGACAGCTGTCACTCATTACCTCTTGACAGCTGTCACCCATCTACTCAACGTCCTCTCACTCCATAAAGACCAGACGTCATCTCCACCTCGTTGCCGAGATATCATACTTCATTGGAGGTAATATCCTCAGCCATTTGTGATTGCAATATTTGTATATTGTGAGTGTTTGCAGGAGTACTGGTACCTCCGTCAGTGAAAGCTGAGAGAGCGTTGAAGGTACTCTTTTCCCCTGAGGAATCTACAGTACTCTGCAGTTATTGAGTGAGAGGTGGAGGTGGCATTCCCACCGCTGTTGTTACTGGGTGTACACACACCCACACTTGACTGTCTTTGTTCTCGCCAGCAGTACCAGATCCGATAGTCGGGGACGGTGATCACCTGGGAATTCGGGACTTGGCGGCTCCAGTATTCACCAGGTTCTGTGGCGGCGGAAATCGTGTGGTTCCGGCTCTTCTCAGGACAGACGTCTTCTATCCTCGAGCCTGCCCACACGTCACCTTTGTGGATTGACTGTAATTATATTCTGAGATTGTCTGTATGTTCGTTGTGCACATTTCACAACATTAAATTGTTACCTTTTGGCTCATCTATTGGCCGTTCATTTGCGCCCCCTGTTGTGGGTCCGTGTCACTACACTTTCACAACAGGATATCTCGGCCAGCGTCATGGACTCCGAGGGGCGTCACCCGGCTGTTGAACGACCAATGGGAGAGCAGGGAGCGCAGGCGTCTGCAGGAGGCGTGATTGGTGAGCTGCAGCACATTCTCACCGCCTTTACGGCTCGGTTGGATGAAATGACCGAGCAAAACATCCTCCTGAACCGCAGGGTGGAGGCTCTCTCTGCACAGATGGCGGCGAGCGCTCAGGGCGCTGCTGCAGCTCCTCCTCCTGCCGACCCTGTGCAGGATATGAACGTTCCAGTGGTGGTTCAACAACCCCTCCCACCATCCCCTGAAGCATACATAAGCCCTCCTGAGCCGTACGGACGTTGTGTGGAGACGTGCGCGGACTTTCTCATGCAGTGTTCGCTCATCTTCACACAATGTCCCGTCATGTACGCGTCAGATGCTAGTAAAATAGCTTATGTGATTGCTCTGCTTCGGGGTAAGGCACGCGCCTGGGCTACGGCGCTCTGGGAACAGAACTCACGGTTGTTATCAGCATACACTGGGTTTGTGGGGGAGTTCAGAACAGTGTTTGATCACCCTAACAGAGGAGAGACCGCTTCAACTGTGCTGCTGTCAATGAGACAGGGACGCGAGAGCGCAGCCGCTTATGCAGTCAACTTCCGCATCGCGGCTGCGAGGTCCGGCTGGAATAACGTTGCGCTCCGCGCCGCCTTCATAAACAGACTGTCGTTGGTCCTGAAGGAGCAGCTGGTAGCTAAGGAGGAACCGCGGGATTTAGATGGGCTTATCGATCTCGTTATACGGTTAGACAATCGGTTGGAGGAACGCCGTCGGGAGCGAGGCGAAGGACGTGACCGGATACGCGCCGCCCCTCTCCCTTCCGGGTTCAAAAAGGGGCCGAGAGTGTTTTCTCTGCAGCTCAAAGGAGCACACACAGAAAAACTGCCCCAAACGGCCAAAACAACAACCGCCCTCAGAGACTGGGCTAAGGGGGGGTCAAAACATTCACGTGAGACACACACAGATTGCCACACGACTCCCAGTTACAATCCTGAGCGGGGATTTAACCCTTCAAGCCCCAGCACTGGTGGACACGGGGTCAGAAGGGAGTCTGCTAGACAGCAGATGGGCAAGGGAGGTAGGGCTCCCTCTGGTGGCGCTTCCTTCGCCAGTGCAGGTGCAGGCACTAGATGGCACCCTCCTCCCTTTAATCACACACAAGACACAACCAGTGACTCTGGTGGTGTCTGGAAACCATCGGGAGGAGATTGAGTTTTTTGTAACTCCTTCTACCTCCCGCGTGATTTTGGGCTTCCCATGGATGTTGAAGCACAATCCCCGGATTGATTGGCCGTCTGGGGTGCTGGTTCATTGGAGCGAGACCTGTCATCGGGTGTGTTTAGGATCCTCGGTTCCTCCTGGTTTACAGGCTAAGGAGGAGGTCAAAGTCCCTCCCAATCTGACGGCAGTGCCGGTTGAGTACCACGATCTTGCTGACGTCTTCAGCAAGGATCTGGCACTCACCTTTCCCCCGCACCGTCCGTACGATTGTGCCTTTGATTTGGTTCCAGGCGCTGAGTTCCCGTCCAGCAGGCTGTACAACCTCTCACGACCTGAGCGCGAATCAATGGAGACCTACATCTGGGACTCATTAGCTGCCGGGCTGATCCGGAACTCCACCTCCCCGATGGGGGCAGGTTTCTTTTTTGTGGGCAAGAAAGATGGCGGACTCCGTCCATGCATTGATTACAGGGGGCTGAATGAGATTACGGTTCGCAACCGATACCCGTTGCCATTGTTGGATTCTGTGTTCACCCCCCTGCATGGAGCCAAAATCTTTACTAAGCTGGATCTTAGAAATGCGTATAACCTGGTTCGGATCCGGAAGGGAGACGAATGGAAGACGGCATTTAACACCCCGTTAGGTCACTTTGAGTACCTGGTCATGCCGTTCGGCCTCACCAACGCCCCCGCGACGTTCCAAGCCTTGGTTAACAACGTCTTGCGGGACTTCCTGCACCGATTCGTCTTCGTATATCTTGACGATATTCTCATCTTTTCTCCGGATCCTGAGACCCATGTCCAGCATGTACGTCAGGTCCTGCAGCGGTTATTAGAGAACCGACTGTTTGTGAAGGGCGAGAAGTGCGAGTTTCACAGCACGTCTTTGTCCTTCCTGGGGTTTATCATCTCCTCTAACTCCGTCGCCCCTGATCCGGCCAAGGTTGCGGCGGTGAGAGATTGGCCCCAACCAACAAGCCGTAGGAAGCTGCAACAGTTCCTCGGCTTTGCTCATTTCTATAGGAGGTTCATTAAGGGCTACAGTCAGGTAGTTAGCCCCCTGACAGCCCTGACCTCTCCAAAAGTCCCCTTCACCTGGTCGGATCGGTGCGAAGCCGCGTTCAAGGAGTTGAAACGACGGTTCTCTACTGCGCCAGTTTTGGTGCAGCCCGACCCTAGCCGCCAGTTCGTGGTTGAAGTGGACGCCTCTGACTCAGGGATAGGAGCCGTGCTATCCCAGAGCGGAGAGACCGATAAGGTTCTTCACCCGTGTGCCTACTTTTCACGCAGGTTGACCCCGGCTGAACGGAACTATGACGTCGGCAATCGAGAACTCCTTGCGGTGAAAGAGGCTCTTGAGGAGTGGAGACACCTGTTGGAGGGAGCGTCTGTGCCATTCACCGTTTTCACTGACCATCGAAACCTGGAGTATATCAGGACCGCCAAGCGGCTGAACCCCAGGCAAGCCCGCTGGTCACTGTTCTTCGGACGTTTTGACTTCCGGATCACCTATCGCCCCGGGACCAAGAACCAGAGATCGGATGCCTTGTGCCAGGTACACAAAGACGAAGTCAAAACGGTGCTGTCGGATCCACCGGTGCCCATCATTCCGGAGTCCACTATCGTGGCCACCCTCACCTGGGACGTGGAGAAGACCGTCCGAGAGGCCCTGGCACGGAGCCCGGACCCTGGAACCGGTCCAAAGAACCGTCTGTACGTCCCACCAGAGGCCAGAGCTGCAGTCTTGGACTTCTGTCACGGTTCCAAGCTCTCCTGTCATCCAGGGGTGCGAAGGACCGTGGCAGTTGTCCAGCAGCGCTTCTGGTGGGCGTCTATGGAGGCCGACGTCCGGGAATATATCCAGGCCTGCACCACCTGTGCCAGGGGCAAGGCAGTACATAAGAAGGCCCAAGGACTCCTCCAGCCGCTGCCGGTGCCTCATCGCCCCTGGTCCCACATCGGCCTGGATTTCGTCACAGGCCTCCCGCCGTCCCAGGGCAACATCACCATCTTCACGATAGTGGACCGATTCTCCAAGGCGGCCCACTTCATGGCCCTCCCGAAGCTCCCAACAGCCCAGGAGACAGCAGACCTCCTGGTCCACCACGTCGTCCGTCTGCATGGGATACCCTCCGACATCATCTCTGATCGTGGTCCCCAGTTCTCCTCACACGTCTGGAGGAGCTTCTGCAGGGAACTGGGGGCCACCGTGAGCCTCTCGTCCGGGTACCATCCACAGACGAACGGACAGGCAGAGCGAGCCAACCAGGAACTGGAACAGACCCTCCGCTGCGTCACATCTGCGCACCCGACGGCCTGGAGTAACCATCTGGCCTGGATCGAGTATGCGCATAACAGCCAGGTGTCTTCTGCCACCGGCCTCTCCCCATTTGAGGTGTGTTTGGGGTATCAGCCCCCGTTGTTTCCCGTGGTGGAGGGAGAGGTTGGTGTGCCCTCGGTCCAGGCCCACCTGCGGAAGTGCCATCGGGTGTGGCGCTCCGCCCGTTCTGCCTTGTTGAAGGCCCGGACGAGGGCGAAGACCCATGCAGACCGCCGGCGATCCCTGGCCCCTGCTTACCAGCCCGGGCAGGAGGTGTGGCTTTCCACGAAGGACATCCCCCTCCAGGTGGACTCCCTGAAACTTCAGGACAGGTACATTGGCCCCTTCAAGATCCTCAAAGTCCTCAGTCCTGCCGCAGTGAAGCTCCAACTCCCGGCTTCACTGCGGATCCATCCGGTTTTCCACGTGTCACGCATCAAACCTCACCACACCTCACCCCTCTGTGCTCCCGGACCGGCGCCGCCTCCTGCTCGGATCATCGACGGGGAGCCGGCTTGGACGGTGCGCCGGCTTGGACGGTGCGCTGGCTCCTGGACGTCCGTCGGATGGGCCGGGGGTTCCAGTACTTGGTGGACTGGGAGGGGTATGGACCCAAAGAACGCTCCTGGGTGAAGAGGAGCTTCATCCTGGATCCGGCCCTCCTGGCCGACTTCTACCGTCGACACCCCAACAAGCCGGGTCGGGCCCCGGGAGGCGCCCGTTGAGGGGGGGGTCCTGTTGTGTGTGGGCCGCCAGAAGAGGAGGTGCTGCTGGCCCACCATCAGAGGGCGCCCTGCCTGAAGTGCGGGCTTCAGGCACGAGAGGGCGCTGCCGCCATGGACGCAGCCGGGGGTGACAGCTGTCACTCATTACCTCTTGACAGCTGTCACCCATCTACTCAACGTCCTCTCACTCCATAAAGACCAGACGTCATCTCCACCTCGTTGCCGAGATATCATACTTCATTGGAGGTAATATCCTCAGCCATTTGTGATTGCAATATTTGTATATTGTGAGTGTTTGCAGGAGTACTGGTACCTCCGTCGGTGAAAGCTGAGAGAGCGTTGAAGGCACTCTTTTCCCCTGAGGAATCTACAGTACTCTGCAGTTATTGAGTGAGAGGTGGAGGTGGCATTCCCACCGCTGTTGTTACTGGGTGAACACACCCACACATGACTGTCTTTGTTCTCGCCAGCAGTACCAGATCCGACAGTCGGGGACGGTGATCACCTGGGAATTCGGGACTTGGCGGCTCCAGTATTCACCAGGTTCTGTGGCGGCGGAAATCGTGTGGTTCCGGCTCTTCTCAGGACAGACGTCTTCTATCCTCGAGCCTGCCCACACGTCACCTTTGTGGATTGACTGTAATTATATTCTGAGATTGTCTGTATGTTCGTTGTGCACATTTCACAACATTAAATTGTTACCTTTTGGCTCATCTATTGGCTGTTCATTTGCGCCCCCTGTTGTGGGTCCGTGTCACTACACTTTCACAACACTTGTTTCTGCTTAAAACTGACTTTAGAATGATTTAAGAGGTTTTACTTTGTTATCTGATGGTTAATAATCACATTATTCCCTTTGATTGCTTTTGTCAGGATCTGCCCTGTGTCAGGGTCCTCATCTTGGTTTTGTCTCTTGTCTGTGTCTATGTCCCCAGTCTTCGATCCTCTGTCTTTGATTTTAAATTTTTGATTACTTTAGTCATTGGTTTTATTTTGCGTTTTTAACCAGTGTAGTCATTGCTTGTAATATCTATTTGTTATAATTTTGCCACATGTTAGTTCCATTCTAGTTTGAGCCCCAGCCTTTAATTTTGTTGTTCCTTCCACGTGTGGATTTATTTGCATTATGTTTGGGACTCACCTTCCAGTTTATTTCTGTCTGCTTAGTGTTTACCTTACTGCACTCTCTTGCACCTGCTCACCTCATCTTTGTCTCTTTCTTGTACGCCTCTATTTCTTTATTAAAGTGACACTAAACGATTATTAACTGAGCAAGCAAAGTTAATAATTTGTTTATTATATAACTACTATATATATAAACACACAAACTTACAGTATGGCCCGAATATGAAAGCTGCTGATGGCTCGTAGTCAGACCTGTCTGCTTCACCTCCATGAAGAACTTGCTAACAGATGGTCCAGTCGTTAGTTGGTAAGCTTTCAATCTGTGTGTTTTTTTCCGATGCCATTTAGATATTTATGGAGTATGTTCATGCCCGACTTGGTTTTCTAATTGTGTTTTTAGGTTTCTGGTTGTAACGAATGTGATATGCTTTCTGGACCAATTGCCATGGTAACTGGTCTGATATGTGAAAATATCAGACCTGAAATCAGCCGATCACAGCGTGCGTAGCATTGCAACCATATAATTCTTATCATCTACACATGCATATAATTTTGACTCCATAACTTATGGTCATTCATTTATAGAAATTTCAATTAAAAGTGGGCCGAGGACAGAACCTTGTGGCACTCCAGTAGTTGCTGGTTTTCATCTTCTTAGACACTCTTACATACTGAAATCTATCAACCAGAAAGTCCTGAATCCAGCTTGAGATGTTTCCTTATAGTTGAATTCCAGATTGAAAAGATGTTCCTACTAGCTTGGCTACTGAACAGTGGTGGACACATTTCTGCTAATCCGCTAATTAGCAAAACTGACTTTTTTGTTAACAGATTAGCTTTTCAGCTAACTTTGAAAACCATCAGTGGACCAATTAGCTTCTGCTAAATTTAGTTCTGCTAACTTCCAGTCTGCCAACATTTTTTTGCTGGCATAGTGAGTAAAGCTTAACGGTCCAAAACATTTGCAAACCATAAAATCATGCATGTTAGTTCCTGTCTGTTGCATGTTTTGCAACAGTCAGACCGCTGTGACCTCAACCCTTCCCCAGCAGAAGGAGGCAGGCATGCTGTAATCTGCTGCTGCACACACATGCACGCACGCACGCACAAAAGAAAGTCTCATTTACCTTCCACATGTAACGACACAGACGTGTGGCAGGAGATATGAAAAGTAAAGCACTTTTCATTCATGGTTTCATTTATAAATAAAATTAATTCTGGACAGTTAATGGACATTAACAGCAACTCTGTCATTTTTACAAAGTGAAAATATTGCACATTTTTTAAAGTAAGGCACTAATTCTGAAGATTTGAGCATTAACACTTGGAAGACCAAGGACTGGTCAAATGACCGATCTACCTCTAAAGGCCCATAGGATGGTCAAATGACCAAGATCCCCTGTGGAGCGCTACTTGTGTTATGTAAACAAGGAAGTCTCAGAACACCTCAAGGGAGGGGCTGAGTTGACTAGCCACATTCTTGTTTGCATATTTAATGTCTGAAAGGGCTGCTGATTTGTGCTTAGGTGGATAAATAACTTTACCCAGGGGGGAGAGATGAAATTTTGTTTTCTGAATTGTATTGAAATGTACCAAAAAAAAAACACACCAAAAGAAAACTTTTGTTTTCTGAATTGTATTGAAATGTACTAAAAAACACACCAAAAGAAAACTTTGTTTTCTGGATTTTATTGAAATGTACCAAAATGTACCAAAAAACACACCAAAAGAAAACTTTGTTTTCTGGATTTTATTGAAATGTACCAAAAAACACACCAAAAGAAAACTTTGTTTTCTGGATTTTATTGAAATGTACAAAAATGTACCAAAAAAACACACCAGAAAACCAAAATATATACAATAGGTACAGGTTACAGTCACTTACAATGACTAACAGTCCCCACACTGCCATGGAAGGTCTTTTCTGCATTTGCCACAAGTATACCTGTCGCATTTCAATACAATTCAGAAAACAAAATTTCATCTCTCCCCCAGGGTAAAGTTATTTATCCACCTAAGCACAAATCAGCAGCCCTTTCAGCTAAGCAGGCACTTCTTCTTCTTCTTTGTCTTTCGGCTGTTCCCGTTAGGGGTCGCCACAGCAGATCAATCGTTTCCATCTCACCCTGTCCTCTGTATCTTCCTCTGTCACACCAACCACCTGCATGTCCTCCCTCAGCACATCCATAAACCTCCTCTTTGTCCTCTCTCTTCTCCTCCTGCCTGGTGGATCCATCCTCAGCATCCTTCTCCCTATATACCCTGGGTCCCTCCTCTGCACATGTCCAAACCATCTCAATCTCGCCTCTCTGACTTTGTCTCCAAACCGTCCCACCTGAGCTGTCCCTCTGATATATTCATTCCTAATCTTGTCCATTCTTGTCACTCCCAAAGAGAATCTCAACATCTTCAGCTCTGCCACCTCCAGCTCTGCCTCCTGTCTTTTTATTAGTGCCACCGTCTCTAAACCATACAACATAGCTGGTCTCACTACTGTTTTGTAAACTTTCCCCTTCACTCTTGCTGATATTCTTCGGTCACAAATCACTCTTGCCACCTTTCTCCACCCACTCCACCCTGCCTGCACTCTCTTCTTCACCTCTCTACCACACTCTCCATTACTTTGAACAGTTGACCCCAAATATTTAAACTCATCTACTTTCACCACTTCTACTCCATGTAACTGCACTATTCCACTGGGCTCCCTCTCATTCACACACATGTACTCAGTCTTGCCTCTACTGACTTTCATTCCCCTTCTCTCCAAAGCATATCTCCACTTCTCCAGACTAGACTCAACTTGCTCTCTACTGTCACTACAGATCACAGTGTCATCTGCAAACATCATAGTCCATGGGGACTCCTGTCTGATCTCATCCGTCAACCTGTCAATCACCACTGCAAACAAGCAAGGACTCAGAGCTGATCCTTGATTTAATCCCTTCTCCACCTTGAATGAGTCTGTCATTCCAACTGCGCATCTCATGCAAACACAAGAATATGGCTAGCCAAGTCAGCCTCTCCCCTGAGGTGTTCTGAGACTTCCTTGTTTACATAACAGAAGTAGCTCTCCACAGGGGATCTTGGGGTCATTTGACTCTTTGTGGACTTTACAGGTAGAAAAGAAAAGCTTGGACCTCCCAGTGTTAACAGACACATGCGCCAAAAGGCATTATGGGAAATGAGTCTCCTCTCAATCACTCCCCCACCATCAAAATGCATAGAACACTACCATCTACTGGATGGGAGTGTGAATAGCGACCAACGTGTGATCGATGGTCACTGAATCACACTTCACTAACAGAATTTTCAGTTTTATAAATGCCTTTTTTTTTTACAAATGAAAAAAAATTACATTCACAAGTACACATTTATTTGTAAAAACCAACACACACGTTACATGAACTTTGGTTTTTTACAAATAAATAAACCAATCAACCAACCAGTCTTTGACAGTTTTGTATTCCATAATAGGGCGAGTGTAGTACTCATGTTGGGCAAATTACATGGCAAGCAAAGCGAAAATGCAAAGAAAAGGTGAAGATGCGATGGAAAGTGGACATGTGTTGTGGTTTGGTTCTGACCCAGAGCTCAAACATGTCGAAGCGGTTGTGCAGGTGTTGATGAGAGATCACAGCTACTCTGTCAAGGTGTATAAATCTAACTAAAACTTAGCGACACAACCTCTCCCATTTGCCTCGTCTTCCCTTCTCCACTGGGAACTGAAAAAACCCTACAATTTTCACAACTGCTCCGGTGATTGCAGCCGAAAACAAAACAATAAACCATTTTTCTGTTAGAAGTTATGCTGTTTGTGCAGAATGCGCCCAGAAGTGGTCAAATCCCACAATATCACACAGGGGTTCAAACGAGACTGTGCTGCCCTATTTGCAGCACCTCTCAAGCTCCATCGGGTGGGGGGGGGATCAGGAGGCGTTCAAATAAATTCAGGTCTGGGCTCTTGCTAGACCACTCAAGGACATTCACAGAGTTGTCCTAAAGCCACTCCTTTGATATCTTGGTTGTGTGCTTAGGGTCATTGATCTGCTGAAAGAACAACTGTTGCCCCAGTTTGAGGTCAAGAGTGCTCTGGAGCAGGTTTCATCCAGGATGTCTCTGTACATAGCTGCATTCATCTTTTTCTCAATCCTGACTAGTCTCCCAGTTCCTGCTGCTGAAAAACTTCCTCACAGCATGATGCTGCCACCACCATGCTTCACTGTAGGGATGATGCCTGGTGTCCTCCAAACATGATGCCTGGCATTCACACCAAAGAGTTCATCAGACCAGAGAATTTTAGAGAATTTTGTTTCTCCTGGTCTGAGAGTCCTTCTGGTACCTTTAGGCAAACTCCAGGCAAGCTGTGATGTGCCTTTTACTAAGGAGTGGCCCACTCTACCATACAAACCTGATTGGTGGATTGCTGCAGAGATGGTTGTCTTCTGGAAGGTTCTCCTCTCTCCACAGAGGAATGCTGGAGCTCTGAGAGAGCGACCATTGGTTTCTTGGTGCCTTCCCAGACTAAGGCCCTTCTCCCCAGATCAGTCAGTTCAGACAGGTGGCCAGCTCTAGGAAGAGTCCTGGTGGATCAGAACGTCTTCTATTTACGAATGATGGAGACCACTTTGCTCATTGGGACCATCAAAGCAGCAGAAATGTTTCTGTACCCTTCCGCAGATTTGTACCTGGAGACAATCCTGTCTCAGACATCTACAGACAATTCCTTTGACTTCATGCTTGGTTTGTGCTCTGACATGCACTTTTAACTGTGGGACCTTATATGTAACCAGGTATGTGCCTTTTCCAAATCATGTCCACTCAACTTGAATTTACCTCAGGTGGACTCCAATTAAGCTGTAGAAACATTTCAAGGAGGATCAGTGGAAACAGGATGCACCTGAGCTCAATTTTGTGCTTCATTGCAAAGGATGTGAATACTTACGTACATGTGATTTCTTAGTTTTTTAAAATTTTTAATAAATTTGCAAAAACTTCACAAATAAAAACTTTTGTCACATTGTCATTATGGGTTACTGTGTGTAGAATTTTGAGGAAGAAAATGAATTTCATCCATTGTGGAATAAGGCTGTTACATAAAATGCAGAAAATGTGAAGCACTGCAAATACTTTCCAGATGCACACTGTATAATTATAAAGGTCAGCAAAACTGAAAGCAAGCATTTAAAAATGTGTGTACATTTTTATTCATATAATCAGCCATATAACAATTGCTGAACAAATAACATATTTTACTAGCTACTAAGTATTGTCCTTCAATTACAAAGCCTGCACCACACTTTTACGGTATGCATGCATTGTCATTTCTCTCAGGACAAAGAAGCAGGTAACACTTAATGCCATACATTGATGATGAGGGGATAACTGCAGTCAGTAAACAGAATATTCTGATCAGCTGTAAAATCACTACATACCACGTAATAATGGGTTACAATTTTTTTGTAATATGCATGGTACATTTTTCCTGTAATTCACAGTCAAGACAGTCTTAAAGTCGCTTGTATAAGTAGATGACTTTCTGGCAGTTTGGACAGCGATGCTCCACATCTTGACAGGCTTCCACGCAGAATGGGATACAGCAGCACAAGAAACAGCTTGAAGAGGAAATGTATTCATTTGTTATTTATTTAAATCAGCTTATTAACTTTTACATTTTAAGTGGAAAATATCTGTTTCAAAGGAATATATCAATTATCAGATTTTAAGACACTCTTTGATGTAATTTTAATGCATATAAAAATGTTATGCAAGTAATACTTTGACACATACTGGTTTTTCAGAAGGCATAAAACCCCTGAAAAATTCTTGAATGCTTCCTCATTAAAAATAAATCAATAATGCAGGAACAAATGAAATACTCAGTTTTTGCACTTCTGTGCATGTGAGTATTAAGTGTTCTCAAATATAAAAGGCTTCAATCTTGAATGTGCACTGAGTATTTTTACCCAAAAATGGCGAGGCCGCCGCAGATGGCCCAGGTCATCAGTCCAGGTTTGTGCTCTGTATGGGTGATCACTGACTGCTGGCAGTGAGGGCACACCGTCTGGCCTGCAACGTCCTGTAGTTGCGGTGATACTACCATCGTCACTGAGGATGACACGTGCACCAAAGATTACTGAACATGTGCATCTTCCATTCATTTATATTCAAGTTAAACTGGTTTAAAAGGACCTGCCCTGTAAATCAACAATTACCCTGCTCAGCAGTCAAATATCCCATTTCTTTTCATCCTGGAGTAAATGAGGGCCTATCAACAGTTCTTTGTTGTTGTAGTTTTTATTTTTGTTTTAAAGACTGCAAAACCTACAGGAGTATTAACCTGCTCTCTGTGCCAAGAATGGTACTTGTAAGGGTTACTCTCAACAGCATACTTCTAGTTATTTGCTGCTCAACAAACAGTCAGTCAACCATGAACCACTGTGGAGGAAAAATTGATGTTTCCCTCATGTCTGCAGGAACAGCGTACTCGGCCAGGGTCATCCCCTGCTAGCATTCATCTTTGTTGCTATAACACAAGTCAATGACTAAACATCTGATCATGAAAATTCAGTAAGGTATATGTTATATATTATATTCCATTCTAAGGTGGAACTATGCCAGTATACGAGGTCTATCAGAAAAGTATCCTACCTTTTTATTTTTTAAAAAAACTATATGGATTTGAATGACGTGCGATTACACCAATCATGCTTGAACCCTCGTGCGCATGCGTGAGTTTTTTCACGCGTCGGTGACGTCATTTCCCTGTGGGCAGGCCTTGAGTGAGATGTGGTCCCGCCCTCCCGGCTGAATTCCTTTGTTTCACACGCTGCTCGAGACGGCGCGCGTTGCTTTATCAAAATTTTTTCTGGACCTGTGAGGAATATCCGAGTGGACACTATTCAAGAAATTAAGCTGGTTTTCGGTGAAAAGTTTAACGGCTGATGAGAGATTATGGGGTGTTTCTGTCAGTGTAAAAACTTCCCACGGAGCGGGACGTCGTGCACCGCTTCCAGGCACCGTCGTCAGCCTGTTTCGACCTGAAAACATCCTAATTTAAGGCTTAATTCACCCAGGACGTCGTGAGAGAACAGAGAAGATTCAGAAGAGGCCGGCATGAGGACTTTATGCGGATATTCCACTGTTTAAGGACATTTTGTAATGAAAGACGTGCGCGCAAATTCGCGGAGTCGTTTCCGTGACGACTCGGTGAATCTATGTGCACCGTGACAGGAAAAACACCTCCGTGTTGAAAACCATTTGTAAAATTCAGGCGGCTTTTGATGGCTTTCAATAAGTGAGTAACTGAGAAATTGTTTAACAGCTTGGGCATGTTCCAACTTGCCCGTTAAGGTTTCCAATGGAGGTGTTTTTGTTTCCTGTCGCGACCTCCCGCGGTCGGGTCCGGCCCGACATGCGACTCTGCCCGCACGTTCTTTCATTACAAAATGTCCATTAACAATGGAATGTCCGAATAAACTCCTCATGCCGACTTCTTCTGAAAGTTCTCTGTTCTCTGACGACTTCCTGGATCAACAGAGCCTGAAATGTGGAAGTTTTCAACTTGAAACGGCGAGACGCTGCCGCCTCGAAGCGCAGATCGCTGTCAGGCACCGTGGGCCGTCCTTACGGCGACACTACCAGACCAAAATCTCTCATTAGCCGTTAAAATTTTTACCGAAAACCAGCTGAATTTATCGAATGGTGTCCACTCAGTTGTGCCTTATAGTTTTGAAAAAATTTTGATCAAACAAAGCAGCAGTCTCTGAGCCATTCCTAAACAATGAAAAAAATCGACGAGAGGGTGGGTGACTCCTCACTCAAAGACTGCCCACAGGCGAATGACGTAACCGACAGGCGTGAAAAAACTCTTGCATGCCCACGAGGGTTCAAGCATGTCTGATGTAATCACACGTGATTCAAATCCAAATTTTTGAAAAAAATAATAAGGTCGGATACTTTTCTAATAGACCTCGTTCAAAGGTATATCTAAATATCTAAAAAGGAAGTGTAAAATAGGAGAGTAGAAAAGAGTAGAGTAGAGCCACTTAGGTGCCTGGTCTTGAGAACCAGGTATGGCAGGTTAAAAAGCTTTTTTATCCCATGGGAACTCTCCCTGCCCACCCCAGCAGCTCAAGAAAAAGGTATATATACTATAATAAGTAATAAGACATAAGAAGGATAAGACATCACAGGAGAAGATTGTTATCAAACACAAAGGAACCAACTATTTTGTAAGCTACGATGAACGTTGCTAAGGCCGGCTAAATAAGCTAACGTTAGCTGTTTGGTATAACTAATTGTACCCCACTCCTGACCCAGACTGTATTATGAATTATGTTTACATTATGGGAGAGGCTCTCTGAGTGTGTAAAGCCAGAAGTCTAGGGGGTTACATTGCATGCAGTAACCGTTGGAGTTTCCCCGGGTGCACCTGTTTTCTGCTTCAGTTGTAATTAAATCTCTCTGCATCGTATGAACTGAATCCTGGTGCCTGTCTCATATTCACGGCTGACATCACAACAAAAATTCCACAGCAACCACCACATTATAGATCCCACAAGGGTGGGCAGATGTTTTGGGCATGGACATTCTAGCTATAGCAATGGCCTGAGCAAGCCCGGCGCCAGAAAAAAAAATATTAAGGGGGCGATGAGTTTATCACAGGGGGCAAAATGCGCACTGGATGAGACATGCCTCTGATCGTACGTAATGAATTGGGTGTGCTCCTGGAAAGCTCATGTATTTAGGCTACACTGTTGTAAGAGACTGACTGAGTAAGAGTAAAGAGTGATGACTATTTTTTTCATTATTATTTGAACGTATAGACCCTCGGTCAAGTAATCTGCATACCACAAAACCAAACCAACAACTGATCTGAGAAACGACACGAGACAGTAGATTAACCCCACATACAGCCCTCCATCACAAGCGCAAACACAGTGCAACTGGGTATGTGCACCACTCCATGGCACAGAGCCCAACTACGCATGCAGTCACAAAGTTCTGAAAAAACTGGAGCGATCTGCATTCGGTTGGATGAATATGGGTGTGTGTGTGTGGAAACAATTCACCTCGTTCACAACGTGACAGAACATGACATGCTGTTACGCGCTACACGGAACATTATTCCTGACCGTGCATAATGGTTCCTGATAATTCTCCAGCAACACGTGCCATTAATCGTAACGTGTGGTAACAGGTTGCAGCAGTTCCTGAGGACACCTGACACCTGAGAATTGTGTTGTTGCGTGCTATTGCACGTAACAGCGCATCGTTACGTTCTGTCACGTTGTGAACGAGATGAATTGTCTCCACCCACACCCATATTCATCCAACCGAATTCAGATCGCTCCAGTTTTTCAGAAGAACTTTGTGACTGCATGCGTAGTTGGGCTCTGTGCCATGAAGTGGTGCAGAGAGGAGGAGGACAGAGCCAGATGTGTGGCTTCATGCGGGTCTCGTCTCGTGCATTTTCCCAAACATCAGGCACATGCAGCAGGTGGAACACCTGCAGGTACGCACTGAAGAGCACTGAAATTAGACTTTTAGCCGACTTGGTGTCAGCAATCAAACTGAATGCGATGCAGCAGGGTTTAATTGTGCACGCACTTCTTCCTCCGCCGGACTGGAGGAGGTGCAGAGATGTCTGGCTGCACGTGAGTCTCCTCTCGCTCCTCTGGTTCCTCTGGCTCAGACTCGTTCTCCCGCTCATCGGTTACAATAGCAGGTGGAACACCTGCAGGAGCGTCCTGAGGAGCTTCAGCAGGAACTGTGGAACGACACTTGGAGCTGAGTTTAATTGTGTGCACGTGACAGAAAACTGATTCGTTGTGGCGCGCAGTGAAATGTGATGCCGCATTACAAGTCGTGTCAAAACTTGACAGTTTCCATGTCACTTCGTAATAACGCGTGACAGTTTGGGCTCCAAGAACCATCACAGGAACCACTACGAATGTTGTCACGTTCTAATAAGGATCACTACTCATCAAGACGGATCAATACGCTCAGTTGCGACCTCCACGACGTGAGACGAAATGAGGGTGGTGTGTGACATTCGTGGAAGATTTTTTGACAGGCAAAAACATGCTCCACGAATATCACACACCAACACGCACTATTAAGAAACCTATCCAGATGGGTTAAGTCACATTAAGAATGTCAGGAATGTCACGAATGACAGAAAAATGACATTCGTGACTTGTCGTCGTTATGTGTAAACGCAGCATTAACACCCTCCCCAAGTGAGTCGTGCTACATGATCTGCCTTTTGCTTGGTGGACTTAACGAATCCCAGGAACTCCAGCTCTGACACTGCTTGAATAAATCGAGCATGCTTTAATTCGTCCACCTTGCCATAATAGCTGGACTCAGGATCCTTTCCCTCTGCCGCACTGACAAGCGCAACCCTCAACCTATCAAATCGCTTGAACACAACACGCCATATCCCTTTGTTTTAAAATTACTTTAATTTGGTTTATTTGTTAAATATGTGATATTATTGAATAACTAATATTTTGCTATATTTTCCAGTATTTCTTTTTCTTTTTTGCTTTTTCTTTTTGATAACTCTCATATCTGAGGAGGCGGGGTTGATTACGTGAGGGGGCGTCGCCCCCAAACGCCCCCTTGTGGCGCCGGTTCTGGGCCTGAGCGTGCCCATTTTGGCCTAGGTTGAGACATTCTAGGCCAAAACGAGCATAGTTTAAGATGAATGATTTAAGAAAACTTCCTGCGTTCACCAAGTGGGGTTTCCCATTTGACTGATCTTGTAGTGCATTAGTCTTGAGAGTGTGAAGGCTGGTATTCAAATCCCACTGGAGCCACAAAGGTACAGTGGCCTCCAGAAGTATTGGAACACCTGGTATTTTACACATTTTAATTTGTTATGCCATTTCTAAAAAAAAAAAAAATTCTTAAAAAAAATACAAAGAAATAAAAATGTCTAAAATTATCTTCCTTAAACTCAAACTGAAAGCAAATGTCTACAACTTGAAAAAAGTAATTAAAAATATAAAAGTGAAGCTGATGGGTTGCATAAGTAACGGAACGCTTTGGTATAATGCCTGTAAATAATCAGTTTTATTGCCAGTTTTCTTCGGAGAAGTTGGGGGATGGATACATGAATATTTCCAAGTCACTGAATTTGTCTTGGACTTGGAATTGGTTGGAGAAATTGTGCATAGTGCATGTTTTGCATTTTCAATCAATCAATTTTTTTATATAGCGCCAAATCACAACAAACAGTTGCCCCAAGGTGCTTTATATTGTAAGGCAAGGCCATACAATAATTATGTAAAACCCCAACGGTCAAAACGACCCCCTGTGAGCAAGCACTTGGCGACAGTGGGAAGGAAAAACTCCCTTTTAACAGGAAGAAACCTCCAGCAGAACCAGGCTCAGGGAGGGGCAGTCTTCTGCTGGGACTGGTTGGGGCTGAGGGAGAGAACCAGGAAAAAGACATGCTGTGGAGGGGAGCAATCAATCAATCAATCAACTTTTTTCTTGTATAGCGCCAAATCACAACAAACAGTTGCCCCAAGGCGCTCCACATTGCAAGGCAAGGCCATACAATAATTATGAAACACAGTCTACGTCTAAAGCAACATAACCAAGGGATGGTCCAGGGTCACCCGATCCAGCCCTAACTATAAGCCTTAGCGAAAAGGAAAGTTTTAAGCCTAATCTTAAAAGTAGAGAGGGTATCTGTCTCCCTGATCTGAATTGGGAGCTGGTTCCACAGGAGAGGAGCCTGAAAGCTGAAGGCTCTGCCTCCCATTCTACTCTTACAAACCCTAGGAACTACAAGTAAGCCCGCAGTCTGAGAGCGAAGCGCTCTAATGGGGTAATATGGTACTATGAGGTCCCTAAGATAAGATGGGACCTGATTATTCAAAACCTTATAAGTAAGAAGAAGAATTTTAAATTCTATTCTAGCATTAACAGGAAGCCAATGAAGGGAGGCCAACACGGGTGAGATATGCTCTCTCCTGCTAGTCCCCGTCAGTACTCTAGCTGCAGCATTCTGAACCAACTGAAGGCTTTTTAGGGAACTTTTAGGACAACCTGATAATAATGAATTACAATAGTCCAGCCTAGAGGAAACAAATGCATGAATTAGTTTTTCAGCATCACTCTGAGACAAGACCTTTCTGATTTTAGAGATATTGCGTAAATGCAAAAAGGCAGTCCTACATATTTGTTTAATATGCGCTTTGAATGACATATCCTGATCAAAAATAACTCCAAGATTTCTCACAGTATTACTAGAGATCAGGGAAATGCCATCCAGAGTAACGATCTGGTTAGACACCATGCTTCTAAGATTTGTGGGGCCAAGTACAATAACTTCAGTTTTATCTGAGTTTAAAAGCAGGAAATTAGAGGTCATCCATGTCTTTATGTCTGTAAGACAATCCTGCAGTTTAGCTAATTGGTGCGTATCCTCTGGCTTCATGGATAGATAAAGCTGGGTATCATCTGCGTAACAATGAAAATTTAAGCAATACCGTCTAATAATACTGCCCAAGGGAAGCATGTATAAAGTGAATAAAATTGGTCCTAGCACAGAACCTTGTGGAACTCCATAATTAACTTTAGTCTGTGAAGAAGATTCCCCATTTACATGAACAAACTGTAATCTATTAGACAAATATGATTCAAACCACCGCAGCGCAATGCCTTTAATACCTATGACATGCTCTAATCTCTGTAATAAAATTTTATGGTCAACAGTATCAAAAGCAGCACTGAGGTCCAACAGAACAAGCACAGAGATAAGTCCACTGTCCGAAGCCATAAGAAGATCATTTGTAACCTTCACTAATGCTGTTTCTGTACTATGATGAATTCTAAAACCTGACTGAAACTCTTCAAATAGACCATTCCTCTGCAGGTGATCAGTTAGCTGTTTTACAACTACCCTCTCAAGAATCTTTGAGAGAAAAGGAAGGTTGGAGATTGGCCTATAATTAGCTAAGATAGCTGGGTCAAGTGATGGCTTTTTAAGTAATGGTTTAATTACTGCCACCTTAAAGGCCTGTGGTACATAACCAACTAACAAAGATAGATTGATCATATTTAAGAGCAGAGATCAATCACTAATGATTAAATGCAGAGTGGTGCATACAGAGCAAAAAGAGAAAGAAACAGTGCATTTTGTATCCCGTTATACAGCTTCATGATGAAGTGGAGCAGAGAAGGATTTTCTTTCACCAAAACATCAAATCTAGGCTTACACCTCAGATGTACCTTCTGGCAAACTGTAGCTGAACTTTCAGTTCTTCTTTTTAAGAAAATCCTCCTCTATACCACTTCATCTGTCCCTACTTCACCAGGCTGTGAATTCCTCAAAAATTATATTGGATTCTGGATCTGTTGGACTACTATTGGATTAACCATGGAATTGATCAGCTGGTCTCTGAACGTTATTGACACCATTTTTCTACAAGATCAGGAACGGGGGATCCTGCCTGTCCAGATGCGGGCTATATCCTCGACTCCTAGAGTTCCTGGCGTGTGGCATGCTTGGCGCCTTTCTCCGTTGAGGACGTTGAGGATTTATTCAATTTTGGTCTCATGGTAGCAGGGCTGGTACTTTTTGGCTTATGTGCTGCCCTGATCTACCGGAAAATTGGCAAGACAGCGGCATCAAGAACCACGGGCCCTCGCTTGTCCGTCATGATTAACGACGTTGGAAAGGCATTGCATTCTCAGACTGCGTTGACTCTTGAACTCAGACGCAAATTGGATGACACCTTGGAGCTGATGCGTGCCTTGCAGTTGAAGCTGAAGGTTTTGGAGGCCGGTGAATATTCTTCATTCATAATTGGGAATATTCTTAATTCATAATTGGGATTTGGCTGTTCAAGTGTAACTGTTAAAAAGTGTTTTTCACTGCTCAACTGCAACACTACAGGCTATCATCAGGTCAAATTGCCCACTGTTTACCTCCAGAGGAATTTATTCAGGCCTTGGTGAGATTATTATATGCCTTTGCACAGCCCCATTCCACTATGTTATATTTATCTGACAGTGAACATAGTTTTGCTCATTTTGTCTATTTGACTCCTTCACTTCTTACAAAAGTATGTTTTCCTATTATTCTTATTGTTGTTTATGCACCAATTACTTCTTACAGAAGTATTTTTTTCCTTTTCTTCCTATTGTTGTTTATGCACCAATGACACCAGATCAAATTCCTTGTATGTGAGAACTTGGCAATAAATTTGTTTCTTATTGGAACTCAATGTCTCTCTCAATGTTGGGAGACTTCAGTTACCTTTTGACCACAAGATGTTAATTGTACTTTTAGTGTTTGGAGAATCCCCAAGTACCACTGGAATGGCTTTGTGTCAAATGAAAGGTTAATTCAGAAGACTCGTGAGACATCAGCTATGACATTTTGGTAATGTGGTATGTTTCCTTAATCATGGTCCAGCACGCAGGTGCCTCAGTGTGTGAGGACCATCGCAACTTGAAAAGACCAAAGAGACACGTGTCACTGCTTTCAGAAGGTGGGGATGGACTGGTCGTCTTCCTGGGTGGTTTCTGTCCACAACGGAAAACAATGCGATAATGTGGTGTCCTGTTGTCTACTGCACACTCCCAAATCTGACCTGTGGTTATTGTCAAGCTGTAGAATGTACAATTCTTACTTTTATGCTCTTGAGAGGATGAAATGTGCAGCCTGCACTGACTAAATGTGACCAGCAGAGGCCATAAAATGTCCCAGCAGCTGTAATTCAACACCAAAGAACTCTGTTTTCAGGACAGCCACGTTTTCTCTGCTTGGTAAAATACATTTTTGTCATTCTTCTCATCACATGACTGACATAAATGACAGAATGTTGTCTTCATATTGAAAACTCTGCATTTTCTAAATTTGCCAGCTGCCGATACGTAAAAATGGGCATTTTTACTCTTCTTTTTCCAAACATTACTGTTAAAAACAAACAACTGACATGTCCTGCTCATATTAAGAATATTTTTTAATTGTTGTCTTCTCTTGTTGTTTTCACTTACTCGTAAATGGTTTTTTCAAACCGATTTCAGAGTAGTAGCATGTTCCAAATTGTGTTTGTATTTAAGTAACACATTTGAATGACAGATTGTTGTTATAAGACAGAGTGGAGCGAGTCGATCCCACCGCGTGAGACAAAAGAGAACATTTGGCATGCGTCCAGATGTTAGTATCGCAGTCCATTATCTCCCAGTCGATGTCTGCACTGTAACGTATGTTCCACAGATGTTGAGTGATACCTGCAGTTCTAAATGCTGCATGTGATCTGTTCCAACAAAACGCCGGCAGCAAACTGAACAATCGCAGTTTGTCACACTGCACAGAAAATACAAAGAACAATTCTTCAGATAGTTTGGTAGGAGACCAGTGACTGCACCCATTTCCTGTTGCTTACGCAGTGCAGCACGAATGATGGAAAACTGCTCTCGGCAAAGCGCAGATCATATTTTGAATTAAGCAGGAATGTGTTTGTTCAGCTGCTTGCCCTCACCTGCTGCTGTAGCTGGAACTGCTGCATAAGGGACACCTGGTAGACAAAAACAGTTTGTCACAGCAGGAAAGAACAATTCAGAACACATATTCACAAAGGTTTTAGCCACAATTATTAAGAAAGATGGTGTATTTGAGTGAGGCCTGGCAGGGGTGTCACCAGCTGGCGACCACAGTAAGGCTGTAATCAGTTGATTATTTTCTCAATAGGGCATCGCAGACTCATTTGAACCCCTCGTGATATCGCGGGATTTGACCACTTATGGGGACAGCCGCCCAATTTCAATTTATTTTCATTTATATAGCGCCAAATCACAACATAGTTGCCTCAAGGTGCGTCACACAAGTCAGGTCTAACCTTACCAACCCGTAGAGCAAGCACACAGGCAACAGTGGTAAGAAAAAAACTCTCTCTGATGATTTGAGGAAGAAACCTCAAGCAGACCAGACTCAAACGGGTGACCCTCTGCTTGGGCCATGTTACCAACAAAATTTACAAAACGAATATACAGGAAATTTTGCCAGTACACAGAAAGAGAGGGTTGCAGAAGTAGACACCACACCACACAGGGGAGGTGATGGTCTAGTGGTTAAGGCATTGGACTTGAAACCAGAAGATCCTCGGTTCAAATCCCCGCCTGACTGGAAAATCACTAAGGGCCCTTGGGCAAGGTCTCATTGAGGTAGGTCAGCTTGTGGGAGGTTTTTGGTTTTAAGATTATCTCCTTGGTCACATTAGCTAGAAGAGACAGAGACAAAGTGAGCAGCTGCCACTCATGTTCAGTTATTTTGCAGCTGCAAGGAACAAGTGGTTGCTATGCCACGAGCTAGACAGGTCCAAAATAGACGAAAAGTCTATTTTATGCAATTATTTATTGCAATTATTATGTTGAGCAACTTGATGTGGTGACAGCCAATCTGAGTGACACCAGCATGACATGCAATCAGTGATGCCTCTAATCTGACCACTTTTTTTTTTAGTAACGAGTAATCTAACGCGTTAATCTTTCCAAATCAGTAATCAGATTAAAGTTACTTCTCCATGTCACTGTGCGTTACTATTATTTTTCATTGTGGGTCGATAGCAGCATTAAACTTGGTCCGTGGGCAGGAGGTCGGGGTTTGACTGAACTGCCCACTTTAAGCGAGCTGTGAGCTTTTCATCCACGGTTTTTTGCAGCTGCTCGACTCGTCATCTCCTCTTAAAGCGCGGTGATCAGCACACCTGCACTGAGCTTTACAAAGACATTTTTATACTTTTTTCCTCCTTTATTTAGAATTCTGAGCTGAGCCGCTCTGTATCTGCACGTTAAAACAGCTGATCCTCCGCGACGCGTCAACAACTAACACTATTTTCCACTCAAATGCACCTAAACTCTCTTTCTGAGGACCACATGATGTGAAAACACAATAAAACTTTCTTACCTGTAAATCTGGTCATGTTTTCTGCATAAATAAATGTTATCCATTCTTTGTGCTCAAACGCCACAGCAGGGGCGAATCCAGATGGAATGGGGGCGTGGGGCAAGGATGTGCCCCCCCACAACACCCCTAGATTAAAGGTCCAGTTTTGAAGCCTTTTTTTACTACTAATACTAACTACTAATACTACTTAAAATAATATTAATTTCGACAAGTAAAATATTTAGAGAGAATTTAAATGTTAGAAAAATGCTAGAATGAATTTAATAGTTACATTTATAAACAATGTAGGTTCGAAATTGCACGTTTTACTGTTACAGTGCTGTCAACAGTTAAATATGAGGTCAAGAAAGAGGTCTTTATTTTACTTTTTATAAAACAAGTATTTATTTTCATTGAAGTCAAGAAAGGGTGACTATAAAGTGAGTTTTGGCAAAACAGGTATCATTGTCATGTTGAGGTGGCAGAGGGTTGTTGTCGGCAGCTGGGAAAAGTAAAAAAGTAACTAGTAATCTAACTTAGTTACTTTTACAATTGAGTAATCAGTAAAGTATCTAAGTTACTTTTTCAATGAGTAATCAGTAATCAGTAATTGGATTACTTTTTCAAAGTAACTGTGGCAACACTGCATGCAATGTATAGTTGCTTGAACAAAATAATCCAAGATGGTGGAATACACTACCACAGAGGGGAGGTGATGGTCTAGTGGATAAGGTGTTGGGCTTGAGACCAGAGGATCCTTGTTTCAAATCCCATTCTGACCGGAATCACTAAGGGCCCTTGGGCAAGGTCCTTAATCCCCTAGTTGCTCCCGGTGTGTAGTGAGCGCCTTGTATGGCAGCATCCTGACATTGGGGTGAATGTGAGGCATAATTGTAAAGCACTTTGAGCATCTGATGCAGATGGAAAAGCACTATATAAATGCAGTCCATTTATTTTTACCATCTCTGGTGTGCCGTTTTATTTTCGGCTGCAATCACCAAAGCAGTTGTGAAAGTTTTTATGGTTCCCAGTGGAGAAGGGAAGACGAGGCGAATGAGCAATCCAGTCTCACGGCATGTCGTGATTCAGCAGCAGGAAATATACATTAATCTATTGGTTCGTCATATTGTTACAAAAAGTGCAAATTTTTCGTCATGGGAGCATAATTTTTTTGTAATTCATTCCGTGACGTGTGCATGTAATTAAAAGTGCTGGGGGGTTATGGTTAGAGAAAGGAGTAGGGTTAGGTTATGGCTAGGGTTGGGGGTAGGAGTAGGGTTAGTCACGAAAATTTTAATAATTTCGTGTTAGCCTACACAGCTAGCCAGAGTAGCCACGTTCTCTTACCTACACAACTGTCTTGACATAAACAAACCACAACACATGTCCACTTTCCACCACATCTTTACTTTTGCTTTGCATTATCACTTTGTTTGCGTGTACTTTGCCCAAAATCTCAGCAAAAATGCAGTGTTTTCATCTCAAGTAGAGAAATTACATCATATGCTTCATATTTACTCTACTTTTAAGATTAGGCTTAAAACTTTCCTTTTTGCTAAAGCTTATAGTTAGGGCTGGATCAGGTGACCCTGAACCATCCCTTAGTTATGCTGCTATAGACGTAGACTGCTGGGGGGTTCCCATGATGCACTGAGTGTTTCTTTCTCTTTTTGCTCTGTATGCACCACTCTGCATTTAATCATTAGTGATTGATCTCTGCTCCCCTCCAAGGCATGTCTTTTTCCTGGTTCTCTCCCTCAGCCCCAACCAGTCCCAGCAGAAGACTGCCCCTCCCTGAGCCTGGTTCTGCTGGAGGTTTCTTCCTGTTAAAAGGGAGTTTTTCCTTCCGACTGTCGCCAAGTGCTTGCTCACAGGGGGTCGTTTTGACCGTTGGGGTTTTTCCGTAATTATTGTATGGCTTTTCCTTGCAATATAAAGCGCCTTGGGGCAACTGCTTGTTGTGATTTGGCACTATATAAATAAAATTGATTTGATTTGATATTTTAATCAATTAGCCCCCGCCCTCAAATGAGACTGCGGTGCCCTATTAGCCCATTAGCTGCTAGGTCCATAAAAAGTCAGAAACTGGTATTAAAAAAAAAGTCCCAATATCTTGCCTTTAAGGACCTAATTTACTAAAGGTGTGCATGTGTAAAACATGCGCAAGCATCATCAGATGTACACACTAGGGTGGTCCTTATTTTGCAAAGTTTTGAAATTTAATACTCTGACCCCCCTGAATCCTCTCTATTGAGGTTTCGAACCCCACAAAATCTCAGACAGCTCACCGCTCTGCGAGATGTCAGTGACATTGAGACAATTTAACTGCTGCACACGGACAATGGCATTCAATTTATTTCAGTTATATAGCGCCAAATCACAACAAAGCTGTCTCAAGGCGCTTCACACGAGTAAGGTCTAACCTTACCAACCCCTAGAGCAAGCACACAGGCGACAGTGGTAAGAAAAAACTCCCTCTGATGATATTGAGGAAGAAACCTCAAGCAGACCAGACTCAGAGGGGTGACCCTCCGCTCGTTATATAGCATGAAAATAGCAAAATGTCAGTGCTTCTGAACTATCTCTAAAAATTAATTTACATAAATAAAATTTTACACAGCATGTTTTCTCATCAATTGAAACCTATTCAGGGGGCCAGAGTATTAAAATTCAAACTCTGCAAAATAAGGACCACCCTCGTGCGCACATAGGCACACTGAGTATTGTTCATTTAGTGCATCTGCATTCACCATTATAGAATTTCCAGGGTGTCCACCCGAGTGCACAAAATTGTGATAGGAAACATACAAATAAGCTAGGTTTACACGCACAACACGATTTATCAAGGTCAACACTCAACATCTATGTCATGTTACCATGTTACCACCGGCTGTCATTTGCAGTTATTCTAATCACATCTAAAACAGTCTCCACTCCTAAGCCCACACAATTTTGCCCTTGTTATCTTAGATTTAAGTAAAACAGGTCCAAAATATCTTGTTTTGTCTACAATCCAGTTTCCTGCCAGATAGGAGTACAGAAACTAGTAAAACAGATCAGAAGGTATTTACACTTAACAAGCTGAAATCAGAGAATTTTTTAAAATGGCTCTAAACAGTGTAGTGCTTGATTAATTTAATAGTGAATCCATAATTGATCCATTGCTGCAGCTCTGACCTCCCTGGTATGCAGCGGGCGGTGGTCCGGTAGGTGAAGGTCCATAGCCAGGCTGCGGGTACATCCCTGGCCCTGCTGGAGCCCCATAGTCCGCTGGTGGGCCGGGGTAAGGTGGAGCCGAATCTTGTGGTGGTTGCCCTTTTTCCATCTTCAAAAACTGCATGAGAAATGTTTGACGTATTTTTTTAAAAGCAGTGGATTTACAAGTTTTGTTTTTTTTTAAGTTTAAACTTTAAAGAAAAAAGTAGAAATACAATGCAAAGTTTAAAACTGGTATCACCTTTTCACATAATAAAAGCTTTATTTTTACATATGGTGACAGTTTGAAGGATCATTGAATATTTCAGTTTATTATTATTATTATCATCCTAGTAATAGGAGTAGAAGCCCATCATCTGTAAAGGTTTGGCAAAAGTGAAAATCAGAGACATTTTAACCTCCGCCAACGAAGTTATGTTTTTGCCTCGTTTGTTTGTCTGTCTGATTGTGAACAGCCTGGAGCCCACAATTTTTCATATGTCATTACATAATCTTTACTCAAGATTCATATCCTGATAGGCAAGAACTGATTAAATTTTTGAAGTCATAGGTCAAAGGGAAAAATCAGGAAAAAACTTGGAAAATAAATTCCAATCTTTAACATTGAACAAATTTTGAAAATTCATACCTCTGTCAAAAAAGATCAAATTACTTTTATATTTGAGAGTGTTATGTAGAATGGTATCCTTTATCGACTGACAAAGGTTGATCCGGATGTGATCCAGACTACAGATTTTGTGGTTGTTTAAATGTAACACTGAAAACCCCATTTAATGTATATTTTACATTATATCTTCATCAAACATACCCCAATCATGCTCATATTTGAAAGTGAGGTGCAGACTGGCACTCACTATCACCTGACAAAGGTTGATCCGGATGTGATCCAGACTACAGATTTTGTGGTTGTTTAAATGTAACACTGAAAACCCCATTTAATGTATATTTTACATTATATCTTCATCAAACATACCCCAATCATGCTCATATTTGAAAGTGAGGTGCAGACTGGCACTCACTATCACCTGACAAAGTTTGATCCGGATGTGATCCAGATTACAGATTTTGTGGCCGTTTAAATTTAACATTGAAAATCCCATGTAATGTATATTTTACATTATATCTTCATCAAACATGCCCCAACCACACTCATATTTGAAATTGAGGTGCAGACTGGCACTCACTATCACCTGAAAGTTTGATCCGGATGTGATCCAGACTACAGATTTTGTGGCCGTTTAAATTTAACATTGAAAATCCCATTTAATGTATATTTTACATTATATCTTCATCAAACGTGCCCCAACCACACTCATATTTGAAAGTGAGGTGCAGACTGGCACTCACTGTCACCTGACAAAGTTTTATCTGGATGTGATCCAGATTACAGATTTTGTGACCATTTAAATTTAACATTGAAAATCCCATTTAATGTATATTTTACATTATATCTTCATCAAACGTGCCCCAACCACACTCATATTTGAAAGTGAGGTGCAGACTGGCACTCACTATCACCTGACAAAGGTTGATCCGGATGTGATCCAGACTACAGATTTTGTGGCTGTTTAAATTTAACATTGAAAATCCCATTTAATGTATATTTTACATTATATCTTCATCAAACATGCCCCAAACACACTCAAATTTGAAAGTGAGGTGCAGACTGGCACTCACTATCACCTGACAAAGTTTGATCCGGATGTGATCCAGATTACAGATTTTGTGACCGTTTAAATTTAACATTGAAAATCCCATTTAATGTATATTTTACATTATATCTTCATCAAACGTGCCCCAACCACACTCATATTTGAAAGTGAGGTGCAGACTGGCACTCACTATCACCTGACAAAGTCTGACCCGGATGTGATTTTGATTGTAGATTTTTGTGGACATTTGAATTTAATATTGAAAAGTCTTTTGGTGTACATTTTGCATTATTCCTCATTCAAAAGTCCCTCAATCACTCTTATTTGTGACAATAAGGTGCAAACTGGCACTCTCAATGAATAGACTAAGTTTGATCCCCATCTGATCCGTAATTTGTGGATTGATTGCAAGCTTGAAAAGCCCTTTTGATCTATATTTTGTATTATATTTTGGTTTATGAAAAGCCACTTCTAACAGGGCTTTCACTTTGAAAATTTTTTCCAAGGTAAAAATTTGTGTAATTTTAAATTTATGTTGGCGGACGTTTGCACTCTACGAGTGCAGTGCTCTAGTATGGGCCTATGTTATCCTATGAGAATATATTCCATCATTCAACACACACACACACACACACACACACACACACACACACACACACACACACACACACACACACACACACACACACACTTCTTAAGAAGTCGTAATGTATCTCTATTGAGAAACATTAAGTCTTGGGTGTGGCAACATGGTGGATCATGCACTTCCATCGACTTTGTGTATTTGCGGGTCATCACTTGTCTTTTAAAATTTATTTTGTTTTGGTACTTGTTGTTTGGGCATCAAATTAGATGGCATTGACGGGCAAAAATGATGCCACTAAGTTTATATTTGAATCTACGTCTTGATTTTGAAGAAATGTTCAGTCTGTGCAAAAAGAGCAACTTAAATCTCACAGGATAAAAACGAGGCTACTAGGTTTTGTTTGTTTGTATATTAAAAATATTGTTATTATGCACATTCAAAAAGATACAGATTTTATAAAATTATGTACTTAACATTATTTTTCAAAATGAACTTTTCCAGGAGGGGCAGCTATCGCCCCCTGCTGGTAAGCCACACTGTATGTGCAGCCATTTCTTTAGCTGAAGTTCTCACCACTTCATTTATAATAACTTTGAAACACATAGTTGTTAAGAATAGTCACCAGGGGTAAGAATGCAAAGGGAAAAGGTGGAGTAAGACCTTTTTGAACTCTTGGAAGTGACGCATCAGGATATATTAGCTAATAGTTTTGCAATTAGTGACCACTGTACTCTCACATCCTCTTACAATCTGCATATCAGTTTCCTGTAGCCATGACAACAGGGTCATTATTATCATGATTAAATTAACCAAGGCTAATAGTTTTGCAGCAGACACAATGTCCCTTGCTGGTAATTACTACCAGGGCATGCAATCGGGCTGATGTTGTCTTGATCCCAGTGGTAGATAACCGACAGAGACAGGTCACATGACCTAGAATCAAACCCAGGCCTACATATTGTTCAGGTGGTTCTATGTCCATCATTTACTGTTTGAAGAAAAATAGATTGTAAAGTTTGCCCATTTCAACATAAAGACAGCCGAGTTGTATATTTTTGCATGGAATGATTGTGATATTTGAGAAGTAGACATAATTTATAATAATAATTATTATTATTATTATTATTATCATTGTTTTAATCTTCATTCGGTCAAAGATCTCAGAGTCAATGGAGGTAGAACATCATTCTGAAAACAATGTTATACACCGTGTTAAAGGGTCTTGTTTGACTTTATCTCAGTTACCTTCAGAATGACCAAGTTCTATCTCTAACATAGCTCTTTTAAAATCGAAAACTAACCAAACTTTGCTTCAAAGAGCTCAAATAACCACTATCTCTGAAACACCTCATCTCAAAAGCATCATTATCAAAACAGTGTTGGTACTGTGCAAACAAGATGCTTCAAAAATGAACATATAACAGCATTATAATGAGTGATTTGGATAATAAATTCACAAGTTGTCTCTCTCTGGGCCACCTGACACTTTAAGTTCCAGCTGTACTAAATTGGTTATCTGGCACAATATACACAAGACATTTCCAAAAATAAAAGAGAATGGTGCAACATAAAAAAATAAATAAACAAATAATGAAATATAAGATAACATAATGTTAATGACCAGTCTAGGCCAACTGTCTCCAACTGTACTGATGGGCCTATCTGGTACAATATCCATAAAATATTTCCACAAGCTAAAAGAGGTCAGCTCATGATGAAAACAGCATTAATATTGCATGAACAAGACCGTTCTATTTGGATTTAACTGGATGTAAACCCTTCTCACATGAAAGCAAATCCCTTTCAAGATATACCACTTTGTGTTTCTACATGTACATGTGAAATACATATGTATGCAGGATACATGCATTTTTATGTTAGGACTGGCTACATGGAACTATATGATCCTATCATCATGTACAGACATAATTAACTTTACTTTTGGTAAAAGTGGACATAGAACCAGTTAATTTGCAGCGAATGAAATTGGAAGCTTTATCCTACACTGCAAAAACGGTTCCACTCAAAATAAGCCAAGTAATCCAGACTCTAGCCAAACTGTCCTGTATTAAAAAAAAAAAAAAAAAAATCTGCCAGTGGGGTAAGAAAAATTTACTTGGTTAGAATTCTCCGAACTAGCGAAATGTCTACACACTGAATAATCAAAATGTGCCTTAAAACTACACTGACTTCTTGTTTTAAGATTAGCCTCTGTCGTAAAATAAGAAAAACAATCTTGTTCCTTTGCTTGGACGATTTGAAATCCATTGCCTTTCTTTGTTACTAGTTGAATACAGCTTAATATTAGCTGGAAAAACTTATTAAGAAAAAGTGAGATACATTTTCCCAAAATAAGACTTTTTTTATGTAAAAAAAAAAAAATGTTTAATAAGATTATTTTTCTATTTAGACAAAAACTGAGTCAAGTTTTTTTTTTTTTTTTTTTTTACTTTATTAGATTTCAGTTTTTGCAGTGTACTGGGCTACCTGTTCTGCAACAAAAATAAAAGATGGCTGTGTTGCTGACCTAACCAGGCTACCAAACTGGATTATGGGTAGACAGAATATTGGTAGTCATGAGTTTTAAAAAAATTAAAGCTGAGGGAAGTAATAGATAAGCCCAGGCCCACTGATTCCAGGTTTTCATAGTTTGAAGCAGTGGCGGGCACAGTTCCGTTAATCTGCTAACCATTAATTAGTGAAGCTAACATTTTTGTTAGTGGATTAGCGTTTCAGCTAACTTTGAAAACCATCAGTGGACCATTTAGCTTCTGCTAAATTTAGTTCCGCTAATATTTGGTCTGCTAACATTTTTTTTTTTTTTTTTTTTGCTGGTAAAATGAGTAAATTTAGAGGTCAAAAACATCTGTAAACCCTAAAATCACACGTTTGTTCCTGTTTATGAATGCAGTGCAGAGGGCTAGCTAACACTTCTGGTTCACAGGTCAAAGCACACAAACGCTGGTAAGAAAGACAAGAAATTACACTGTGCACAAAAATGGTATGTACGCAATCTCAAAAGTCAGTATTTTTATTTATTTATTTTTTTGTGCATTTGTTTTGTGTTTGTGAACTCAATACGAGTGAGCCGTAGCTCTCAGTTAATGGTTTATAAATATAATAAACTGACTTCTAATACTGCGATTTACTGCTTTTGATAAAGATGATACCTCCATGACCAGTAAAAGATCAAGGACCGTGACGTCGCCCGGTATGGTGGAGCCGGGGTCGGGGCTCGCGCGTGAGCGCCTGGTGGTTGGGCCTTAGCCCATGGGGCCCGGCCGGGCTCAGCCCGAAAGAGTGACGTGGGCCCGCCCTCCTGTGGGTTCACCACCTGCAGAGGGGGCCATGGGGGTCGGGTGCAGAGAGGATTGGGTGGCGGTCGAGGGCGGGTGGCCCGGCAGCCCGGTCCATGCTCACAGCCCCTGGCTGTTGGGACGTGGAATGTCACCTCGCTAGGGGGGAAGGAGCCTGAGCTTGTGCAGGAGGTTGAGAGATATCAACTAGAGATAGTCGGGCTCACCTCCACGCACAGCTTGGGCTCTGGTACCCAACTCCTGGAAAGGGGCTGGACGCTTCATTTTTCTGGCGTCAGCCATGGGGAGAGGCGGAGAGCTGGGGTCGCATTGCTTATTGCTCCCCAGCTCAGTCGCCAAGTGTTGGAGTTCACTCCGGTGAACAAGAGGGTCGCATCCCTACGCCTTCGGGTCGGGGACAGGTCTCTCACCATTGTCTCGGCCTACGGGCCGAGCACCAGTGCAGAGTACTCGACCTTCCTGGAGTCCCTGGGAGGGGTACTAGATAGCGCTCCGACTGGGGACTCCATTGTTCTCCTGGGGGATTTCAACGCCCATGTGGGCGGCGACAGTGAGACCTGGAGGGGGGTGATCGGGAAGCACGGCCTCCCCGATCTGAACCCGAGTGGTGTTCAGTTGTTGGACTTCTGTGCTAGTCACAGTTTGTCCATCACGAACACCATGTTCGAGCACAAGGGTGTCCACAAGTGCACGTGGCACCAGGACACACTGAGCCGGAGGTCGATGATCGACTTTGTAGTCGTTTCATCTGACCTTCCCTCAGCCCCAACCAGTCCCAGCAGAAGACTGCCCCTCCCTGAGCCTGGTTCTGCTGGAGGTTTCTTCCTGTTAAAAGGGAGTTTTTCCTTCCCACTGTAGCCAAGTGCTTGCTCACAGGGGGTCGTTTTTGACCGTTGGGGTTTTACATAATTATTGTATGGCCTTGCCTTACAATATAAAGCGCCTTGGGGCAACTGTTTGTTGTGATTTGGCACTATATAAAAAAATTGATTGATTGACCTTCGGCCACGTGTCTCGGACACTCGGGTGAAGAGAGGGGCAGAGCTGTCGACTGATCACCACCTGGTGGTGAGTTGGATCCGCTGGGAGGGTAGGAAGCCGGTAAGACCTGGCAGGCCCAAACGTATCGTGAGGGTCTGCTGGGAACGACTGGCGGAACCCTCTGTCAGCGAGGTCTTCAACTCCCACCTCCGGGAGAGCTTCTCCCAGATCCCGGGGGAGGTTGGAGACATGGAGTCCGAGTGGACCATGTTCTCCACCTCCATTGTCGATGTGGCTGCTCATAGCTGTGGTCGCAAGGTCTCTGGTGCCTGTCACGGCGGCAATCCCGGAACCCGGTGGTGGACACCGGAAGTAAGGGATGCCATCAAGCTGAAGGAGTCCTACTTATCTTTGTTGGTAGGTGGGACCCCAGAGGCAGCTGACAGGTACCGGCAGGCCAAGCGTGCCGCAGCCCGTGCGGTCGCAGAGGCAAAAACTCGGGTCTGGGAGGAGTTCGGGGAGGCTATGGAGGAGGACTATCAGTCGGCCTCGAAGAGATTCTGGCAAACCGTCCGACACCTCAGGAGGCGGAAGCAGCTCTCCACCAGCACTGTTTATGGTGCGGGTGGGGAGCTGTTGACCCTGACCGGGGATGTTGTCGGGCGGTGGAAGGAGTACTTCGAGGATCTCCTCAATCCCATCGTCACATCTTCCGAAGAGGAAGCAGAGACTGGGGACTCGGAGGCGGACTCATCCATTACCCAGGCCAAAGTCACAGAGGTGGTTAGAAAGCTCCTCAGTGGCAAGGCTCCTGGGGTGGATGAAATCCGTCCTGAGTACCTTAAGTCTCTGGATGTTGTGGGGCTGTCTTGGCTGACACGCCTCTGCAACACTGCGTGGCGATCGGGGACAGTGCCTCTGGATTGGCAGACCGGGGTGGTGGTCCCTCTGTTTAAGAAGGGGGACCGGAGGGTGTGTTCCAACTATAGGGGGATCACACTCCTCAGCCTCCCCGGTAAGGTCTATTCCAGAGTACTGGAGAGGAGAATTCGACCGATGGTTGAACCTCGGATTCAGGAGGAGCAGTGTGGTTTTCATCCTGGTCGCGGCACACTGGACCAGCTCTACACGCTCCATCGGGTGCTCGAGGGTTCATGGGAGTTTGCCCAACCAGTCCACATGTGTTTTGTGGATCTGGAGAAGGCATTCGACCGTGTCCCTCGGCGCACCCTGTGGGGAGTGCTCCGGGAGTACGAGGTCCAGGGTCCTTTGCTAAGGGCTATCCGGTCCCCGTACGACCGCAGCAGGAGCTTGGCTGGCATTGCCGGTAGTAAGTCAAACCTGTTTCCAGTGCACGTTGGCCTCCGCCAGGGCTGCCCTTTGTCACCGGTTCTGTTCATTATTTTTATGGACAGAATTTCTAGGCGCAGCCAGGGTGTAGACGGGGTCTGGTTTGGGAACCACAGGATCTCGTCTCTGCTGTTTGCGGATGATGTGGTTCTGTTGGCTTCGTCAAATCAGGACCTTCAGCGTGCACTGGGGTGGTTTGCAGCCGAGTGTGAAGCGTCCGGGATGAAAATCAGCACCTCCAAATCCGAGGCCATGGTTCTCGACCGGAAAAAGGTGCTTTGCCCTCTTCAGGTCGGTGCAGTGTCCTTGCCTCAAGTGGAGGAGTTTAAGTATCTCGGGGTTTTGTTCACGAGTGAGGGACGGATGGAGCGTGAGATCGATAGACGGATCGGGGCAGCGTCTGCAGTGATGCGGTCGCTGTATCGGACCGTCGTGGTGAAGAGAGAGCTGAGTAGGGGGGCAAAGCTCTCGATTTACCGATTGATCTACATTCCGATCCTCACCTATGGTCATGAGATTTGGCTCATGACCGAAAGAACGAGATCGCAAGTACAAGCGGCCGAGATGAGTTTCCTCCGCAGGGTGGCTGGGCGCTCCCTTAGAGATAGGGTGAGGAGCTCGGTCACTCGGGAGGAGCTCGGAGTTGAGCCGCTGCTCCTCCACGTCAAAAGGAGTCAGTTGAGGTGGCTCGGGCATCTTTTCCAGATGCCCCCTGGACGCCTCGCTGGAGAGGTGTTCCAGGCACGTCCCACTGGGAGGAGGCCCCGGGGAAGACCCAGGACATGATGGAGGGACTACATCTCTCGGCTGGCTTGGGAACGCCTTGGGGTTCCCCCGGAGGAGCTGGAGGAGGTGTGTGTGGATCGGGAGGTCTGGGCGGCTTTGCTTGAGCTGCTGCCCCCGCGACCCGACTCTGGATAAAGCGAAAGAAAATGGATGGATAAAGATGATGACAGATGAAGATGGGGTTTAATTTTTTTTATTTATTTATCTTTCGTGTATTCTTATCGTATCAGTAGCAACAGTGTAATCCGATGTGGCCGCGATCAAATCAATGCTAAAAGTTAGTGGTAACTTCCGCAAAAAATTTTAGTGGTTTATTGGTTTAGCATTGTAAAAGTTCAATTTTCAGTTAGCAGTTTAATGGTTATCGAAGCTAACTTTTCGGTAAGCTGTGCCTACCATTGGTGTGAAGTGAATGAGAGTCTGTCAATCCTTCTGAATGGGACACACATTACTTTCCCAGCCAAGACCACTTCCTGTTTACAAAGGCTGGACAGAGACCATGCAGATAAAATGTATTGTCCAATAACAGAGACAGGTAGTGTGACTGGGAATCAAACCCAGACCTATTGAAAGCCCAACATCTATCCCAATCAGCTACTACTTCTACAACAACAAGAAAAAAAAAATTAAAAACTGCTGCCCTAACAATGCTTCCACATTTAAATTTTGGTAAATAGGATATTGGTAGTTCTGCTTTCAAAATTAATAACTGGAAGGGTTCTAACTTATATCAACCAAATGTTAATATGTTTTGTCTTTTTTGCTGATTGGTTATAGTAGGATATGAAAAATAACCAGATGATACTGACCAAGAAGAATTAGAAAAAAAAAAAAAAAAAACGCTAGGCTGCCAGGGAATAACAAATTCCAGTAAACAATACTCTATTCAGTGAAATGGAGGATCCTCGGAGGGTCTTAGTGAAACCCATTTGTGCTGAAATTTGAAACCATATCAGAATTTTGCTATTACGCAACACGCTTGGAAGTGTGTACTGTAGTGGTCTTGGAACGTATGGTTCAAATTTCCAAATGTTTGAAGTATTTTGCAAAAGTTAGACTGTAAACTAGATCTTTATTCTCATCCTAATTGATTTAAAATAGAATAATTTGCAAAGTAACACTTCCTCTCCACCCCAGAAGTGGTGGTCACATTCTGAAGTTTAAAAAAAAAAAAAAAAAAATGTTAGTTAACAAACAATGCGGGAAAAAAAATAATAATTCAAGAACTCCAGTTCAAATATTTTAGCAAGCCAATACATTTTGTTCCAAGTGAGAAGAAAGCGTGACTGAAGCAGGATATTTCTACATCCACCTTTCTGACCTTTCAGCCAGCAGGGGGATAATAAAGGAAAACAAACAAACCTTAATCCTGGGCAGCAGGACATCATAACATTATTCTGTTTGTTGAGTGGGTTGAACACAAGGAACAGCTAGTGATCAATTACTTAAGAACATACGTGCACTATATGCATGAGGTCTCTCGAGCTGGTAGTTTTCACACACTAAATCAAGTACTGCTTTCTGTGCAGTATGACAACACCCGAGCAATACCTAGTAAACAGAGTGAATAAATGCATTCAAGGCCAGTAAGCCTTCCTGTTTGACCGCATACCCATACTAAAACAATTAGTGTTGCTCTCAGGGTAAAGCATTAGCAGCCACCACAGTGTGTGTGTGTGTGTGTGTGTGTGTGTGTGTGTGTGTGCCACGCCTTGTTTGTTCAAACACGATTAAGGCCAAAAGAACCCGGCAAATAAACCAACTCTCACACATACGGTTATTTTTCCGTATTAATCTTAAGTGTTAAACAGTTTTTTTGAGCAGTTTAATGACTTTAATCAGAACTATTTACTTGTACACACAGACCAGCTGATAATTATGTCCCATAGCAGGTAAAAATATAAACATGTCAAATAAATTCTACCTACCTATGACTTCCCATAAACCAAGACGAGGGGGTTTAACGTCGTGAGCTCTCAGCTGCCTTAGTGTTGAGTGAGGAAGGTAAATGAAACCACCAAGAGTGTAGAAGAGGAAACACAGCCAGGACACCACACACCCACACCCACACACACACACACACAATCAGTGCACAAGAGACTGCAAAAAAAAGGGGGCAGTACTTGGAACTTGCTCTATTTTTCCCAAATGACCAGAAAACTTTATCCTTACCACATCCCCTTTTCTCCTCAGGCTCCTCCTCTTTCACGTGACTGAGGGGAAGTCAAACATCAGGGTGAAGTCACCAGACAAGGAGCAGAACAGTCGAAGAGTTTGTTTGCATGTTCAACAAAGACTGGGTGTTGCACAGCACAGGCGAGGGGAGTTTAGAAGTAAGATTTTCAGCAATGACTGGACATTTATGGTTACTGCAACCAGAGGAAATCACAGGCAGTTCCGAAAAAACATTGCATAGTATCACAAAGACATGTTCAAAGATCGTTGGAGTGGAAACCAGAGACCTAGCTAGTTTTAGAGAACAGCAAATGGTGAGGAAGGCAAATTGTATTTTGTCTTCTCCCGGACATGTGCTGGCAGGTGAATTTTCTTTGTTGCCTTCGGGCCGTCGTTATGTTTCATCTGTCTGCAGGACGAATCGGTTGTTAAAATCTTTTATTCCTTCTGTTATCCGTCTTTTAAATTCCTTGTAAGGTGTGGATGTATGGGTATGTGGATGTAGTATGTTGCACATTTTATGGGGATGTAGTATGTTTTTGTTTTTTTGTTTTTTTTGTGATGTGCCGGTATGCAGGCTGCTGAAATTAATTGCCCCTGGTGGGATGAATAAAGTTGTCTAAGTCTAAGTCTAAAAACGTTGGACATCCGGCTGCCTTCTTTAGAAAAAGATGTTGAAAAAACAACAACCAACCATTACACTTAGATCAACAATTTCGGTGTCTACTTGTGCTACGGGTGCAAAGTAAGGTGAAATTCTATCACCAAAGGAGGAGTAACAGGAAGACAGAGGTCGGGAATGAGAATGAGAGAAACATTAGTAGCCAGTAAACCAGTATCGATCATTATTATTGCTTTACCGAGGCGTTGCTAGACCGGTATCGTAGATTTATGCCGATGGTACTTGGCTATACCCGCCCGCTGTGCGTAAACAAATGACGTCATAGCGCACGGCCCAAGACCTGTCCACAAAGGGGGAAAAAAACTGTCCACAGAGGAAAAGATGAAAATGCGAGAAGTGTGTTTTGGTCCTAATATGGATATTCCGGAGGTTTTTGTCATGGATAGTGCGACAATGAACAGCAGCTAAAGAAAGCTGAATATCTGTCACTTTGGGCGACTGGGCGTGAACATCGGGCCTCTGAAAATGCATACCGCCCTCCAAAAGCATGTTATTGTATTAGTATGTCTAGTATTTATATTGTGTATTTGTATTTATATTTGCTAACTGTTTTTCTTTTTTTACTTTTGATACTCTGTGTGCTTCTTACCCTGCATGTTGCTATACAATGCTCAATTTCCCTGAGAAAGTCTTCCCAAGGGATCAATCAAGTTCTAGCTAATCTAATCAAGTCTAATCTAATGTAATCCAAAGTGATGAGTAATACATTAAACACTGTGAAAAAACTCACAGTATTTGTTAATCCACCACAGTTTCACACAAGAATGAAAAAAGTCCACACATTGCGCTCTAAAGTGAGACCCCGTGTAGTGGTAAAAGCCTTCAGTTAATTCAAAATGCTGCAGCTAGAGTACTGACAGGGACTAGAAGGAGAGAGCATATCTCACCCATATTGGCCTCTCTTCATTGGCTTCCTGTTAATTCTAGAATAGAATTTAAAATTCTTCTTCTTACTTATAAGGTTTTGAATAATCAGGTCCCATCTTATCTTAGGGACCTCGTAGTACCATATCACCCCAATAGAGTGCTTCGCTCTCAGACTGCAGGCTTACTTGTAGTTCCTAGGGTTTGTAAGAGTAGAATGGGAGGCAGAGCCTTCAGCTTTCAGGCTCCTCTCCTGTGGAACCAGCTCCCAATTCAGATCAGGGAGACAGACACCCTCTCTACTTTTAAGATTAGGCTTAAAACTTTCCTTTTTGCTAAAGCTTATAGTTAGGGCTGGATCAGGTGACCCTGAACCATCCCTTAGTTATGCTGCTATAGACGTAGACTGCTGGGGGGTTCCCATGATGCACTGTTTCTTTCTCTTTTTGCTCTGTATGCACCACTCTGCATTTAATCATTAGTGATCGATCTCTGCTCCCCTCCACAGCATGTCTTTTTCCTGGTTCTCTCCCTCAGCCCCAACCAGTCCCAGCAGAAGACTGCCCCTCCCTGAGCCTGGTTCTGCTGGAGGTTTCTTCCTGTTAAAAGGGAGTTTTTCCTTCCCACTGTAGCCAAGTGCTTGCTCACAGGGGGTCGTTTTGACCGTTGGGGTTTTACATAATTATTGTATGGCCTTGCCTTACAATATAAAGCGCCTTGCGGCAACTGTTTGTTGTGATTTGGCGCTATATAAAAAAAATTGATTGATTGATTGATTGGTATAAATGTGCCATACCTCTGCTGTAAAACCACCATAAGGCCCTTTGTCCATAGCGTAGCATCTGTGACCACTCCGGCCGTGGATGAATTTGAAATTCTATCACCAAACTGGGGATTTATACATTAAATATGCACGGGTAGGTCCGATCCAGAAAGGGAAACTTCTAGAATCTTGGTAATGTTTAACACATCACAATTAGGAAAGTCACTTGGACTATCCAATCCAGTCAATGGTCATGTGTCACACAACTGGTGATCATAGTTCACTTTTATGTGAACACCCATTTTTGTATGTTTGTTGCAGGGCTACTTAAAAAACGTTCAGTCAGTTGTTACCAAATTTGGTGAAATGCTTGGTGTTACTAAGAAGATGAAGAACCATTAAAATTTTTTTTGCTGAGCAAGAGTTAAATGTGATTTTCTGAAGCTTTTTTATTTTTAGTTGACTCTTGCAAAGTAAGATAGTTAGTGGACTGGACGTCTGAATGGACTCCCATCAATTGTTGTTGTGTTGTGTTCTGCATTGTAAACCTTTTTGGTAGAATGGCCGAAGCAGTGGGTCACCCCTTTGAGTCTGGTCTGCTTGAGGTTTCTTCCTCAATATTATCAGAGGGAGTTTTTCCTTATCACTGTCACCTGTGTTCTTGCTCTAGGGGCTGGTTAAGGTTAGACCTGACTTGCGTGAAGCGCCTTGAGGCAGCTTTGTTCTGATTTGGTGCTATATAAACTAAATAAATTGAAATAAATTGAAATAAATAGAAATTGAAGATAGTATTGTTTTGAAAGTTTCAGTCAAATCCTGGATAAGATTTGAGACAACCTCCATGAAATTATACTATTATCAAAACCAAAGTGGACAGGCATTGTGTTGTGCATCAAAAAAACCCGGTCTAAAGTCAGGTGCAGCATTGTTCTGGTATTTGATGTCATGATATTCAGATATGCCTTACAGTTGACTGACCATTTCTGAAAAGGGCTCTATTTTAGGAGAAAAAAAAATGAAATAATTACAAGATGGGACATATTCCATGTTTTCCAGGGGTTCTAGGTTTTGGACAACTTTCGGCAAACCTTTCTAAAACACTTTTGAAGTTACCCCCTATACTTAAATTTTAGTTCCGTCTACCTGATGGACATGCTTTTCTTCCTGAAGATGTTCTTACTGCTTTCAGGGGAGGAGAGTTCATTGTGCTTGAGACACATGGTGCATTCACTGGAAGTCCATCCGATGTAATACTGAGCACAAAATCAAGAAGCTGAAAGGCCTTAGCGTCTGAACCACATTTCTGAGAAGTCTGCAATGGTTTGCTATACCCTAATTTGCCATCTTACTGGAGAATGGGCCACTGGTATCAAAAGAACAGCCCAACCCAGGGACACAAAGGGAGTAGTAAAGTCTCTCAAAATATCTATTCTTTGAGATAAGGAAAATGTGCGTGAGATGCTAAATTATATAAGAAACTCTTTCTATTGTGATGCTGAAATGCTAGAAGTATTAATCAACATCTCAACTGGAATGGATGCCCTCACTACAGCATAGCATCTCTACTTAATGTTGTTGAAGCTGGAAAGGTCAAAGTGGATAACTTCATTGACATGACTCTGTGGTTGGACAAGGTAATTCCATTATGCAAGCAAAGCAAACCCAAGACTTTCGAGGGCCTTGGCAAGTCAATGAAAGTGAACACAAAACAGATTAATCCACAACTTATATTCAGAAGATCCATTGCTCTAAACAATTTTCATATTGACCTAGATCTTTTGGCAGTCCTCATCATACCCACTGGTGGAGCACCACTGTCATGACTTAGCTCACATTCTGGAGGAAGGTATTCAAGTCTCTCTTACATGGACACCTCCAGTCCAGACATCTCTGTATATATATCGTGGATGTCATGGTTCTCTTACATGATGTTCTCTTACATCATCCTTTTGCTGCGGTACCTATATCTAGTCTCCATATACATTTCAGTACGCTTTATGGTTGTGAATATATACAGATGTCTTCTTCTTCTTCTTCTTTTTTCTTTTTTAATATTATAATATTAGTGATAACATATAGGATGCAAGGATAAAGAAACAGGGAGGAGTGGGTACAATTAGCTAAACCTAGCCGCTAATGTTAGCTTATTGAGCCGGCTGCAGCACCTTTTGTCATAGCTAACAACATAGTTGGTTCTGTTTGGGAAGCTAACGTTAATGCACACTTTTGTTTGCATTTGTTGTTATATGTATTTGTTGTTACGACCGTTATTGTAGGGTGAAGCGACGCTATTGTGCTTTATATGCCAGTTACTGGCTTTGTTCATCTTTGTTGGCTAGCAAGGTGCGCTAGGCTAGTTAACGGCTAAATCTGACTAAAGCCTACTTTCGGGATTTGCACTTTTATTTTACATGGTGTAGATTTTTAATGGTTCTTCAGTTTAAAGGGTTCTTTAATAGATATCAATTGATAGTATCTAAGTTTGGGGTTTCCATTAGAAAGCATGTAGAGTATGGAATTTGTCTTCCTATAGTAGCAATCCATAACTTAGCTAGCAGGGTGAACTTTAGATAGAATCCTAAAACATATTACATCATAGCTGCTGTTTCTATAATAATATAACCACATTTATACCTTAGCCTACTAGCTATAATTTTGTTTTACAAATCTTGTATATGTTGTTTACTCCCCTGATTGTGTAAATGTCACTTATATACATGCTGTCCATATTCTCGAGCCGCTTAGGTGGGTAGGAAGAGTTCCCATGGGATAAAAAAGCTTTTCAACCTACCATCCCTGGTTCTCAAGACCATGCCCTTAAGTGGCTCTGCTCTCTTTTTTGTTTAAGATATTTAGGTGTACCTTAGTATACACTAGTAGAGTTCCACATTAGATTTGGAATGTATAATAGAAGATATACCTTACTGAATTTTCATGAAACACTTGCACAGTTTTACTGCAAGTAATATGGTGAGCTGGTAGAGGTTCTCCTCTCATATTATGGACAGTTTGCACACTTACACTTACTCGTAGACACAATTATTTGTGTCTTTGATCAGTATGGTGATGCTTCTGATGTCAAGGAATCTGAGAAAAGTCGTCATGCAACAACCACACCAAAAAAATATGAAGTTCTGGAAAGTGCACAACGTCCAAAGTGAGCCGCATTCCTTGACATTTATGAAAACAAGACTGCATGTCAAGTTATTTTGAGAAGAAAACATCCTCAGTAATGAGGGGAAAATAACTGGTGGGTTTGAGGATGATGCAGTCACTAAAGTCGTGATGAATTTCTCAGGCACCAAAAAGCAAGATATGCGCACCACTTAATGTGCATCAGCTTGCCACATGATTTACATGGCAAAGCTCATGGACAATGAGTTTGCATGTGGTGACACAAAGGGAGCCTTTGTCTTGTACACACCAGTACTTGTGTTGGCTTGTCATCACATGTAAAATTTTCAAAATGCAGTGGTGTTCTGGGAAACAACACACACACCGGTTTGTACCAGTGGATGAAACTGTATGGCGCCACAGTCCCTATCTAATGAGAATCTTGCCTCATACTGTACATGGTGCAGATAAGTTCATGTGCCTATCTGCACTCAAAGAAAATGACACCACTGCAGCATCTGATGCAGACTGGATGATGGTCCTCTCTATGATATGTACATTGGTTACACTTGCACATGATCAGGATGTGTCCAAATACCATCATTTTCTTATCTTTCTAATTGAGAAACGTAAGAAAATGATGTTATTTGGACACATCCTGGTCATGTGGAAATGTATTTAATGACTGAAGAAAATTAACTCAGTTTGTGTCTGTTGCATACATTTACATAAACCTTTACACTGCAAGTTGGTTTTTTGCAAAGAAGGACCTGGTTTCACAGTATAGACAGTTTAAGTCAATAGAGTGTAGTTAAAAACATGTTTCAATACCAAACTTATATTTCTACGTACAATGGTTGAAAAGTTATGGTAATTATAGTCAATTTTGCATATCCCGAAGAGCTCTAAAATTTTAGGATGGGGGTAACTTCAAACGTGTTTTAGAAAGGTTTGCTCAAGAGTGCCCAAAACCTAAACACCCTGGAGGATATCCTAGGACCTTTTACTAAAACATGAAATAGGTTCTATCTTGTAATTATTTCATCAATGTTTTTTAAGTCCTAAATTTTCATTTGGTTGATCGACTGTTCCATAAGCAGATTCACGATGCACATACACACTACTACACCACAAAGCTGGACTGAAAACCATTGAACAAAATATCACAATAAATAATTACATTCTTGTTCACACAAATTGCTTATCCTTTGAGGTAACATACTCCAACAGTGTTTTCCTTGTTTGTTTGTTTGTTTGACAATGCCAACAGCATTGTCAGCTAGTGGCATTTTTCCACAAGAAAACATGGACAACCGTGTGGTTTAAGACTGTGCACAAGAGACTGCAGAAGGCACATGAGCAGCAAAAAATCTTGTTCATAAAAGGGCAAAACAAAAACGTCTGTAACCAATCAAATGGTAACTAAGCAACTGTCCTGCCCCCAGGGACCCAGTGGTTCCTGAATCCTACATGTTGAACACAGAGCAAAAGACACAATTTCCAGTGGTTCTTGAATCCTACATGTTGAACAGAGAACAAAAGATAAAATTAAAAATGTGATGGGAAATCAATAGTTCCTCTTGTTCATATTAGGCCCTTCACACCTAACACGATTGACGCCAACTGGCGCATGAAGGAGGAATTGCATGCCACTCATGAAAAATCAGAGCCGCCTCAAACGCCTCGTACAGCCACAACCATTTGCGCACACCAGCAGCTGAAAGACAGTGAGTGCCCATTCGACCCCCACCTCTCGGCAGGTGTTGGCCAAATTCCAGGTGCCACACATGAACATCCAACACCGCTTGCTAGGCACTTAGACAAGGTGGGGCTCAGCATGATAGTGAAGTGCAGATGACCACATTCAAGCTGTCTGTGAAAATTATCTAAGTGCAACACGAGTGTGCCGTTATCAAGCAACACACATGGGCGTGACTGTGCCAAACTCCCCCCAACACATGTGGCATATGTGTGTATTGCACCCCTGCCCCCCAACACATGTGGCCTGCATGTGTGTCGTGCCTCCTCCCCGCAACACATGTGACAAATGGGGGGGAGCACACTTGCATGACACGCTAATAATTATGTCCAGACAAGGGCACATGGGGACCAGCCAGCCACGTCTGAGTGCACACAGCACAGCAACGCGCCTCTCAGCTGATCACCGGCCAGCCACTCACTGACAGCTGGAAATGATGGCTCAGTGCACACTACATGTTAAATTAAAAACACAGAGAACACAGCCACAACAAGTATATAAATAAATACTAAAATAACACAATTACATAACAAATAACTAAAATAAATAATCACAGAACAAAGACACAGAGGGTGACACTTTGTTCTGTGGGCTGATCGAAAAAGTGGGCGTGTCCACACGAGCCATTGCTTTTGAGATCTCTTGACCATGTTATGAAGGACATGACCTTACAACTCTACACCGTGAGGTGCGTGCATGTGCTTGCTGTCCTTACATGAAAACAGTGGTGGGCATAGCTAACCAGAAAGTTAGCTTCGATAACCGCTAATCCACTAACTGAAAAGTTAACTTTTATAACACTAAAGTGCTAAAAGATTTTGCGAAAGTTACAGTTAACCGCTATCTTTTCATACTGACTCCGGTACACTGACAGCTATTGACAAGCCAGTTTTGAGTTTAAGTACCGCCTACGCTTCTGAGTAAAAGCAAAGGTGATCACAAACCCAACACAAACTACGAGTCAGAGCTGCTGTCTTTGTGCACCCTACCCACTGCTACAAGGAAGGGCCATTTACTTTCAACATGGAACAGTACAGACATGTACAGGAGACATCAGAAGCAAAGCAGTTTTCACTTATAGTTTTAATTTATAAAAGAAAATAATTCTGGACAGTTCATTGAAATTAAGGTCAACTCTGTCATTTTTACAAAGTGAAAATATCGCACATATGTTTTACTTTTAAAGTAATACGCTAATACTGAAGGTTTGAACATTAACGGAAACAGATGCCAAAAGGCATTATGGGAAAATGAGCCTCCTCTGATCAGTGGTTGGTTGGTTTATTGATTTGTAAAAACCAACATACAAATTACTGTAACGTGTGTTTTGGTTTTTACAAATAAATGTGTATTTGTAAATATGACATTTTTAAATTTATACAAAAACACATTTGCATGTGCGATATTTCACTTTGTAAATATGACAGAGTTGACCTTAATGTCAATGTACTGTCCGGAATTAGTTTTGTTTATAAATCAAAACCATAAGTGAAGACTGCTTTGCTTTTGGTGTCAGTGTCACACATCTGGGGCACTGTATGTTGAATGTAAATCATACTTCTATTGTCCACTCAATAAGAGGGATTAAATATTAGAAATTGCTGTGTTTTTTATGGTGTATGGTTTTTATTTTTTTCCCCCCAGAGCAGCGGCGCAATGTGGTGCCGCACATTACAGCTGCTCACACTCTGTTCGTGCATGCCTGTCTGACCATGTGTCCCTCCTGACAGCAGGTGGACTGTCTCATGATTTCTCATTTCGTTTTTTGATTGCGGCTTTTCGACCGGCTTCTGCTTCTTTCGCCCAACTTCATTTTATGTGTGAAGGGGCCTTTAATGATGTGCTACCAGCTTGGGTACTGTTGAAGTGGAGAGGCGCTTAGTTATATATTCTTTGTGGCGTTATACGAGGTCTATTAGAAAAGTATCCGACCTTATTATTTTTTTAAAAAAACCATATGGATTTGAATCACGTGTGATTACAGCCACGCTTGAACCCTCGTGGGCATGCAAGAGTTTTTTCACACCTGTCGGTGATGTCATTCGCCTGTGAGCACGCCTTGTGGGAGGAGTGGTCGAGCCCCCTCGTCAGAATTCCTTTGTCTGAGAAGTTGCTGAGAGACTGGCGCTGTGCTTCATCAAAATTTTTTCAGAAACTGTGAGGCACATCCGAGTGGACACCATTCGACAAATTAAGCTGGTTTTCGGTGAAAATTTTAACGGCTGATGAGAGATTTTGGATTGTTTCTATCGCTGTAAGGACTTCCTACGGAGCGGGAACTTTGCACAGCGCTCCGAGGCGAAGTCGTCATCCTGTTTCAAGCTGAAAACCTCCAAATTAAAGCGTCTGTTGACCCAGGACGTTGTGAGAGAACAGAGAACTTTCAGAAGAGGTCAGAATCAGCAGTTTATCCGGACATTCCACTGTTAAAGGAGATTTTTTTTAATGAAAGACGTTCGGACGGATTGACGGCGGCACAGGAAAAACACCTCCGTTGGAAGCCTTAAGGACAAGTTGGAACATGCCCTGCTGTTAAACAATTTCTCAGATACTCAACTGAAAGCCACCAAAGGCCGCCTGGATTTTACAAATGGTTATCAACACGGAGGTGTTTTTCCTGTGGCGGGCACACCGCGCCGGCTGCTGATCCTGATCAAAAATGACTCCAAGATTTCTCACAGTATTACTAGAGATCAGGGAAATGCCATCCAGAGTAACGATCTGGTTAGACACCATGCTTCTAAGATTTGTGGGGCCAAGTACAATAACTTCAGTTTTATCTGAGTTTAAAAGCAGGAAATTAGAGGTCATCCATGTCTTTATGTCTGTAAGACAATCCTGCAGTTTAGCTAATTGGTGTGTATCCTCTGGCTTCATGGATAGATAAAGCTGGGTATCATCTGCGTAACAATGAAAATTTAAGCAATACCGTCTAATAATACTGCCTAAGGGAAGCATGTATAAAGTGAATAAAATTGGTCCTAGCACAGAACCTTGTGGAACTCCATAATTAACTTTAGTCTGTGAAGAAGATTACCCATTTACATGAACAAACTGTAATCTATTAGACAAATATGATTCAAACCACCGCAGCGCAGTGCCTTTAATACCTATGACATGCTCTAATCTCTGTAATAAAATTTTATGGTCAACAGTATCAAAAGCAGCACTGAGGTCCAACAGAACAAGCACAGAGATACGTCCACTGTCCGAAGCCATAAGAAGATCATTTGTAACCTTCACTAATGCTGTTTCTGTACTATGATGAATTCTAAAACCTGACTGAAACTCAAATGTGATTAGCTAGCATTAACATTGGCCAACTAATGTTTGATCATCAACATGACTAATTAACATGACTAATGTGCATGTTAGCATGCTAATTGTTTTGATTTGGGGGGGGGTTGTGACATTCAAATCTGTGTTTGACTGAAAAGTTAGCCTGCAGTTTCCTAGCTTACAGTACTGATATGAGCTAGTCAGATAGCTAAATTCCTATCACTGAGTAAAGAGGTGAAATAAAAGGGACTAAAAAGTTGGTAATGTTTGAATAGTGACACTCACGTTTGTTGCACTGTATATTCAATCAATCGTGTAACGTGTGAACTATTGTCACTGAAATCCTGGATGGAAAAGAGGGTCTCACGCTGACATTTGAGGCTATATATTTGCATACACCTTATAAGTGAGAGGGTGCACTTGGAAACTGTGCATCTCCAAGATCATCATAATCACTTCACACGAACGCTTGCTCCAGAACATCAGGAAGATGGCTACAAACAAGTCCTGTTGCAATGGACAGTGACAAAGCAGCAGGTCTGCATGGAGCTATGAGCCTACATGCAGGCGGGGGAAGGAGAGCGGTCGCATAGGAGCAGACGAGGGGTATATTTATGAGGCAGCACCTTCCATGTCTGAGCAGCCCTGTTGATGGAGACATTGTTCAACCTAAACCAGGGAAGGGGTGAGAAAATGTGGCCTAAACAAAGCCCACTCAAGTGTAGCGGGATGAAGGTCACGGGTCCTGATTGAAAAGACTGATTAACTGATTCCACCTGTTCAAAGTGATATTAATCAGTGAAATCACCTGGTGTAGTCGGTGGTTGCAAAGAAAACTTGCACCCTCTTGGCCCTTTCTGGAACAAGTTGCCCACCCCTGCTCTAGATGGTCCTTTTTGTCTTTGGTCCAGAGCACAAGGCATGCATTTCTTCCAAAAAAAGGTATGGAATACTGATTAGTCTGATGATAATACATGTTTCCACTCTGTGATGTTCCAACCCAGATGCCTCTGAGCCCAGAGAAGTCAATACTGCTTCTGGACAAGGTTAACATAAGGCTTTTTTTTTGTACAGAAAAATTTAGGTGACATTTGTGAATGTACCTCTGTATTGCAGTGACTGACGAAGGTTTCCCAATGTAATTCCTTGTCTGGTTATATCAGCTATTGATGGATGACCACTCTTGATGCAGGACCATCTGAAGGATCAGAGATCACGGGTGTTTCAGCTTAAGCTTGTACCCATGCACTTTACACGCTGAAATTCCTACATAGTCCTTGAATCATTTAAAAATATTACACACTGTAGAGTGAGAAATATGCAAATCCCATCCTGTTGTTCTTTGAGGAACATTGGTTTCAAACAATTGAATAATATTCTTATGTATTTTTGACAAAGTGGAGGTCCTTTGCCCATCTTTTTTCCTCAAAGACTCAGCCTTTCATGTTCACTTGTATGTAATCAGGATTTGGTTTTTTAAAAGAAAGCAGACATACACAACAAGTACCTGGGAATCCCACAAGCCACTGGGAACCATGATGAAGACACAAGAAGGTCAGCCACAGCCAAATACCTACAGGAGGTAAGACAGGTACTGAGAAGCCAGCTCAGTGGTAGGAATGACCGCAGGAGGAGGTAGATGCTACTGATGTCAAGACACAAAAACTTCTCCCAATGCACAGAGGTTTCCACTCAAGATCCAGCATCCTGAGGCTCTATGAGCCATGGAAAGAAGAGGATTAGTGAGTATCAGAGCCACGATCCAGGATGAGATGAGGAGCATCCATAAAAACATCAGAAAAATGGCTCCCCCCAAGATCAGCTCATACAAGAGTGCCTGAGACAGCTGAAGACAGCCTGTGATAAGGAACAGGAGGAGGAGGTACTATAATGGAAGACCAAGCCCCTCCATGGGAAGTACCATCAACCTATAGAGGAAGTGGTTGAAGTCAATACTTTCTACCATTTGCCAGAATAGGCTGGCCTAAAGGACAGCACAGAGGCTCTGATCAAGGCAGCTCAAGAACAAGCCCCAAGCACCAGATCCATAGAAGCAAGAGTCCACCACGGCCGACATGACCCACGTTGCAGTCTGAGCAAGGTGCAAGGTGTAAACTGGGACAGCGTACACTGAGAGGCACAACCAAGATTCAGAAAGTCCCCAAGATTCCCCAAGTCCCAATGGGAGACGCCACCAATGGTGGTTAAAGGCTAAAAGGTTAAAGCCTTTGTCCTGGTAATAAACTATCAACTTTTGTCTTGCTTTTTTATGTCAGTTTTGGATTGACTGCTTCTTCCACTGTTTAGAGCCTTTTAGGTTACGGAGCAATCTCTTAAAGTTGGGCAATGTCATATTTCTATCCGGTGAGTGTAACTCCTTCATCAGTTCCTTGATTGTGATACTTTCGGGGGTTGGGTTTGAGACAAACGGTCTTTCATTCCTGGGTGTTACTTTGGGAATCCTTGTGGTCGCAACACTCTTAGATTTTTGGATAGTAGACTGTACAGTTGCCCTTTGGACCATTAATTTTGCTCCGGTAGGAAAAACGTGAACCTCATCCATAATTTTGCTCCAAATGCTTTGCCTTAATTCGGTCAACTTAGGATGCCCTTCTGTTACACACATGAAGGTATTTGATCTTTAATACCCTTAAATACAGCTATGTATACCTCATTTAACCCTTAATTATGCCAATTAATCATTCAAAGCATTTTAAATGATTTAAATTGGTTTCTAGGTTCTACTGGAGTCCTCTCTGCTGTGTCAAGACACACTTATCTTTATGTCTGTTAACCTCTGACCACTGAAAATCTGAAATAGTTAAAAAAAAAAAAAAAAAAGCTGAAATAAATCTACAGTATCTTCATCTACTGCTTTTAAATTACTTTATATGGAAATGAGGAAGGCTTTCTACTTGACTTAACACATCAGAAGTCATCAAACACGTTTTAGCTGTGTATGTACACTTATGGCACCAACTGTACCACCCAAATGATTTAACAGGAAGACAGAACAGAACATGTTTGCCGTCCTGAAGCTAAATGACGAGCTGAAGCGACGAGATGAGGCTTGTTTGCTTGTTGTTGCCTGTGAATTTCATCTCTTGAGCTCCACAAATCTTACACAACCAATGCAAATGCAACATGACAAAAATGGTGTTTGCACAATAAAGGAGTGAGTGTCAGGAAACTGATGCTGAGTGCACAACAGCAGTCCTTTTGGAATCTTTCCATTGCATAACTGCCTCTGGCAGCTATAGTGTACATCTGGTTCCAGGAGATAGTGAGCCTGTAAAACAGAAACTGTTGCACGTCATCTTTTTCTGCTGGATGCTTTCATAATAAAGGGAGACGTTGTAATATAGTTTTATAACACAACAGGCAACTACAAAGTCCTGTTGAAAGTGTCTTTTCATAAGCTAAAATATAATACAAAATATAGATCAAAAAGGCTTTTCAATGTTAAAATCAGTTTGCACCTCATTGTCACAAATGAGGCATTTTTGATTGAGATATAATATAAAATATAGGTGAATCACGGGGCACAGTGAATCAGTAGCTATATCTGCAAAACTACATATATATTTGCAGCAGTTATGCCATATTTTTATGCATAAAGACATCCCCCTTATAAATTAATGTTTTGTTTTTGGATACATTAAGGTTAAAACTAAGTGGCAAGTGAAGTCAGTTTTTTCCTATCAAAAGTAAATTTTGTGGATGTCAGTGTCTTTGTATTTATTTCTCACAACAGATGAAAGGTGGCCCAAAAAATTGTTACTAGTTAGAAGACTACCTCATCCAACTGATGCGTATGTGTTATGTCTTCTCCAGACTATCAGCTATTTGATAACATGACTCATGTATGTCACATGCACCCAGGGCACAGTGAATCAGTCTAGAAAGTGATTTACTAAGCCAGAGTATCAAGTGGATGACAAATATTACTTGCTGAAGCTTATACATTTATTTTTCCATGAATTATTTCTATAATTTGTGTATATAAACAACTGTTTTCACGTTTGAACAGAAATTATGACAGTTGTATTTATAATAGTTTCTAAAGGACTTATATCACTATATAAGACACTCACACATTACATAGCTGGTTTGCTGGATTATAGTTTGTATATGTTTCAGCATATATTTAGTAATGTTGAAGAAATCTTTAAAATCATGTGTTTTTTCATTATATACTAAGTTGATTCACTGTGCCCAGTGAATTAGTGTCCGGGGCACAGTGAATCATAAATTTAAAAATCAATTTTAAACACCTGTAAATTACACTTGGGGAGACATAAATAACACAGCCTTATAAACAATAACTTGCTGTATTAAATCCACAATAGAATGACCTAAACCTATGCATAATGTGTTTATGCTGCCACAAAACAACATTTCAGATCCACTGTGCCCCAGCTTCTCCTACATTAAATGAGGGTTTCAATGTTAAATTTAAATGGACACAAAATCTAATCTGGATCAGACCCAGATCAAACTTTGTCAGGTGATAGTGAGTGCCAGTCTGCACCTCACATTAAAATATGAGAGTGATTTTGGGGCATGTTTGATTAAGATATAATCTAAAATACATTAAATGGGGTTTTCAATGTTAAATTTAAATGGCCACAAAATCTGTAATCTGGATCAGATCCAGATCAAACTTCATTTCACTCAAATATGAAAGAAATCTGGTCTTTTTTGACAGAGTTATGAAGTTTTGAACATTCATTCACTGTTAAAGATAGGGATTTTTCCAATTTTTCAAGATTTTTCATGACTCTGCCCTTTGACCTATGATTTTGAAAATTGATTTGGTTCAGGATTTGAATCTTAAGTAAAAATTTCATAATGATATATATGAAAAATTGCGGGCTCCAGGATGTTCAGAAACAAACAAACAAATAAACAAATGAGGCGAAAATATAACCCTCCAACTTCATTGTTGAAGATAATGAACTCTGTGTGGCATTTTTCAAGCCACTATCTCTGCTTTTAAATGATCATTTTTGTGCACATTATTGTTGGAGTCTTTGTTGCTTGTTATACGAGTTGGAGAAATCTTTGGGAGCCGGTGTGAATGGCCCAGCTTTCAGCAGGGACTGCAACTAATGATGGACTGATGGCGGCCTTCACGGGGCCATGGATGCTGAGAGGTCACAGGACACTCACATGAACATCCCCCATAACATCCAGAACACACTGTGCTACGGCATAACTGATAATTAGACAGAGAAGTGTTCTTTGGTTGTGAAAGTGTAACTTCTGCTTTTTGCTACATAACCACGTGGTGTCATTGTCATTGTGATAGTGTCATTTCTGGCACATCTTTGATTCTTCATCCTCACAGGGAAAGCAGAACAAGATGTTAGTTTAAGTGCAGTTAATCAGAGGTTGCACTGGTTTCTCACGCTTCAAGGATGTGTAACCGCACCACCTATGGATAACTAAGAACTTTGACCTCACACCGGCTCTTTATTGTCAGTTTCTGTTGCATACATTTTCCTGGTATTTGAAGCCTGAGACTTTTCTGTTAAGTGTTCTAAGAATATGTTGTGTGTCAGGGCATGTTACTCTGTTAAAGATTTCTGTTGTTTCATTGGCCTCAAGGCAGGGCTGGACTGGGGAAATTTTTCAGGCCAGGCATTTTTAACCAAGACCAGGCCACCACCAGGTATCGAAGGGGAAAAAAAATAAGCCTGCTGTGGTCCTTTAACTGATCAATGTGCACCAGGAGACACATACATTTTAACACTACAACCCCTGGCAATAATTATGGAATCACTGGCCTCTGAGGATGTTCATTCAGTTGTTTAATTATGTAGAAAAACGCAGATCACAGACATGACACAAAACTAAAGTCATTTCAAATGGCAACTTTCTGGCTTTAAGAAACACTATGAGAAATGAGGAAAAATAATTGTGGCAGTCAGTAACGGTTACTTTTTTAGACCAAGCAGAGGGAAAAAAAATATGGATTCACTCAATTCTGAGGAATAAATTATGGAATCACCCTGTAAATTTTCATCCCCAAAACTAACACCTGCATCAAATCAGATCTGCTCATTAGTCTGCATCTAAAAAGGAGTGATCACACCTTGGAGAGCTGTTGCACCAAGTGGACTGACATGAATCATGGCTCCAACACAAGAGATGTCAATTGAAACAAAGGAGAGGATTATCAAACTCTTAAAAGAGGGTAAATCATCACGCAACTGCCTAAAGGAAATGGGATTTAACATACAGAAAAGCTAAACGAAAGCCATCATTAACACCTAAACAGGAAAAAAACAAGGTTACAATGGGCTAAGGGAAAGCAGGCGTGGACTGTGGATGACTGGATGAACGCCATATTCAGTGATGAATCTCGAATCTGCATTGGGCAAGGTGATGATGCTGGAACTTTTGTTTGGTGCCGTTCCAATGAGATTTATAAAGATGACTGCCTGAAGAGAACATGTAAATTTCCACAGTCATTGATGATATGGGGCTGCATGTCAGGTAAAGGCACTGGGGAGATGGCTGTCATTACATCATCAATAAATGCACAAGTTTACGTTGATATTTTGGACACTTTTCTTATCCCATCACTTGAAAGGATGTTTGGGGATGATGAAATCATTTTTCAAGATGATAATGCATCTTGCCATAGAGCAAAAACTGTGAAAACATTCCTTGCAAAAAGACACATAGGGTCAATGTCATGGCCTGCAAATAGTCCGGATCTTAATCCAATTGAAAATCTTTGGTGGAAGTTGAAGAAAATGGTCCATGACAAGGCTCCAACCTGCAAAGCTGATCTGGCAACAGCAATCAGAGAAAGTTGGAGCCAGATTGATGAAGAGTACTGTTTGTCACTCATTAAGTCCATGCCTCAGACTGCAAGCTGTTATAAAAGCCAGAGGTGGTGCAACAAAATACTAGTGATGTGTTGGAGCGTTCTTTTGTTTTTCATGATTCCATAATTTTTTCCTCAGAATTGAGTGATTCCATATTTTTTTCCCTCTAATTGGTCTACAAGAGTAACCGTTACTGACTGCCACAATTTTTTTTCCTGATTTCTTATAGTGTTTCTTAAAGCCAGAAAGTTACCATTTGAAATGACTTTAGTTTTGTGTCATGTCTGTGATCTGCTTTTTTTCTACAAAATTAAACAACTGAATGAACATCCTCTGAGGCCGGTGATTCCATATTTTTTGCCAGGGGTTGTATAAGAAGCTTTATGAAAAGTTCTCCCGAAATACAGTTATCATAGGCTTATCAAAAGTACGATCTATTGACAGTAGGGCACATTACTTTTTAGACATAATAAGCCATCATTTCATTCAGCCTTGTTACTTAAATTTAGAAATAGAAATTATATAAAAACATTTGTTATAGAAGTACTGTAGGCTATACTATAAATAATATATCATTAATTGTCTGATACAATTCATCATATAAAGCAAGAAATGGCTGGATGACTGGACCAATGACTGGATACAAAGGTTGAACTTTTGAAACTGCAATACACAAAAAGGCCACAAGATGGAGACAGTTGTCTATCTCGCTACAAGTAACATCAAGGATTTCTTTAATTACCAAGTTATGTTGCTAATCAACTTAGAGAATGACTCTCAATTTAAAGTAAAAAGGTTAGGTATGTGAAATTATGCCAGGACTTGGGAAAATACATTTTAGACAGGGACGCGTTATACCACGCCACCGCACCGCAGACTGTGCAAAACAGCATACTTCGTATGACCGACGCACGACCGTCACACAAATAAAGAATAAAGAAACAACCTGGCGGCGACAGCATGGTAGCTAGCCATGCACACCATTTGCACAGGTTACATTGCTAGGCTAGGTTACGTGACTGGCAGAGTTAGCATGAATGAAAATAATATCCAACCTTAATTCATATCTGAGTGACCCAGTTAGACAGCATTTTACTTCGGACCAGAAGATCAGAATGTCTCACACACAGATGTCTGATTTATGAACAAGTTAGGTTGATGTTCATCAATTAATAGCTGAAGTTAACCCTCACTTAACATCATGGCTGTAGTGGTCCCCGCCTCACTTTATAGTCACCCTTTCTTGACTTCAATGAAAATATATACTTGTTTTATAAAAAGTAAAATAAAGACCTCTTTCTTGACCTCATATTTAACTGTTGACAGCACTGTAACAGTAAAACGTGTAATTTCTAACCTACATTGTTAATAAATGTAACTATTCAATTCTTTCTAACATTTTTCCAACATTTAAATTTTCTCTAAACATTTTACTTGTCGAAATTATTATTTTAAGTAGTATTAGTAGTTGTACTAAAAAAAGGCTTCAAAACTGGACCTTTAATCTAGGGGTGTTGTGAGGGGGGGACATCCTTGGCCCACGCCCCCATTCCTTCTGGATTCGCCCCTGCTTTGGCGTTTGATCACAAAGAATGGATAACATTTATTTATGCAGAAAACATGACCAGATTTACAGGTCAGAAAGTTTTATTGCGTTTTCACATCATGCGCTCCCCAGAAAGCGAGTTTAGGCGCATTTGAGTGGAAAATAGTGTTAGTTGTTGACGCGTCGCGGAGGATCAGCTGTTTTAACGTGCAGATACGGAGCGGCTCAGCTCAGAGTTCTAAATAAAGGAGGAAAAAAGCATAAAAATGTCTGTAAAGCTCAGTGCTGTTATCACCGCGCTTTAAGAGGTGACGACGAGTCGTAGCTGCTACAAAAAAAAAAAAAAACGCGGATGAAAAGCTCTCAGCTCGCTTTACTTCGTAAAAAAAAAAACGCGGATGAAAAACTCACAGCTCGCTTTACTTCGTAAAAAAAAAAAAAAACGCGGATGAAAAGCTCACAGCTCGCTTTACTTCGTAAAAAAAAAACGCGGATGAAAAGCTCACAGCTCGCTTTACTTCGTAAAAAAAAACGCGGACGAAAAGCTCTCAGCTCGCTTTACTTCGTAAAAAAAAAAAAAACGCGGATGAAAAGCTCACAGCTCGCTTTACTTCGTAAAAAAAAAACGCGGACGAAAAGCTCACAGCTCGCTTTACTTCGTAAAAAAAAAGCGGACGAAAAGCTCACAGCTCGCTTTACTTCGTAAAAAAAAAACGCGGACGAAAAGCTCACAGCTCGCTTTACTTCGTAAAAAAAAAACGCGGATGAAAAGCTCACAGCTCGCTTTACTTCGTAAAAAAAAAAACGCGGATGAAAGGCTCACAGCTCGCTTTACTTCATAAAAAAAACGCGGATGAAAAGCTCACAGCTTGCTTTACTTCGTAAAAAAAAAAAAACGCGGATGAAAAGCTCACAGCTCGCTTTACTTCATAAAAAAAACGCGGATGAAAAGCTCACAGCTCGCTTTACTTCGTAAAAAAAAAAAACGCGGATGAAAAGCTCACAGCTCGCTTTACTTTGTAAAAAAACGCGGATGAAAAGCTCACAGCTCGCTTTACTTCGTAAAAAAAAAAACGCGGACGAAAAGCTCACAGCTCGCTTTACTTTGTAAAAAAAACGCGGATGAAAAGCTCTCAGCTCGCTTTACTTCGTAAAAAAAAAAACGCGGACGAAAAGCTCACAGCTCGCTTTACTTCGTAAAAAAAAAACGCGGATGAAAAGCTCACAGCTCGCTTTACTTCGTAAAAAAAAAAACGCGGATGAAAGGCTCACAGCTCGCTTTACTTCATAAAAAAAAACGCGGATGAAAAGCTCACAGCTCGCTTTACTTCGTAAAAAAAAAAACGCGGATGAAAAGCTCACAGCTCGCTTTACTTCGTAAAAAAAAAAACGCGGATGAAAAGCTCACAGCTCGCTTTACTTCATAAAAAAAAACACGGATGAAAAGCTCACAGCTCGCTTTACTTCGTAAAAAAAAAAAAAACGCGGATGAAAAGCTCACAGCTCGCTTTACTTTGTAAAAAAACGCGGATGAAAAGCTCACAGCTCGCTTTACTTCGTAAAAAAAAAAACGCGGATGAAAGGCTCACAGCTCGCTTTACTTCATAAAAAAAACGCGGATGAAAAGCTCACAGCTCGCTTTACTTCATAAAAAAAAACGCGGATGAAAAGCTCACAGCTCGCTTTACTTCATAAAAAAAATGCGGATGAAAAGCTCACAGCTCGCTTTACTTCGTAAAAAAAAAAACGCGGATGAAAAGCTCACAGCTCGCTTTACTTTGTAAAAAAACGCGGATGAAAAGTTCACAGCTCGCTTTACTTCGTAAAAAAAACGCGGATGAAAAGCTCACAGCTCGCTTTACTTTGTAAAAAAAAAACGCGGATGAAAAGCTCACAGCTCGCTTTACTTCGTAAAAAAAAAATGCGGATGAAAAGCTCACAGCTCGCTTTACTTTGTAAAAAAAACGCGGATGAAAAGTTCACAGCTCGCTTTACTTTGTAAAAAAAAACGCGGATGAAAAGCTCACAGCTCGCTTTACTTCGTAAAAAAAAAACGCGGATGAAAAGCTCACAGCTCGCTTTACTTCATAAAAAAAACGCGGATGAAAAGCTCACAGCTCGCTTTACTTCATAAAAAAAACGCGGATGAAAAGCTCACAGCTCGCTTTACTTCGTAAAAAAAAACGCGGATGAAAAGCTCACAGCTCGCTTTACTTCATAAAAAAAACGCGGATGAAAAGCTCACAGCTCGCTTTACTTCATAAAAAAAACGCGGATGAAAAGCTCACAGCTCGCTTTACTTTGTAAAAAAAAAACACGGATGAAAAGCTCACAGCTCGCTTTACTTCATAAAAAAAACGCGGATGAAAAGCTCACAGCTCGCTTTACTTCATAAAAAAAACGCGGATGAAAAGCTCATAGCTCGCTTTACTTCATAAAAAAAACGCGGATGAAAAGCTCACAGCTCGCTTTACTTTGTAAAAAAAAAAACGCGGATGAAAAGCTCACAGCTCGCTTTACTTCATAAAAAAACGCGGATGAAAAGCTCACAGCTCGCTTTGCTTCGTAAAAAAAAACGCGGATGAAAAGCTCACAGCTCGCTTTACTTCGTAAAAAAAAACGCGGATGAAAAGCTCACAGCTCGCGTTACTTCGTAAAAAAAAAATAAAAAATACGCAGGCCAGTAGGCCATCAGGCCAGCAGGCAAATGCCCGGTGTGCAATACTATCAGTCCAGCGGTGCCTAAAGGTGACCATGCAGAGAAATGGACAAGAAGCACTTAAGTTGTCTGGCCCCTTGAGCCTCCAAGGAGGAGCTGGTGCTGTGGTGTTGTAGGCCCTCTGGCCTCTTGGTGGCACTGGAGCTACAGCACAGTCCAGACATTTTGTCGTCCAAGGAGGCGGAGCTCATCCTCTGGAGTTCCAGTTCTACAATCCAACAATCCTGTTGTGGAAACACCAAGATCCCCACTCACTGTCACCAGTGAGGCCACACTCACCAGAACAGACACGGAGACTGTCTTTTGCCTCTTACATCAAAGGATCCCCAAAGTATTCCAAGTATGAACCTCATTGTGCTGAATCAGAATCAGAATCAAGTTTATTGCCAAGTAAGTTCTCACATACAAGGAATTTGATCTGGTGTTGTTGGTGCATAAACAACAATAAATGAAAATACTTCTGTAAGAAGTAATAGGTGCGTAAACAAGAATAAAAGAAAAGGAAAAAAATTCTGTGAGAATTAATAGGTACATAAACAACCATAAAAGAAAAGGGAAATACTTCTGTAAGAAGTAATTGGAGCATAAACAACCATAAAAGAAAAGGGAAAAAATGCTTCTGTAAGAAGTAATTGGAGTATAAACAACCATAAAAGAAAAGGGAAAAATACTTCTGTAAGAAGTAATAGGTGCATAAACAAGAATAAAAGAAAAGGAAAAAAAATACTTCTGTGAGAATTAATAGGTACATAAACAACCATAAAAGAAAAGGGAAATACTTCTGTAAGAAGTAATTGGAGCATAAACAACCATAAAAGAAAAGGGAAAAAATGCTTCTGTAAGAAGTAATAGGTGCATAAACAACCATAAACAAAAAGGGAAAAAATAGTTCTGTAAGAAGTAACTGGAGTATAAACAACCATAAAAGAAAAGGGAAAAATACTTCTGTAAGAAGTAATAGGTGCATAAACAACCATAAACAAAAAGGGAAAAAATACTTCTGTAAGAAGTAACTGGAGTATAAACAACCATAAAAGAAAAGGGAAAAATACTTCTGTAAGAAGTAATAGGTGCATAAACAACCATAAAGAAAAGGGAAAAATACTTCTGTAAGAAGTAATAGGTGCATAAACAACCATAAACAAAAAGGGAAAAAATACTTCTGTAAGAAGTAACTGGAGTATAAACAACCATAAAAGAAAAGGAAGAAATACTTCTGTAAGAAGTAATAGGTGCATAAACAACCATAAAGAAAAGGGAAAAATACTTCTGTAAGAAGTAATAGGTGCATAAACAACCATAAACAAAAAGGGAAAAAATACTTCTGTAAGAAGTAACTGGAGTATAAACAACCATAAAAGAAAAGGGAAAAATACTTCTGTAAGAAGTAATAGGTGCATAAACAACCATAAAGAAAAGGGAAAATACTTCTGTAAGAAGTAATAGGTGCATAAACAACCATAAACAAAAAGGGAAAAAATACTTCTGTAAGAAGTAACTGGAGTATAAACAACCATAAAAGAAAAGGGAAAAATACTTCTGTAAGAAGTAATAGGTACATAAACAACCATAAAGAAAAGGGAAAAATACTTCTGTAAGAAGTAATAGGTGCCTAAACAACCATAAACAAAAAGGGAAAAAATACTTCTGTAAGAAGTAATTGGAGTATAAACAACCATAAAAGAAAAGGGAAAAATACTTCTGTAAGAAGTAATAGGTGCATAAACAACCATAAAGAAAAGGGAAAAAATGCTTCTGTAAGAAGTAATAGGCGCATAAACAACCATAAACAAAAAGGAAAAAAAAAACTTCTGTAAGAAGTAATAGGCACCTAAACAACCATAAAAGAAAAGGGAACAAAAATGCTTTTGTAAGAAGTAATAGGCGCATAAACAACCATAAATGAAAAGGGAAAAAAATACTTCTGTAATAATGCAGTGTACATATGGTCCTTATGGCCCTTATTTAGCAGGAGTAGGGGAAAAACTACAGAGGATCTTCAGACAGCACAAAATCCCAGTTTACTTTAAACCGGTTAACACCTTGAGACAGAAATTAGTTCACCCTAAGGACAGGATCCCTAGTTACAAACAGAGCAATGTAGTGTATTCTATCAGATGTCAGGAAAACTGTAATGAACACTACATAGGTGAGACTAAGCAACCTTTACACAAAAGGCTATACCAGCACCGCAGAGAGGGCACAAATGGACCTCAGTCTGCAGTTCATCTCCACCTGAAAGACACTAACCACACGTTTGAGGACAAGGAAGTTAAAATCTTAGCCAGAGAGAAGAAATGGTTTGAGAGAGGTGTCCAGGAAGCATTCTTTGTGAAACAGTTGAAACCCAGCCTTAACCGGGGAGGGGGTCTGAGACACGCTTTGTCCCCTGTTTACAATGGGGTACTCAGGTCAAAGCAGTTTCAGTCTTTTGTTCATGGTAATGAGTCATTCACATCATCAGGATAGTTGTCAAGGGAGCCATTAGGAGAGGCTTCTGTCCCATCATTAGGAGGGACAGCTGCCCTGTCATTAGGAGGGTGCTAACTAGAGCACAATAGGTGCTAATTAGAGCTATTGTTTAGTCACTAGCCTATAGCAGTCTGCCTCTCGGTAGGAGGGGTCTGGTTAAGTTTAAAAAACTCCAGCTTTTGTTGGCTTCTGCATTTTCTTCTCTACAAGAGTCAAGACAGAAGTCAGACTACCAGAGCAAGAATTTTAGCTGAGGAAGCTTCTGCGATTTGAAGCGAAACGTCCTCGCGTCAAGCAACCCAGTCCAGTCAAAGATTCAAGCTTCTCTACTATGGAAACCACCTGGACAACTGAGAGCCTACACAGAAACTGTACATGTGGTCATTATTACATCCGCCAAGGACGTAATAAAGCCATTAACATTTACATATTTTTTATTAGTCTGTTACCAGGATTACTTCAAAACTATTTCACGGATTTTGACAAAACTTTTACAACAAATAGATATTAGGCCATGGAAGACTCCACTAAATTTTGGAGATGCCTCCTGTCCTATTGCTGCACTGTGTGGTTTGCGAGCTGCACGGCAGAGGACAAAAAAACTCTACAGCAGGTGGTGAAAAGAGCAGAGACGGTAATGGGGACCACATTGCCCCCTCTGTCTGAGATTTATTGAGATTTATGCTGGCAGGCTTCAGAGGAAAGCCAGCTCCATCACTAAAGACCCCACACACCCTAGACACCAACTGTTCACCCCCCTCCCTTCTAGAAGGAGATACAGGGCACTAGGTGCACACACCAACAGACTGCTAAATATAGCTTTTACCCACAAGCGGTCAAGTGTATAAATCCTTCTCCTTAATTGCACCCTATACATCTAACTTCTGTTGTGTGTATACATATATGTGTGTGTGTGTGTGTGTGTGTGTGTGTGTGTGTGTGTGTGTATGTGTTGTTTTTAGTTCTGCGTGGTTCGATGTGATATGTTGCTCTTTCTATGATATATTGTTTTTATGATGTGCTGAAGAGATGCTGATAAAACAAAGTTTCATTGTGTACACAATGACAATAAAGTTCTGTTCTATTCTACTTGTATTCTATGATCTGGATTTCACTTTATATAGGCTTTTAAGAATTACGTCAAAACTACTTCACCACATTTTCATCACAGATAGATAACAGGGCATGGAAGACTCCACTGAATTTTGGAGGCGATCCAGGACCAGATTCTGGATCAAGATTTCAGTTTCTACAATTCACTTTGCTGGATTTTGAGGATTACATCAAAACTACTTAACGGATTTTCACCAAATTCTCATCACACACTGGTCTTAGGCCTTGGAAGACTCTATTAAATTTTGGAGGTGATCTGGCTCCAGATGCGGATTCTGTTTCAGGATTTTACTTTGTAGATATTTAAGGAAAACTGCTTCACGGATACGGCATCACAATGTAAAATCAAGATCAGGAAGACACCATTTTGTTTCAGTTTATGAAATAAATATCAGATTGCAATCAATATCAGTTGGACCATTCTGGATCAGTATGCAATTATTACATTGTGTTGCAGAATCCGGATCCAGGTCAAGTCTGGGTCACAATGTGAATGACATTATTTTGAGTCCTTGTCAACCCTTGGAGGATGTCAGAAATCTCATTGCTCTTGTTTTTACCTCCGCCAAGGAGGTTATGTTTTTGGTCACGTTTGTTTGTTTGTTTGTCTGTTTGTCAGCAGGATAACTCAAAACGTTTTGAACGGATTTTGTTGAAATTTTGTGGAGTGGTTGGAAATGACAAAAGGAACAATTGATTAAATTTTAGTGGTGATCCGGATCACGATCCGGATCCCGATGCTAACATGTTAGCATGTCTATGACATTTTCAATGTTAAAAGTTAGCATTAAGCAGTTGCAGCTGTCATCACGTTCGGGTGCATTTGTTTTCAAATTGTAATATTTCTTAAATTTTTTTTTGTTGAAATTTTGTGGAGTGGTTGGAAATGACAAGAGGAACAAGTGATTAAATTTTAGTGGTGATCCAGATCACGATCCGGATCCCGATGCTAACGCATTAGCATGTTTATGGCATTTTCAATGTTAAAAGTTAGCATTAAGCAGTTGCAGCTGTCATCACGTTCGGGTGCATTTGTTTTCAAATTGTAATATTTCTTAAATTTTTTTTTGTTGAAATTTTGTGGAGTGGTTGGAAATGACAAGAGGAACAAGTGATTAAATTTTAGTGGTGATCCAGATCACGATCCGGATCCCGATGCTAACGCGTTAGCATGTTTATGGCATTTTCAATGTTAAAAGTTAGCATTAAGCAGTTGCAGCTGTCATCACGTTTGGGTGCATTTGTTTTCAAATTGTAATATGACTGCCTCTACTGGTGGTTGGCTCTCACTGCGGTATTGTATCACTTCCTGTTCCGGAGCACAGCGGTGTTTTGCTGTATCTGTTAGCTGTTTAATCTGCGCAGTTAGATTGATCTAGTTATCTAGATTACGATTTGTTTCACAGTGTAATCTTCACGTGCCTTAACTAAAGCACTCCCTCTGCTGAATCACCTCTAAATTATTTACACATTATTCACTTTGTGTGTTTTTAGGAATCCACTAGCTTAGCGCAGCTACTAGCTTTAAGCCGATTTAGCATGGCGGCTTCTCCTGTCTCTCCCGCACTTTTCTGCTCTGGGTGTGAAATGTTTAGTTATTCCTCGGCCTCCTTTTGCAGTAATGGTACTTGTAATAAGTGTAGCTTATTCGTAGCTTTGGAGGCCAGGCTGGGCGAATTGGAGACTCGGCTCCGCACCGTGGAAAATTCTACAGCTAGCCAGGCCCCTGTAGTCGGTGCGGACCAAGGTAGCTTAGCCGCCGTTAGTTCCCTTCCAGCAGATCCCGAGCAGCCGGGAAAGCAGGCCGACTGGGTGACTGTGAGGAGGAAGCGTAGCCCTAAACAGAAGCCCCGTGTACACCGCCAACTCGTTCACATTTCTAACCGTTTTTCCCCACTCGGCGACACACCCACCGAGGATCAAACTCTGGTTATTGGCGACTCTGTTTTGAGAAATGTGAAGTTAGCGACACCAGCAACCATAGTCAATTGTCTTCCAGGGGCCAGAGCAGGCGACATTGAAGGAAATTTGAAACTGCTGGCTAAGGCTAAGCGCAAATTTGTTAAGATTGTAATTCACGTCGGCAGTAATGACACCCGGTTACGCCAATCGGAGGTCACTAAATTTAATATTGAATCGGTGTGTAACTTTGCAAAAACAATGTCGGACTCTGTAGTTTTCTCTGGGCTGTATCAGGTGATCCTGAACCATCCCTTAGTTATGCTGCGATAGACTTAGACTGCTCGGGGGTTCCCATGATGCACTGAGTGTTTCTTTCTCTTTTTGCTCTGTATGCACCACTCTGCATTTAATCATTAGTGATTGATCTCTGCTCCCCTCCACAGCATGTCTTTTTCCTGGTTCTCTCCCTCAGCCCCAACCAGTCCCAGCAGAAGACTGCCACTCCCTGAGCCTGGTTCTGCTGGAGGTTTCTTCCTGTTAAAAGGGAGTTTTTCCTTCCCACTGTTGCCAAGTGCTTGCTCACAGGGGGTCGTTTTGACCGTTGGGGTTTTTCCGTAATTATTGTATGGCCTTGCCTTACAATATAAAGTGCCTTGGGGCAACTGTTTGTTGTGATTTGGCGCTATATAAATAAAATTGATATGATTTGATTTGATAATATTTCTTAAATTTATTTTTGTTTATATATTAATAATCTAATGATTATTATATACAATTTTAGAGAAAGAGACAAGAAGAAATAGATCACTGTGCCAAGGAGGGAATCTCTTTAGGGTCTGTGACCCTATGGCCTTGTTTAGAGAAGTGTTTCATAAATGTTAAAAAAAATCATATATTTGCAGTTTAGTTGAATAATAAATTGAATTTTGTCTCTTATTTGTTTTTGTCTATAAGCGCATGCAATATCAATATCAGTGCTCAGATGACAGTAGCTTCTGGGAAAGGTGCAAGTTGCAATAAACTGTGATGCCAAGTGCTAAGGATACATGCTATCCAGTCACAGCAGATGAAACTTTTTTTACTACTGAGCAAACATCATTGTTAGACTTTTTTAGGTTCAATGATTCCACGGCGTGTAGATGTTATGTCGTCAGTGACCCCATGGCCTTGGCGGAGGTTTGCACTCTCTGAGTGCTTCTAGTTATTAATATATTTGTTTATTTATTTTTAATTAAACTTTCATGGATGCTGTCAGGGTTAAACCTGGTTAAAGAGACAGCTCAAATTCTTTCAGAGAATAACCACATGGAAACACTGAATTTCTTTTCTGAATCAGGGATATGACCCTCATCACTGTCCGTAGACAGCTCTGAAGGGCCCGCCCACTTACTTCCTGAATTTATTGAAGCAAATTGCACACAGACATATTACAAAACAATATACAAAACACAGCTGCGTCTCTCAGTCAATTCATTGATATGAATTTGTATCACTCTTCGCCATCAGGCGCCTCACGGTCTGCTCCCAGACAGATAATAATTGGGCAGCAGGACAATAATTGGGGTAAGCAGTTTTAACAGAATGTGATACCATGATCCAGAAAAGAGCCATGAGGTCCAGCTATTATCTGTAACAAAATCCTTACTCACAGTGTTCTTTAACATTGTTAAATCCTGGATAGCCAAACCTATTGATCTGCCATCATCAAAGTTGTTAGGGATGAATCTACAACTTTCTCTCACCATGGCACACACACCACCTGAGGCCACAGTTAATTGATCCAAAACCATTCGGTCTTGCATTTCCATGATCCTCAGAGCTAAGAGCCTCAACAGTGGAGTTCACAAAGTAGCTGAATCGGTCATTTAGAGTCTCCACGCGCAGCATCACCTTGGCCATGCCAACCCAGAGGAAGAGTGACAACAGGACTTTCTGGTCTGTGGACCACAGCTTCGCGTCCAGAGGCACATCTGTTCCCCATATGGGGTCATGGGGAGCCAAGTCAGGCTTAAAGCGATGACTGGTCGAAAGGTGAGCGGCTATGATATAGGAGTGCTGAGCCATGGTTATTGGGGCACATCTGCCTGGGAGGGCTATGAAGGTGTTGTGGCCACACAGCCAATACATGCTCACCTGAGCATAAGTTCCCATCAGGTCCGGTGCTTGGAAGTAATCTATACATTTACCACCATAGGGAGCTTGGGTATGATTAAAGCTTCCATCCGACAGGTGAGTACACGGCCCCAAAATGACTTCACACAACGGCTCAGCTATCTTTCCCAAATTAGTAATTGGACTAGAAAGCAAAGGCTGGTTGTTTGCATAACAGGTGAGTCGAGTTCTGGGATCAAGGAAAAGATTAGTGTCCACAGGTGTTTCAAGTGACCCTTCTACAGGCAAGAAATTTTTAAATGATATGTTTTTTGGTGTCTTGGTGGTTATATAAGAGCCTGTATGTCGGTGAACTGATTGATTAAGTACCATGGGATTGATTGCTGATGCTACCACATGTGGAAACAAAAGGCTGACATTCAGGAGCGGCAGTGGTTTTATACGTGGGTGTGTTGTGGAAACAGGCATCAAAGAACACACATAACAATTGTTCACATTTACCTCGTTAGCATATCTGTACCACATGTTCATCTGATATGGGTTACGTGGCGTATCAAACATCCACTCAAAACTTGATCGTGGTTTCACTTGCTTTTGGTCTGAATTGTAACTTGGTTCATATATTTTTTCATACCACCACACAGTAGATGCCACAATTACAGCAATAATTGTCATTATTATCAGTAGAGTGCGCACTTTGCACCCTGCTCTAGCAGTAAATCTTTCCATAGCTAAAACAGTCTTTGAGCTGTCTGTTGAAGTGTTGTATAAAGTACCGGAAAATCACACTTAAGTAAAAGTACAGATACCCATTAAAAAAATGACTTTGATAGAAGTTCAAGTCACTGATTGAAATGCTACTCAAGTAAAAGTCTTAAAGTATCTAGTATTTATTGTACTTAAGTATGACAAGTAATGTACAACTAAATGTACTCAAGTATTGAAAGTAAAAGTACAAGTAAATGTTAATAATCAAAAACAGACTGATTTTTTTTTATATATAAAGTTTATCTAGGCTTGTAAATGACTGGTAGTATTAGTCAAAGTACTGAAAATTGTGCACATCACACAAAAACACTTCAGAAACAAGGTTTCAAAACCTAAACAAGAGTAGGCTACTCACTAGGTGTTCACAGGAAACAGTTATTTATTTCTATATGTATTTATTTATTTTCATTGTTACATGGTTTTATCTTTTCTGTTGTTTTTGTTTCATTAGGTTCTTTTTGTCTCTCTCTAAAATTGTATTGTAACATTATTAGTCTATTATTATTGACTATTACTGTCATTGCTATTATTATTAATATATGAATAAAAATAAATAAAAAAATTCCAATTTGAATCTTTTCGACAACAAATGCTGAGCCATTAATTATACAGAAAACAAATCAACACAAACGTGCTGATGAGAACAGCTTAATGCTAACTTTAACATTGAATACGCCACAGACGCCATAGCACTGCTTCAACTGGTTCAAGGTTCAAAGCAAAGCCGTGCTGCAGAAAAGTTGATTACAGATTACAGATTGCAGGTCTGTAATCAATGTAGAGAAATTATCATTTTCCTGACAAACAAGTGTGCAAATGCGCAACTGCAAAAAAGCCTATCGGACATACCTCATGACAAATCGGCCTGACTTCGTTGCAGTCACTAGTAATCAGTGGCGTCTCTGGGTGAAAACACAACTTTTTTCGTGTGTGTGTGTGTGTGTGTTTGTTTGTTTTTTTTTTTTTTTTTGTAACGAGTAACAGCATGGTGCATAGAAAATGTATCGGAGTAGAAGTATGCAATTAAGGTCGGAAATGTAGTGAAGTAAAAGTGAAAGTAAGATGAATTTAAAAAACTCAAGTAAAGTACAAAGTCTCCCAAAATGTACTTAAGTACAGTAGTGAAGTATTTTTACATCGTTACTATACAACACTGGTCTGTTGATATGTCTCTCTCTCTCTGTCTCTTTTTTTTTTTTGATTAATATCGATTATTACGTGCAGGCCGATCTTAATATGACAATTCTATTCCCGACAATGATCCAATACTCCAATTAGATCAAACTTGCAGGATCATTGAAAGTGAATTGAAGTATCATTTAGTAATTTATCCCAGAATAGATCTGTTGGATCAAGCAATGCTTAAACACCAATAATAAATAGAAATAAAGAAAAATTGAACAAGGATAGAATCAGATACATAAACAATGTTTTTAGTTTGCAGGAATAACTATGGGTCAGGATGGACAATAATCATGTGAAAAGTTGTTCAACAATCTCTATCTTTTAAGGCCTAACTTAATCTGCATATATCAAATAATGATTAATAAGCACTTCATCGGTCATCAGTGCTTTATAAAAGCCTGCAGCTTCTTGTTTGATTTGCAGCAGGGGTTAGATGCATCTCATGAAAGTTCACAGTCTCCATCAAAACACAGGATGACCAAAATATTGAGTTATTATTATTTGTTGCTTCTACATTGCTGTCAGTTCACCCTCACTAATATTAATGCTTCCAACAGGAGCTCTATAAACATGTTACAAATGTCAACCCTGTTTTACTGTCATCCATCTGCGCCCACACTCTTATGTAACCACACTCTGAAAAATAAAATGTTGAATTCAGTTGGTAAAGTTAATGTAACGTAATGCAAAACAACATTGTTGCTGAAATAAATTACATCAAATAAAACAGTATCTTCCTAAATTTCGCAATTACAAGCATATTGAAAATAATAGTATCAATTACATGTAAAACCCCTGTGTTTCATGTGTCAGAGTGCAACAACATTCTGCTGATATATATATATATATATATATATATATATATATATATATATATATATATATATATATATATATATATATATATATATATATATAGATATATCAAAAAATTCATAACAACAAATCCAATCATTAACTACTTTACCGGTGTATAATCTTGATTAGCTTTTGCTTGCAATCTGTTAAGTAGGCGAAACTAACCAACTTTTACACTTCATCCAGTGTGCAAAAATCAACCATATTCTAACCACTTCACCCAAGATATATGATCATTCAGTATGGAAAGTAGGAAGGCGATAGTATTTATTGTTTTTGAGTTATCATCTTAACAAGCTAAAAAAAAATTATTTCATTAACAGGTTTATTTCAGAATGTTCCCCTTAAAGAGTATACCTTTTCACCCTGGACACTAACTCACACACATATACACATAATGCTGTGTTTATCAAAAATTCTGACAATACAAAATTGATTAATGTGCATTTGTTTCTCAGTATCTTAACTCTGCACTTTAAAATTCTGGAGTGCCAGTAACTGTGACCTTGACAGTATTATCTAAAACAATTCACAATAAATATACACAATCTGCCTGTACAGTGACATAACAGACTAAAAAGTAAAGAAAAATTGATTAAAACAAGTATAATCCTCTATAAAAGAAAGAATTGCAACCTTATGTGTATATAAACAAAATTCATGTTGAAAACGGAGAGCTCCTTATCTTTGCGAGTGACTACATTCACGCACAGTGTCCATTTTTCCCACACTTCCAACATGTTAATTTCCTCTTTATTTCACACCCACGGCCTCTGGCCGCCCCGCTGTGCTGATCTTTGCCCTTTCCAGCAAAATACACTTCTTGCTCACATGTCATTACAGCTGCTCCAGCAGGTTTAGTTTTAAAACTGCTGTAGCTGGTGCAATAGCATAATCTGATGTATTCTCCACTCCACATCTCTCTTGCCTTTTTGTAAAATCATTGGTGTTCTCTTTTATAATATCAACCAACTTTGTTGTGGAGTTTAGCTGTAATTTACCCGAGAAGTTAACTGTCTCGTGCCACATTTTTAGGTGTTCAGGCCAGTGGTGGGCACAGACAACCAAAAAAATTAACTTTAATAACAGATAATCAGATAAATGAAAAAGTTATCTTTGATAAAGATAAAACGATAAACCACCCAAAAATGTATCAGCAGTTACAGATAACCGATAAATTCCAGTATTGTCTCTGGTACATTTGCAACTACTAACAAGCTGAATTTGAGTTTCAACACCACGATCGCTTCTGGTAGCATCAAAAGCGACAACAGACCCAAACAATGAGCCCACACTTCTGTCTTTGAACATCCTGCCCCCTGCTGGAAGCTCTTGTTTACTACATGGCTTCCAGCACAGACTTAAGCTGAGAGGAGCCACAAAGCTCAGCTCTCTACCCAATCACAATGCTCCGGTCACTCGGAGGTCTTGGAAAATAAAGCAATGCTGAGTTATGGTTTGGTGTATAAATAAAATGAATACTGATAGAATAACTCCATTAATGTCAATTCTGTCATTTATTTAAAGTTAAAATATAACATATATCTTTTAATGTTGAATAATGCACTAAACTAAACTAAAAGTTTTGTAATAAACACAGACAGATCGCAAAGGATTCTGGGTAAAATGTGCCTCTGCTAAACACTGATTGGTTGAGTCATTCATTATGTAAACCAACACGTTAATGTGACGTGTGTCATGTGTTGGTGTTTATAGATAAATGTGCTTTTGTAAAATATTCCATTTTTTATTTGTAAAAACAGGCATTTTTACGGAGCCCTGGAAGTGTCATTGCAAAATGTTTTGTATGTGGAGAGAATGTCCGCACGTTTTATTATATTGTGCGCACGTATGATATTGTGTGCACGTTTTAAGCATTGTTTGAGTAAAACAAGGGCACGATCTACTTAACGTGGCCACAATTTGAAAAACATGCACTCAATATTGTCTTGACACATAAATGTTGGCTATTAGCCAACAAACCAGCAGACAGTGTGATACATTTCCCCATTAGAAATGATCTGGTCAGAGTGTATCATCATGGTTTGGGTGCACAAGGACATATAGAGAACTCCAGCTGCCCAACATGACATCATCTGGAGTTTAAGCACATTAAAAAGGATGCTGAGGGCGAAGCGTCTTCCTGTCGTGAGGATGACAATTTAGGTCATATTATGAAGTTCATTTTGAACGAAAGGAAAACGTGCGCACATTTTATTAATTTGAGGGCTCAATTAAAGGAAAACATGCACACGAATGATCACGGCCAGGAAAATGTGCGCACGTTATATTAATTTGAGCGCACATTTGATTAATTTGTGGGCTCAATTAAAGGAAAACGTGCGCACAAATTATCATGGCCAGAAAAAAATATCACTTTAAGTGACCTCTCCCGGGTTCAGAAAAAAATATCACTTTAAGGGTGTTTTCACACTTGGTCCCTTTTAAAAGAACTGAACTCAGGCCTCTTAAGTGGACCAAAAGTAAAAGAACTGAGTTCTTTTTGTGTTCACATTGCAAGTTCATTTCTTTGAACTTGAACTTATTTATTTGGCACACAATTCGTCAATAACAAAGACTGATATACAAGACAATTCCACAGTGACATGTGTGACCAAAAAAGGGGTGAGCAGAAGCAAGGCTTATAAACGCCCACCCCCTATACATACATATATACACATTACCTACCCCAGAGCAAGCACACAGGCGACAGTGGTAAGGAAAAACTCCCTCTGATGTATTGAGGAAGAAACCTCAAGCAGACCAGACTCTAAGGGGTGACCCTCTGCTTAGGCCATGCTACAATACATTTAACAACACAAACTCAAATCCCATTATCATAAACATATCAAGTGAAGACCATGCCTTTGTCTACATATATATTTACATACATATACAGTATACACACACCAACATACACCTTCACATGCATACGTAATTACACACACACACATACATATATATACACATATACATATACAAATGAATGTTACTGATTTCACAATTACAACTGACAACACAAAACTCACTGTACTTCATTAGATTCATATCTTGAAAACGTCATTTTTTTATATTGATTTTTAAACTGATTGATATTTGGACATCGTTTGAGGTCATCCGTCAGGTTATTCCATAGTCTAGGGCCACACATGGAGACACAGAAACCTTTCCTGGTTTCCGAGCACCAGCAATTTTAAAATGATACAAGCCCTGTAAATTATATTTTCCTTCTCTCTCAGTAAAATATTCTTGAATTCTAAATGGCACTTGTTTATTTTTCACTTTGTGCATTAATTGAACAGTCTTGAACGAAATCATATCATTAAGTTTTAGTATTTGAGATTTAATGAACAGTGGGTTGGTGTGGTCTCGATAACCTGCATTATGAATTGTCCTTAATGCTCTTTTTTGAAGAATGAATAATGGTTGCAATGTAGTTTTGTAATTGTTGCCCCAAACGTCAGCGCAATAAGTCAAGTACGGTCCAACCAAAGAATAGAGAGTATGTAGTGCTCTGCAATCAAGAACATGCTTTACTTTATTTAATACTGCAATACTTTTTGATACCTTCATTTGAATATGCTGACTATGAGCTTTCCAGTTAATTTTTTCATCAATAATGACACCTAAAAACTTATTCTCTTTGACACGTTCTATGTTTACCCCATGTATATTTAACTGAATTTGTATGTCTTTTTATAATTTACAAATAACATCAATTTAGTTTTAGACACATTTAATGATAATTTGTTAATATCAAACCATCTCTTTAACTTTATCATTTCTGTTCCTAAATCAGATAATAGTTGTTGCAGATTTTCCCCTGAGCAAAACAGGTTTGTGTCATCTGCAAAGAGCACACTTTTAATCATATCTGAGACTTCAAAGAGGACCGGGTTCTCTTTCTTGTTCAGTTCATCTTAGATGGGGCCTCAGTCCTCTTTCTGTTCACACTAGGTCCTCTAGAGCTTTCAGACCCACAGCACTGCATTCTGGGTAGTTTTTTTACTTGGAACAAAATGGCTGCTGCTGTGCTTGCCCTCCTGTGTTCTCTGATTACAACCCCTGGCAAAAATTATGGAATCACCAGCCTCGGAGGATGTTCATTCAGTTGTTTAATTTTGTAGAAAAAAAAGCAGATCACAGACATGACACAAAACTAAAGTCATTTCAAATGGCAACTTTCTGGGTTTAAGAAACACTATAAGAAATCAAGAAAAAAAGATTGTGGCAGTCAGTAACGGTTACTTTTTTAGACCAAGCAGAGGAAAAAAATATGGAATCACTCAATTCTGAGGAAAAAATTATGGAATCACCCTGTAAATTTTCATCCCCAAAACTAACACCTGCATCATATCAGATCTGCTCGTTAGTCTGCATCTAAAAAGGAGTGAACACACCTTGGAGAGCTGTTGCACCAAGTGGACTGACATGAATCATGGCTCCAACACGAGAGATGTCAATTGAAACAAAGGAGAGGATTATCAAACTCTTAAAAGAGGGCAAATCATCACGCAATGTTGCAAAAGATGTTGGTTGTTCACAGTCAGCTGTGTCTAAACTCTGGACCAAATACAAACAACATGGGAGGGTTGTTAAAGGCAAACATACTGGTAGACCAAGGAAGACATCAAAGAGTCAAGACAGAAAACTTAAAGCAATATGTCTCAAAAATCGAAAAATGTACAACAAAACAAATGAGGAACGAATTGGAGGAAACTGGAGTCAACGTCTGTGACCGAACTGTAAGAAACCGCCTAAAGGAAATGGGATTTACATACAGAAAAGCTAAACGAAAGGCATCATTAACACCTAAACAGAAAAAAACAAGGTTACAATGGGCTAAGGAAAAGCAATTGTGGACTGTGGATGACTGGATGAAAGTCATATTCAGTGATGAATCTCGAATCTGCATTGGGCAAGGTGATGATGCTGGAACTTTTGTTTGGTGCCTTTCCAATGAGATTTATAAAGATGACTGCCTGAAGAGAACATGTAAATTTCCACAGTCATTGATGATATGGGGCTGCATGTCAGGTAAAGGCACGGGGGAGATGGCTGTCATTACGTCATCAATAAATGCACAAGTTTATGTTGATATTTTGGACAATTGAAAGGATGTTTGGGGATGATGAAATCATTTTTCAAGATGATAATGCATCTTGCCATAGAGCAAAAACTGCAAAAACATTCCTTGCAAAAAGACACATAGGGTCAATGTCAATGAGCAGATATGATTTGATGGAGGTGTTAATTTGGGGGATGAAAATTTACAGGGTGATTCCATAATTTTTTCCTCAGAATTGAGTGATTCCATATTTTTTTCCTCTGCTTGGTCTAAAAAAGTATCTGTTACTGACTGCCACAATCCTTTTTTCTTGATTTCTTATAGTGTTTCTTAAAGCCAGAAAGTTGCCATTTGAAATGACTTTAGTTTTGTGTCATGTCTGTGATCTGCTTTTTTTCTACAAAATTAAACAACTGAATGAACATCCTCCGAGGCCGGTGATTCCATAATTTTTGCCAGGGGTTGTAGATTAGCACACAAAGATAGGGAAACTAGAGCTATTCATATTACATATATAAACACAAAAAGCGGTTGAGGAAACTACGTAGAAGACTGGCATGGCGGAGAACTTTGTCCCAACAAAAAAATGATCAAACAACATCTGATTCTGGCAACACTTCTGACACTTCAGCTTTCACCTGAAAGCATTCTGTGGACTGTGGACATATTTACTTAAGAAAAAAAATTAAAACTGCTTTGGAAACGCTTTATTTCTTACTGTGCAATGCCAAACAGTGTTTGAATGCTTGTTACCTTACTTTCACAGAACTGCAAAATTAGCAAAGAAATTGGGCAAAACACTTAACTGGATTTTAAAGAACTTTTTTTTTTTAACTTGAAAGTATTTTTGTTCTTGTTAACAGAAAAGTGACTTGCCTGTTCAGAGCTACTCATCAGGACCAAAATGTACATTGTTTACAAATGTAGCCTACCTGTTTCTATGTTAACAAAAACATATGTAGACTGACCACATCTGCTTATAATGTTGTGAAAATAAACCACAATGGTCACATAAAATAAATATTTGTTTGTGTTCTCTCATCTATATAAACAAAAACAAGGCTAACTGGCCTATTAATGACACAAATCAGTCATCATTTTGTGAAAAGAAACCACAAAGGATAAATATTTCCTTGTTTTCATTAATTATTGGTCATCTATGTAAACAAAAAAGGCCAACTGGCCTATCAATGATACATCAGTCATTTGCTTCCAAAAATAAAGTGCATTGTAAATACAACTGAAAAATATTTGGCCACCTTTGTCACAAACAGGTCACATAACAGGAAACACAACAGGTCAAAACTGAACTTATATGGCTGAAATATTGGCTAGGCTAGTAAACCTGTTAAGCTCGTGAGGAACTGAGGACAGTGGCTGTTCTGTGCCGACTGCTGATGTATTATCGCCACCTGAATCCATGGTGTTTGTGTGTTGAACTGGTGTTAGTGTATGAAGTGAGGTGGCTGGGCTGGTAGGCTGGTTGGGTTGAGCAGCAACTGTGGTTAGGACTTGAGCGATAAGTCGCATTGTCACCTGGTCACTTTCAATTTGCGCCTGTCCTCGCCGCTCCTCCATTTCCATGTGGAGCCTGTAGCGCTCCCTCTCCATCTCCATTTCCCTTTCAAGCCTTTGGTCTTCTTTAAGCATGAAGAACTCATGGTCCCTTCTCTGTTGCTCCAAGACAGAAGATATGAGACTTGTTATCTCCTGTGTGACAGTCTTCTTATTGGACTTTGAAGAGATGCAGGAGGCTCAGGCAGGAGTACTGGCATCAGAAGATCTGGATGTATTTGGTGATGGATCAGTGGCGCTTGCTGCAGCAATTTCCTCCTCGGCACAATCAATGCTGCTGTCCACATCTGTAGAAGAGAAACTGAAGAAAATCAAATCTGGCTCTCTTTTTAATTAAAGACTCAGTGATGTAGCCTAATAAAAACTGCAAGTGTATGTGTGAGCATGACCATGTGTGTGTGAGAGAGAGAGTGAGTGGGTGAGTGTGAGAGAGAATGAAGTGAGTGTGTGTATGAGAGAGATTGAAGGATGTAGGCCTTCACTCCACTGCCATCACTCCAGGGACACCAGGCAACGTTTCGCCACTGTTTGAAGTAGGCCTATGCTTTTTATCAGACAATTTGTTTTGGTACAATCTCCAAATTAATTTGAATGACATTTAGTCATAAGAAGGGTGAATAAGCTTTATCCTGGATCAGCCATCCAGGATATGCACAGTTCTAGTTACAGCTTGGCATTCAAATGTTTTGTGGCAGAAATGTTTGGAAGGTTTTGCATGCCTTTTATGTAGCTAGTTTACTAGTTATACGTCAAAAGTTGCCTGGTGTCTCTTTAATGTAAGAAATTTATTCTAAAAAGAGTCAGTTCATATTTCATCACATGAACAGACATACCTTCATCACTTTGCTTGTCCATGTCGATGCTTCCTCCTTCGACAATATTCGGCGGACTAGCACAGGCACCATTGCCAAGGATGTCATCCAGCTCATCATAGAAAGGACAGGTGTCTTTCGCGTCTCCTGATTCCCCACTTCTTCTCATTTTATCTCGAGTAACTAAATACTTCTGTCTTAGTTTTTTCACTTTTATTCTGCATTGGATTGAAGTTCTATTAAACCCTGCTGCTTTCATTCTATCAGAAAATTCTTGAAAAACTTGTGCATTGCGGTGGGTTGTAGATAGTTGAGATTTAATGCTGTCGTCGTTCCAAATTTCCAAAAGACATTCCGTTTCGTCTCCCCAAACTATGCCACGTCCAGATACTGTAGCAGAATCTTGAATGGTAGGCTTACATGCTTCACTACGTTTAGGGTTACTGTTAGCACGGCCACGACCACGATTTGATGCCGCCATGTTTACAAAGTGTTTCTCTCTACAGCGGCGGCAGTCACCAATCAACGGCAAGCGAAGAAGGTCATAATACAGTGCAACAAGGCGAAGTGAACCCGGTGCGCTTTGTGTTCACAATGCGCAGATAAGGCAAACCGTACCGCCGACTTTTACTGAACCGTACTGAGACCACCTCCTGAGGTGGTCTCAGTACAGTTCGATTTAAAGGGATCTGAGTACGGTTGGAGTGTTCACATATAGACAGAAAATGCTGAGTCATCGATCTGAGTTCGTTTAGAGGGCTGAAAGGGACCAAGTGTGAAAACGAAGAGTTTTTGTAAATTAAATTTGAAAAAAAAGCTTCTGTTTACGTTTTGCTTCTGGAAACACAAGTCCGACGTGTGGTTTTTGAATGTACAATGTGTGTGGGAACATAAACTGTGCGCTCTGAACTTTTACACCGTGTGGTTCTGTGGTACATTATGAGCTGTAGCCGAGTACAGTGATTGAAAATATATCAGCCCAGCTTCAGGGCCAATACTGCGATGAACACTACTGGCCAGTAGATGGCAATAGAGACCTTGAAAACTTGCCAAAACAAAATTCCAGATAATCCGTGTCTGCTACATTTAAGATGCGTGGAATTTAATAATCGCAGACACAATAACAACATCTGTAAACCCAGAGAATATATTTACGAGAGTTTTAGGCACTAGAGTTTAATGCTGTTGTCCGTAGAGCCTGATCAGAGTGTTTCAAATGCATTTCTCATGTTGTGAACGTACTGAGATTACCCTATCCTACCCATAATGCACTGCTGGGCACAGCATATATCCACACTAAAACCTTAAAAATTAGCGCATTACTTTAAAACTAAAACATATATCTGATATTTTCACTTTATAAAACTTCAGACATGACATTAATTTAAATAACTTGTCCGAAATTAGTTTGGTTAAAAGTTGAACCGTAAGTTAAAAATGTATGCCTCTGGATGACTTGGGTGATATTGCCCTCATGTTAGTATGGGGTTAAAAGAAATTAGGTTTTTTTGGGGGGGGGAACAGTTCTCCTTTGCCTGCACAGGATAGAGTGGTTTCTTCTAGAAACAGCTCTTCTCTGTTTTGCAGAGGGTAGAACTACACATCAGCTACGAAACATTTAACAGATAGGTGCTCAATTGATTTAAAATTTTATAAATGTTTGTAGCTGTTCAGCTTTATTTACCACATTATCGGTCTAAAAATTATGGGATAAAAATTTATCACAAGATAATTAGTCCGATAATGGTTTTTAAAGTTATCTAAAAAGATAAATCCGATAATCAAAACATTATCTTCGATAATTGTTGGATTATCGGAACTGTGCCCACCACTGGTTCAGGCGATGCTGGATATTTTGTCTCGATGTACCGAAAATCATTAGAATGTGGCTGTGTGTCATGTTTGCTGTGGGAACAACAACAATTACCCATTTTATCCATTCGTGGGGTTATCTCATAGGGAGATCTAACGAACGGGTTGTTGTTCTCTTTTCACTGTTTGGTTGCCGATCAGCCTGAAAAGTGTCACCACTTTGACCTGTGAGAAGTGGCTTTTTTCCAGGCTCGTAGGCTTTCAAACAGGTGTAGTGCGTATAGAATGTTCACAAATTACTTCACAGTCAGGTGGCTTCCAGGCCACCCCGCGATTCAGTTGCAAACATTCTCATTCATAAAAACACATTCACACGCCGCACTTCAGCTGTTACCACGTTTTAATTCTGCTGTTATCACTGCTCTGCGCCAACCGTTTTTTAATATTTCCCGTGGACAATATTAAGGGAACGATTTATCCCAGAATTTTACAGCCCACCCACCGAAGGTTTTACTGACCCGACCCTGTACAGATTTTATACGCTGTTACCGGACCTGTTAGAGGACTTCAGCTGTTTTCTGTGTTATTTTTAACATGATGATCCTTAGGTCTATTGGCATCCGGCTCTGAAGGTCCATGAAATGTCAGGGTTAAACCTGGTAAAAGAGACAGCACAAATTACTGCAGAGAATAACCACACGAAAACAGAATTTCTTTCCTGAATCAGGGAGAGCAGGCGGATATGACCCTCATCACTGTCCGTAGACAGCTCTGAAGGGCCCGCCCACTTACTTCCTGAATTTACTGACGCAAATTGCACACAGACATATTACAAAAACAATATACAAAACACAGCTGCGTCTCTCAGTCAATTCATTGATATGAATTTGTATCACTCTTCGCCTTCAGGCACCTCGCGGTCTGCTCCCAGACAGATAGTAATTGTTTCTATTTTATAATTTTATTTTTTAGTTAAACAAACAAAAACACCACATTGCCTCCTTGGCAGAGGTAAATATTTCATTTATGAACTCTACGAGGTCTGTCAATAAAGTAACGGTCTTTTTTATTTTTTTCAAAAACTATATGGATTTCATTCATATGTTTTTACGTCAGACATGCTTGAACCCTCGTGCGCATGCATGAGTTTTTCCACGCCTGTCGGTGACTTCATTTGCCTGTGAGCACGCTTTGTGGAAGGAGTGGTCCCGCCCCCTCGTCAGATTTTCATTGTCTGGAAATGGCGGAATGAAAAGGAGAAAAAGAGACAGATTTCACTTTTAACAAGAGATTTTGTCATGGAAAGCCGCGCGGCGGCTTCGTGCGTCACGACCGATTCGCTGATGAAGCGAGACAAAGGAACACCTCCGTGTCGGAGTGTTAAAAGACAAGTTGGGACATGCCCAGCTCTCCACAATTTCTCTTATACTCACTCAACTGGTAAGCACTGAAAGCCGAGATAGACATGTCCCAACTTGTCTTTTAACACTCCGAAACAGAGGTGTTCCTTTGTCTCGCTTCATCAGCGAATCGGTCGTGACGCGCGAAGCCTCCGCGCAGCTTTCCATGACAAAATCTCTTGTTAAAAGTGAAACCTGCCGGAAAATTGCTGATGTCCAGCTCTTGTGATAACCAGAGAAAGAGCACACGACGGTCTCGTATCCACAGAGCCATCAGCTTAGAAATGATCCGGTGGTTTGTGCTGCTCGATGGCGGAACGGAACGGAGCGCAGCGCGTCGAGCGTCCTTAAAGCTGTAGTAACAGTCCTTATTCTCTGTGAAGCCCGTAAAATTTTCACCGAAAGCCAGATAAATTTTTCAAATGGTTTCCAGGTGCCAGTCTCTAACAGCTTCTAAAAAAATTCTGATGGAAAAAACGTCCAAATCTATCCACCATTTCCAGACAATGAAAATCCGATGAGGGGGCGGGACCACTCCTTCCACAAGGCGTGCTCACAGGTGAATGATGTAACCGACAGGTGTGGAAAAACTCACGCATGTGCACGAGGGTTCAAGCTAGTCTGACGTAAAAACATATGAATGAAATCCATATAGTTTTTGAAAAAAATAAAAAGGACCGTTACTTTATTGACAGACCTCGTATGTGCCAGATTCAGAGTGTCTTGGAGTATGTATTATGGGGGGGGAGCAATTCTCAAGTATTATCTCTTTTAAGATTTTGGCAATTGGGTGATCAATATGTAGACCTGGATCCCACCCACACAACCCATCTGTGTCCTTTGACAAAACATTTCATCTGCATTGTTCCATTTTGCTGCAGCTGTAAAGGAGAACTCCTCGAATGGGGAAGTAACCTGTGATGGACTGATATCTCTTCCAGAGACAGCCGAAGGCTATTGTCTGTTTTCTGCTCGGACATCTGGGTAGAAGCACAGACACCAATGGGCCACAGGATTTTCATCAAACAACACAGATCGAATCTACAATCAGGTCTAATTGTGCTTGTGGTGCACTGGCCACCAGAAAATGAATAATTTGACATTGTTGATCATTTAGACTTTCACTGAAGGAAAAATGCTGGGATTTCTTTGATTTTTTTCATCAAAACACTGTGTTGATATGCTCTGTAGTTCAATGGAAAAATTCCATTTGGTAATTTAAGTTGTTGCCGTTAATGATTTAAAGAGTGTCTGCTACATTCATTTAAAGCCACTACCCATTTGTGTGACATTGTGATAAGTTAATACGGTTATTTTAGACAAGCAGAAATAGGGCCACAATGGCTCTTGTAAAATCTGGTTAAACATTAAGCCGCGCTGTGGCTAACTTCTGCCTTCACAGTGTACAGTAGTGTTCTGAATAATAATAGTGCTATGTGACTAAAAAGATTAATCCAGGTTTTGAGTATATTTCTTATTGTTACATGGGAAACAAGGTACCAGTAGATTCAGTAGATTCTTACAAATCCAACAAGACAAAGCATTCATGATATGCACACTCTTAAGGCTATGAAATTGGGCTGTTAATAAAAAAAAGTAGAAAAGGGGGTGTTCACAATAATAGTAGCATCTGCTGTTGACGCTACTATTATGTTCAAACTGCTTTTTTAGCAATCCTGTGAATCAGTAAACTAGTATTTAGTTGTATAACCACAGTTTTTCATGATTTCTTCACATCTGTGAGGCATTCATTTTGTTGGTTTGGAACCAAGCTTTTGCTCGGTTACTAGTGTACTTGGGGTCATTGTCTTGTTGAAACACCCATTTCAAGGGCATGTCCTCTTCAGCATAAGGCAACATGACCTCTTCAAGTATTTTGACATATCCAAACTGATCCATGATACCTGGTATGTGATATATAGGCCCAACACCATAGTAGGAGAAACATGCCCATATCATGATGCTTGCATCACCATGCTTCACTGTCTTCACTGTGAACTGTGGCTTGAATTCAGAGTTTGGGGGTCGTCTCACAAACTGTCTGCGGCCCTTGGACCCAAAAAGAACAATTTTACTCTCATCAGTCCACAAAATATTCCTCCATTTCTCTTTAGGCCAGTTGATGTGTTCTTTGGCAAATTGTAACCTCTTCTGCACATGTCTTTTATTTAACAGAGGGACTTTGCGGGGGATTCTTGCAAATAAATTAGCTTCACACAGGCGTCTTCTAACTGTCACAGCACTTACAGGTAATTCCAGACTGTCTTTGATCATTCTGGAGCTGGTCAATGGGTGAGCCTTTGCCATTCTGGTTATTCTTCTGTCCATTTTGATGGTTGTTTTCTGTTTTCTTCCATGTGTCTCTGGGGTTTTTTTTTTTTTTTTTTTTTTCCATTTTAAAGCATTGGAGATCATTGTAGATGAACAGCCTATAATATTTTGCACCTGTGTATAAGTTTTCCCCTCTCCAATCAACTTTTTAATCCAACTACGCTGTTCTTCTGAACAATGTCTTGAACGTCCCATTTTCCTCAGGCTTTCAAAGAGAAAAGCATGTTCAACAGGTGCTGGCTTTATCCTTAAATAGGGGACACCTGATTTACACCTGTTTGTTCCACAAAATTGATGAACTCACTGACTGAATGCCACACTACTATTATTGTGAACATCCCCTTTTCTACTTTTTTTTTATTAATAGCCCAATTTCATAGCCTTAAGAGTGTGCATATCATGAATGCTTGGTCTTGTTAGATTTGTGAGAATCTAATGAATCTACTGGTACCTTATTTCCCATGTAACAGTAAGAAATATACTCAAAACCTGGATTAATCTTTTTAGTCACATAGCACTACTATTATTCTGAACACTACTGTATGTGCACGGATACTCTGCAGGGCTCTTCTCATATCTCCTACAACACATTTACAGATCCGCCCTGCTCGCAGACTCATTTGATAAATATAAATATAGGTGTGTAAGCCGTTAAGTTAGCAAACATGTTGGATGAGCAAAAAGAAACCAGATCTTTGTGTATCGTGTCGTGTGTTACAGTATATTTCCTGGGTGTTCACGGCTGCCGCATAATATCAGAATTCTTTCATTGGCTGAGCCTAATGCACACAACTGATAAGCGAAATGGAAGAGAAGAGACAGTTGGTCCGCTGCACAAACACATCATATACACTGTAACCGCTGCACGTTAATCGTGTTTAAATGCCATTTGAGGAAGAAGGTGTGATATGAAAAGGGGAGTGGCCTGAGGTTCTACATTCTCCTTACCTTCTGTCAGACACATTTAGGCAACACGTAGAGGATGAGGGGTAGAGAAGGGATGTGATTATCAAAACTCAAAAGGGTGGATGCAACAGTAAAAACAAACTAATCCGTCGGAGGTGAGAAACGACTGCTTTTTTTTACCCCCAGAAGTGCTACCAAATTAACCAGAGGAGAACAATGGTTACGTTGGACTTCAGCATACTGACGGTGCCGGTGGGCATTGTGCGGCTACTGGAGGTGGTCTTCACCTGCGTCTCCTTCAGCCTGGTGGCATCAGCAGGCCACTTGGTGCAGTCCTTCTGGACGTGGTGCATGTTCACTTGGTGCTTCTGCTTCTGCGTCACCCTCCTCATAATCTTCCTGGAATTCACAAGTCTCCACACAAAGCTGCCGATCTCCTGGGATGACTTCACCAGCGCTTTTTCGATGTTGGCGACGCTGATGGTAGGTACCATTTTTGACTCAGTCGTTTGTCTGCACACGTCAGTTGTTGGTGACCACACTGTAGAATGAAGATGCTCAATTGAGCAGATGAACTAAATCTGCAATTTTAAGAGATTAGATTAGATAGAACTTTACTGATCCATTGGGAAGACTCCCTCAGGGAAGCTGAGGTTCCAGCAGCATTTGTATAGCCAGCCCGGTCTCACGTTTTTTGTTGTTATTGTTGTTGTGGTTGTTGTTTTTTCATGCCCCCTTTATTTTTTTATTTATAAGCTTCCCCTTCTCCTAACTCTAACCATAACAATAGTGTAAGTGTGTACCCTCCCCAAACATTAACCATGACCCCCCAGACCCCCCCCGTTCACCCCACATTTTGTGCTCACTGTCACAAAATGAATTCCTGCTCCCGTTACGAAAAATGCCGCATTTTTGTACCCCCATCACGAACCCATAGATTAATGTCCTTTTCGTAACCCAGTCCCACAAACTGCTGTGAGATTGGGTTGGTATAGCAGCACACAGGGTAAGAAGCACACAGTATCAAAGTGAAAGTTAAAAAAAACAGTTTGCAAATATAAATACACAAATATAAATACCAGACATACTGATCAGTACTGGCTTACTGGCGCCTACTGTTCCTCTCCTTCCCGTCCCCTGTCTTCCTGTTACTCCTCCTCCCCCTGAGTGACTAGTTGTACAGTCTGATGGCCTGAGGGGGTTATAAAGAGGTTACACTGTGTGTAATTGTTTTTCCTGGAACTTTTACAGTTAAATATAGTTGGAGTTGTATACAAAAAACTCACAGTGTGTTTAAAAGCAGAAATGGAATATAGCCTTCAGAAGTGTCTGTTCATTAGCGCAACAACAAGTCAGTGTGTTTTCATCAGCTTTGAATGGCTCTTCATATCCACATAGGAGTGGGCCCCCGATTGAGGTCACCGTGTTGATACAGTAATCAAAAGGAAACAGTTACTCCGTGTTGCATTTTTCAACATGACTTTAACACTGAAGAAAAAAGAAGAATCAGTGGTTGCTCCATTACACTCTGTCTGTTGGTTGGTCTTACATGCTAACAAGCTTGAGAACCCTTGTTTTTGTGGAAATGCAGGATAATACACATTACTTATCACAAGACAAAGCAAGTGAGCATGAATCCTCATCCTCAAAGAAGCAAAAACCTAAAAAAAAAACATTATTGTGACCGCTTATGACGTAATGAAATCTGGGACCTCACCACAAGGTGACTATAAATCCTACACACTGTAGCTTTAATTATTCCCAAAGTTCAACAATGCTGTGACTATTTTGGTCACGAAAATAATAGAAATAATGAAGGTTTAATTTAGCTTGCTTCACCTCTGTGTTTCCCCCCTTTCCTCTATATATCACTCTAACATGTGTCACAGTTGACTTTAACATTAAGAGCATGTACAATGAATTAAGGGGATAACAAACTTCAGAACATTTTGGAAAAATGTGACAAAAACAGTAACAACAGCAAGGATGGATGACTTTGACAACAACCTTTGACATATGTTTTTAAGGCGACACCAGGGGCCTAATTTATAAGATCACAACTAAAACTGTGTGTGCACACAAAGGCAGAAATATATACGCTCCTTCTTCTCACCAGTTATAAAAAAAACCCCATAAAAATCTTAACCATTGTAAATCATTATACAAGCCTAACTTCCACTCCCATCTTTTTAGCAATGAATGACTCTAGACACACCCGCAAATAATCATTTACATGTCAAACTTTATGGGCCCTATCTTCCACCTTGTACACTCAAAAATGCTGTCTCAAAAAAGTGATGCATAAATTTGCATTTGCATAGATTTTTTTAAAGTTATTACAACTCAATTAAAGTTATTTCAACTTAACTAGAGAAGTCTTGTGGCATTAACTCAATTGAAAGTTGAAATAACTTTTAAAAAATCTATGCAAATTTTTCTTGAGACAGCAGTTCCTTTTTTAGAGTGTACAAAGCAGCATGCAGTGCATCGGGAAGAGTCTCCTAGTCCTAGGGTCCACTGGTCCTAACCTCTTTATATTATTTGATGGTGTATATTACAACCCCAAACTATTTTTAAAGTTCACAAATAAATATAATACTGTCAAATAGCTAACAAACCAGGTCAAATTTTGTTTAATTTACAGAAATAACTTTGATTCTGTTGACATGCACCAATAATCACCTTTAATTATACTATTGTCTTTTAATCTGTTGAATTGAAAATCAACAAATAATGGAAATTCACCTTAAATGGGGTGTTTAATGGTCATACTTTTAAAACATTACTTTAGTGCAACATATAGTCTACCATGCATGTAAAACCAACTTCATCATGCTCTCCTTAATACTAGGACTGCGACTAGTGGTCTCTAGAGCTACTAGACCCTAGGACTATTGGGAAATTCCCCAGCGCATCACAGCTGTACTTTAAAGAGCTAGTGTATTGGCAGATGGGCACACTGGTCTTACAATGAGGTGTAGACAGTCATGGTGCCGGTCAGTTGCTGTCAAGACACAGCAGGAAATGATTAGTGCCACAGATCACCAAAAACCTGTTCCACAGTGGAGCACCAACTCATTCTGTAGGTACACTCTACTTCTACATACAAGATATGCATTTATGCTCATCATCAGTCAACTAACTATAACAAAATTGAATTAGAAACAAAAATTTCAAACCAAATAAGACAAAAAATGAAGTCAAGTCTTTCAGTGTTGTCATCCAAAACACTGTTGAACTGCTTTGCCTCCTGGAGAGTAGAGGTGGGCGGATCGATCCTAATATTGATAATATCGATACCAACGCTGGTATAGATACTGAATGATCCTCATGTAAAAAGATCGATACTCAAGCTTTATTTCTGTCCCGCACGCACTGACTGCTGCGCATGCAGATTCATCAAAGTCTACTCTCTGTAAGAGCAGCGCTGCGCTGTGTCACACAACATGGAGCAGCGCACCCAGGTATTGTGGTTTGTCAGCCCTCTACCTCAGGAGATGTTTGTTTTAAGTTGTGTTGAGTGATATTTTTTTAAACAAAAATGTTGAATTTTGTTGTCACGTACAATGTTTGGCGAAATTCTATCCTAGGTCTTTTGGATCCTTTGGATCTATGAAGCTTAAATATGAAAAAGTATCGGTATCGGCATCGATAACGGCGATACTGGGCCTGTATTTACTTGGTATCGGATCAATACCAAAATTCCCGGTATCGCCCACCTCTACTGGATAGCAATAAGCAATAAGACAGGAAGCACCAGGACTCTAAAGTCTTGAACCTTCATTCTCCTGCAAAGGAATCAGCATAATCCAAAGGGGGAAAAAACTGTGAAATAAAACTAATGGAGAAATACAAATAAGGCCCAAATGTGTGTGTTTTCAGAAGCACTAAGGACTTTCACTGGCTCAGAAATAAGCAACATTGGTGTTACAAGTCTATTAAACTTTGTTTCAGTAACTTCTTATTGTTGTCTCAGGTGCTTGCAGCTTCCGTCATCTATCCCACCTACTACACCTGTTCCAGCTGTGCCAAACAGATCGGTGCCACTGTTACTTCATGTCTGGCTTTCATCCTGTATGCCATTGAGGTGGGGCTGTCCCGGGCCAAACCTGGTGAAGTCAGCGGTTTCCTATCCACTGTTCCAGGTCTCCTCAAGGTTCTGGAGGCCTTTATAGCCTGCATCATCTTCATATGCCTGGAACATTCCATGTACTCCAAGTACCCAGGGTTAGTGTGGTGTGTTGCCGTCTACTCCATTTGCTTCATTTTTGCGCTGTTTGTCATAATATTTACAGTTTGCCGCCTCCTGTCTCTCTTCCCCGCACCATTCGACAAAGTTCTAACAGGCTGCAATGTGCTGGCTGTCTTGATGTACATGACAGCTGTGGTCATCTGGCCACTGTATAGCTTCAAGAACAATTCCAGGCCCAGCACCTGTAAGGTTGGTTCCTGTCCGTGGGATAACTTAGTGGTTATCACTTTTATGACCTGTTTCAACCTTATAGCGTACGTGGTTGACACAGTTTATTCTGTAAGGCTCGTGTTCTTCATCAGCAGAACGTAGAGTTACGTTATTCAGTTCTCAAAGCCTGAATATAAGCAGGAGGAATCATTGTGATTCTGGAGGACATATTTTGTATTGGTAATAATTTTACAGTTACATTTTCATCTCGTGTACTTGTGTGTGGGTTTTTTTTTGTTTGGTTTTTTTTTGTAGAGTTTTAAATGGATCAGATAATGTAAACTTTTGCATTTGATGGAACAAGCACCAAATCTGGCATGGTGATTCTCATAATATGACTTAGCATGTCTGGTCGATTTTCCATCTGAAAATTCAAGATGGCGGCCATTTTCCAAGATGGCCACCAAAGTGACCCATCAAAACTCATTCTTTGCTCCTGTTTGATTGATAAAAATGATACTGATGTCAAATTCCATTTTGTTATCGCTCATCTTCAACCGCTTAGTCCAATTAAGGGTCGCGGGGGGCTGGAGCCTATCCCAGCATTCATTGAGTGTGAGGCACGGTACACCTTGGACAGGACGCCAGTCTGTCACAGGGCCACATATAAACAAACAAACACATTCACACCTGCAGACACACCTACGAACAACTTAAAGTTTCCAGTTCACCTAACCTGCATGCAAGGTTGGGTAGGATTACTTTGAAATGTAATCCAAAAGTAATCAGATTACAAGTAATCCAAATGTATGTACATATATACATGTAATCCACATGTATTCTTTCAAAGTAATCCTACCCAACCTTGCCTGCATGTCTTTGGAGGTGGGAGGAAGCCGAAGCAACCGGACAGAACCTACGCAAACATGGGGAGAACACACAAACTCCACACAGAAAAGCCACAGGTGAGAATCGAACCCATGACATTCTTGCTGTGTGGCAACAGTACTAACCACTAAGCCATGCTGCCCCCGTGTTGTTATATTTTACTTTATTTGCTATATATGGTATTTATGTTTATTTGGCACATGTTCCAAATTAGTGTGATGCTTATTACATTTTAGCCCAACAACCGGTCCGACTATGAATTTGCCGGATACTGGCCTCCATTTTGGAGTGAGATTTCCCACTCCAAAATGACCAATAGGAGAGCAGTGCTCGAACCACATCAACATGAGGCTGACGTATGGGCTGAAGTCAGCGTCTTGGCTGCCAACCAATCACAGGCTAGGAGAGAGAGGCCAGTATCTGGCCCAATTCAGGGCCGGTTGTTGGGCTAATTACATTTTGCATTAATGGTTCCCACCCAGCATATGTTTTGAAAGTGTTTATCTCTTAAACTACTGCATGTAGGCCGATTATAAGGTGTTTAGTATTGAATATACTGTGTTGTTATTTTTAATATCTGCAGACAGCATGGACAAATGGCAATTTATGCCACTAAGAGTTTCATATTGTTGAAAAATTAAATCCAATATGCCTGAAAACCAACAGTTTGCCACCAAGATCACATAATTCAAATAAATCATGTAATTTTTGAAAGGACAAACAAAGATTTTGAGGTTGATTAGGGAGCAATCTCGAAATTAGATACTGTTAAACAGATCCGTTTTGATAGGAGCATTTCAGGATGGTCATTTTGTTGGCCAGCTTGGAAAATGGCCGCCATCTTGGATTTTCAAGTGACCAGTGGACCAGATTTGGTAAGTACTGCAGGGGCTTGTATGTGTTTGCACAATTTTGCTGTAAAACTGATGTTATCTGCTCCACTAAAATCATGTTTTGTTTTATCTGACACAGATTCCTTGAGGACAAAAATTAAAAACTCTTGTGTCAATCCTTAAATCGGCATATTTCCACGCAGCTGTTTGGCTTTAAAGTTCCAAAAATGTCACTTTTTTATACTATTCTGGAAGGATTATTCTTAGTTTTTATCTTCAGCATGTGTCATCTGCAGATTGTGAAATATGAATAAAGTGTGACAATGTTATGCGTCTGTTATTGAATTTTTAAGTCATTGTGTGCGTTACTGCAGTGCGAGTTGATTGTTGCTGAACAATCATGATGAATGAATGAATAATGTGCTTAAATAACGGGTTTAATGGACAAATATGAAAGGCGGAAATTACCCAGTCCCTCTGTATGAGTTGGAGTATGTGTTGGCTTTATTACGTCTGCACACTCCATTAAATTTTGGAGATGATCTGGATCTGGATCTGGATTCTGGTTCACGTTTCCCTTTACATAGGCTTTGAAGGATTGCATCAAAATTACTGTGCAGCTTTTGATGAAATTTTCACCACAGATACATATTAGGGCATGGAAGACTCCATTAAATGTTGGAGATGATCTGGATCCAGATTCTGGATCAAGTGTCAAGTGTCTGGATCAAGGAGAACATCAAAACTACTTCATGGATTCTCACCAAATTTGCACCGCAGATACATATTAGGCCATGGAAGACTCCACGGAATTTTGGAAGTGATCCGGATACGGATCTGGATCCTGGCTCAGGATTTCACTTCATAGGCTTTTAAGGATTACGTCAAAACTACTTCATGGATTCTCACCAAATTGGCACCACATACAGGTATTAGGCCATGGAAGACTCCACTGAATTTTGGAAGTGATCCGAATACGGATCTGGATCCTGGCTCAGGATTTCACTTTATAGGCTTTTAAGGATTACGTCAAAACTACTTCACAGATTCTCATCAAATTTGCACCGGAGATACATATTAGGGCATGGAAGACCCCATTAAATTTTGGAGGTGATCTGGATTCAGATTCTGGATCAAGTGTCACTTTATATAGGCTTTTAAGGATAACATCAAAACTACTCCACAGATTCTCACCAAATTGGCACCACATACAGGTATTAGGGCATGAAAGACTCCACTGAATTTTGGAAGTGATCCGGATACGGATCTGGATCCTGGCTCAGGATTTCAATTCATAGGCTTTTAAGGATTACGTCAAAACTACTTCACAGATTCTCACCAAATTTGCACCACAGATACATATTAGGGCATGGAAGACACTGAATTTTGGAGGTGATCTGGATCTGGATTGGCGGATGTCAGAAATCTCTGATTGCTCTTGTTGCAAAAATGTTGCACATTTCAAACTCCCAACTCTGAACTCAGGGGCGCAAAAGGTGCTAAAATAAAATCACAAATTATAAAATATATTAATGAAATCATACGGTCTAACCTTAGAGTAGCTGAATAACAAACTCAGATTGGAGAAAATATAACCTTATCCACCCTCCTAAATCCCAGCCCACCACTCCCAACAACATCTGGGGGCGGGGTTAGGGGTAAATCCTTAAATCATATCAGGATCAATGATATTCAAGTTTTGTTTCCATTAGATGACCCACCACACCCCACTGAGGTTAAATCCCGAGCAGGACCAGAGTCCACTTTGTGAGTCATAACCTGAAGATGATAAGAGCTGAACAGCTTCCAATCAGCAGCTGCAAATGGTGACCATAAACCGCACAGACAGGATGTTCTGTTCAAACATACGCTACACCTGCTCATGGTCGACCCCACATGGACTCTGTAGTGTGCAGAGAGACGCAGTGGAAGAAAATGTGAAAGAAGAAGACTCGCTAAGAGACAACCGAGTAGAATTAATCACGATCGCAAAGAGAGAAGCAAATTACTGTGATCAGAGAACCTCCAGTCATGATCAAGGTGGACCTGCATACCATCACCCAACCTGTGGGCATCATGCGAATTGTGGCAACCATCCTCAGCTGCCTGTTGTTCAGCCTGGTGGCAGCAGTGGGATATTGTGGATCTTCCTACTGGGCATGGTGCATGTTCACCTGGTGCTTCTGCTGCTTCTTTTCCCTTCTAATCCTCATCCTGGAGTTCACCGGCCTCAGTACTAAAGTGCCTTTCAACTGGACTGACTTCACCTCTGCCTTTGCCATGCTTGCAACCCTCATGTGCCTGGCTGCCTCCATCCTCTACCCCACTTTTTTCACCTGCAAGACCTGCTACCACCAGATCGGTGCGTCTGTGGTGTCCTGGGTCTGTTTCAGCGTGTACGCCGGAGAGGTGGCTCTCAACTATTTTCGTCCGAGCGGGCAGAACAGCGGATTTCTTTCTACGATACCTGGACTGATGAAGATGGTGGAGACTTTTGTGGCCTGTATCATCTTCACCTCCTTGGAGCCAGAGCAATACAACTCCAGTGCACAACTGCAGTGGTGCGTGGCGGTGTACTCCTTATGTTTCATTTTTTCCATCCTCATAATCCTGTTCCCAGTGGGACAGCTCGGGTCGTTTTTGCCATTTTCCCTTGAAATGTTTGTGATCGTCTACAACATCGTGGCTGCAGCGATGTACCTGTCAGCTATGGTGATTTGGCCACTCTGCAGTTCCCAAATGAATAAGAGTAACTCTAGTCTTGAGTCTTGTTTTAAATCGAACTCGACTGTTTGTAGGAAAGTTGAGTGTTCTAATAAACTGGTGATGGTCACCATCATGACCATAATTAACTTCATTATCTACACCCTGGACATCGCCTACTCTATACGTGTTGTGTTCTGCATCAGTGACCAATGAAGCTACTGATTGTTCTTAAAGAGATTCATTGGATTTTGTGACACTGGTGTGTATTGTGTTAGATCCACACATAATGTCATGTCACACATGAGGATTACTGGTTGCCCAAAAATGTCAAGATAGTTAATGAATGATCCACAGATACAGCTCAACCAGCAGGACTTTGGATCCTGATATACAAGACTGCAGATAATAATGAAAGGCATCAGTGGGCTGATGCATACTGTGCATGCTGTACACACCCAATATAAATGTACAAGTAAATATACATATGTCTGTAATGTGTCTTTTTTAATCAATGCATGAATTCACCACATGACTTCTGTGTGACTTCATTATGAAGTTGTTAATACCAATCAAACATAAATATTTTGCTGAGCAGTATATGCTGTCGATCATCCATCTTGGCTTCTTGGTTGCTGAGATATACAAAAAAAGGTGTTTTTTGAACCATGTTTTCCTTAATCTTACTGTTTAACCTTTGACAAAACTACTCTAAAATCTAATCACCTCTAGATATCTATCCAAGTAATGTTTCCTCTGAGTTTGAAGGAAATCCATCCAACTGTTTTTAAGTTATCTTGTCCACACACACACAAAACAATCACAGAGTAATAATAAAAATACGATTTCTCTATTTCATATTGTTGTGTCAGAAAACAATGCCAAAGGAGCCTGAATGTCTGCCAAAGTACACTGAAAAAAGAGAATAGCTGAACCAACTTAAATAAATTGTTTCAATTGGTAACATCTAAATGAATTAAGTTGTTTGAACTTAAGTTTATAAGTTTGATCTTAATTCATTTAGATGTTACCAATTGATCCAACTTTTTAAGTTGGCTCTTTTTTCAGTAAACATTTCAATCTACACAGACAAAGGTCTTATGGGTAATTATAAATCTACATTTATCTAAAATTTATTTTTCTTCTGTTGCACATTGGGACAAGCCGATTAGTTTTAAATTTCACTTTTAACATGTGTGTGGTTTCCAGAGACCTCATGTTTTTGTCTTAAATATCCAAAAATGTAAGAGAGTTATTTATTTGATTTTTATTTCACAGATGGGCTTGTTTTTCATGCATTTTGTTTTCTTGTTATTTCCCCTCAGTAGTCACATTAAAGTATGCACAACTATAAATCTGTGTCTGTGTCTGTGAAGTCTCAGATGTGAACATCTGAGACTTCATGGAGTGCCTTTCGGGTGTTTCTCCTCAGCAGCCCGAACTGAATATCTCAGTTAAATGCACAGAGCTCATTTTGTTGCAGTGACAATAAAGGCTCTTCACTGTATCCTAATTTTGTTTGTTGTTTGTTTTTGTTTTTTTTTTATTATTATTATTATTATTATTTGGTCTATATGGCTGTTTTTAGCCATGTAGATTTTTTTTCTCAGATTTTTTTTCTCAGATTTTCAAAAAAATGTTATTTGTACACTTTGAGAAGGCAGGCACTTTGCATAATTTTGAGTTTTAAACAGTGATGACTAATGATAGCACTATCTCTTTAGCACTGTGTGTGCAAATTAACATGTGTGGCATAGGTACTGGAAATGTACTTTAAAACACTTTTTACATGTTAAAAACAAATTCTGATGCCCCTCTTGTAAATAAAGGTGAACCTAGCCAACACCACCATGAAAGAAAAACCTCTGGAGCCAAGAGCCAAAGACACTGAAGCCAAAGAGTTACTGTTAAATACACGTGCCAAAAATTAGGTGTTGGGTGAACTACAGCACTAACATTTGAAATACAAGTTTATTCTAAACATATTTCTTTTCAGGGTAAATAGTGCAGCAGATAACTGAAACAATCATGCAAATGGTGATAAAAGCATCAAATTCGGCAGAAATACTCCTTAGACACTCCTCTTTTGAAAAAAATGATTGTCCACTTGACTTTTCAATTGGTGGTCAGGTAGGGGTCAATTGAAGAATTACACAGAGGTCAAAATTAAAGATGCTCCAATCATATTGAAAAATATTCCACATTATTTGCCTGATCATAAAGATTCCAAAAAGGTATAGTTTGGACTATCTGTGACTGAATTCTATGGAGTTACGGGATAAAAACAGCAAGAATGGTGACAAAGGTCAGTGTCATTTTGTACAGGGGTCAAAAGTTAAAGTTGCTCCAATTTTGGTAAAAAGTGATGCAAATTATTGGTTGAGCTAATAGGATTAATAAATGGAATAGTTTTGACAGTGGTGAATGCTTGGTCTCCAAAGTAAAGGTCAAACAAGGTCTACGTCTATTGGATTCTATGACATGTGACATATGTTACCCCGTAACGTGATAAGTAAGGATGATACATGGTCCAAACTATTCCTTTTTAAAACCGTGTTAACTCAACTAGTAATTTGCATCACTTTTTACCAAAATTGGAGCAACTTTAACTTTTGACCCCTGTACAAACCGACACTGACCTTTGTCACCATTCTTGCTGTTTTTATCCCATAACTCCATAGAATTTAGTTACAGACCGTCCAAACCGTACCTTTTTGGAATCTTCATGATCAGGCATGTGGCATAGGTTTCAATATGATTGGAGCATCTTTTAATTTTGACTCCTGTGTAATTCTTCAATTGACCTCTACCTGAACGCCAACTGAAAAGTCAAGTGGCCAATCGTTTTTTTTCTAAAGAGGATTGCATGAGGAGTATTTCTGCCGAATTTGATGCTTTTATCACCATTTGCAGGATTCCGCTCTAAATATTCTCTTATCTGCTGCACTAAAATAATCATGGGTAAATAATCTTCTTCTTCTTCTTCTTCCACATTCAATGATGGACGGCACCATCTTAAGGTGCATTTACCGCCACCTACCGGGCTGGTGGGTGATTGCTAAGACTACAAAATTCTAGCTCCTGGCAGCCACAGTCACTTGCTTAGATGCATGGGTACTGCTTGCACAAAATGACACGAATTATGTGGATTATTCATCATAACATTTCACCCTCGTAGAACCTACGTTGAAAACGTGAACACTGTCACGAAAAATTCGCATTGAGCTTTTGATTTACTCTGACCATAGAATTTATGTAAATATCACATCAAGGGCGTAGGTTTGGTCTCAGCTTTGGTAGGGACAATACCACCCCCCCCCCCCCCCCCGGCCCCCATGCCCACCACCACCTAACCCACTCATACCGTTAGACGCACAAGTACAGCATAATACATAACATATGACGACACAATGCTGAATAATTTAACACTTTATTTACAATATTAAGTGTGTAGGCAAACAAACAAATAGCTTAAATAACAAAATTGCACCCAAAATCACGAATCTATTCTATAGGCCTACACCTGAGAGAACAAGACAACAACAAAAAAATACTTGTGGAGCTAACAAAAAAAAAAAGTTTTTGCAACCAAGATGTATAATCTATTCTCTTCATCAATAATGCAGTTGTAGGTATCTGGCAACCTAATATGCCAAAAAAAGGGTTTTCCAATGATATATGGTGTATTACATTAAACGTAAGCCTGTGATGTCATAACGCAGAGGAAAAACACGGAAGTTTCACACTAGTGCGCCGCTGATTCTCATTACCGTAAGTTCTCATGTAAACCCTCACTCTGAAAAATTTCAACACTGACAGCAAGCCAAGAACCCGTGCTTTCCAACAGTGTGCTATATGTTGCATATCTTACGGTAAAGTGCGTTCGGTGATTTTTGAAACGAGGGAAAAGTATGAAAAAGAGCGCAAAAGTGAGAGAAAAGTACAGAGACAGACAGCAAACATAAATGTAGTAATTTTTGAGGAAAAGGGAGGGTGTTAGTGTCATTTGTGAAGGTGTGTGCAGTTTATTTTAAGTGGCGCACAGCATTGTTCGCAAGCCCCTCCCCCGCCCTTCTTGTTTTTCTGCACCGGAGCAGTGTTGCCAGATATGAAATATGAAACTATCGTACCAAAACGTCAAAACTATCGTATTTTGGGAGAAATTATCGTACACAAACAAAACGCATACAACGTAGCTATTTTAGCGTTTTTTTTTTAATTTACAAAGAATTTTATGTCACATTTTAAACAGTAATTATAGTAATGGGGGAAATATGGCACAAAAAGAACGCAAATGCACTACCAGACTAGAAAGATTTTTTTTTTTTTTTTTTTCTGTGAAGGGACACAAACATGTGTTAATTACCAGACTAGAAAGATTTTTTTTTTTTTTTCTGTGAAGGGACACAAACGTGTTAATTACAAGACTAGAAAGATTTTTTTTTTTCTGTGAAGGGACACAAACATGTGTTAATTACCAGACTAGAAAGATTTTTTTTTTTTCTGTGAAGGGACACAAACGTGTTAATTACAAGACTAGAAAGATTTTTTTTTTTTCTGTGAAGGGACACAAACATGTGTTAATTACCAGACTAGAAAGATTTTTTTTTTTTTTTTTCTGTGAAGGGACACAAACGTGTTAATTACAAGACTAGAAAGATTTTTTTTTCTGTGAAGGGACACAAACATGTGTTAATTACCAGACTAGAAAGATTTTTTTTTTTTTTTTCTGTGAAGGGACACAAACGTGTTAATTACAAGACTAGAAAGATTTTTTTTTTTTCTGTGAAGGGACACAAACGTGTTAATTACAAGACTAGAAAGATTTTTTTTTTTTTTCTGTGAAGGGACACAAACATGTGTTAATTACCAGACTAGAAAGATTTTTTTTTTTTTCTGTGAAGGGACACAAACGTGTTAATTACAAGACTAGAAAGATTTTTTTTTTCTGTGAAGGGACACAAACGTGTTAATTACCAGACTAGAAAGATTTTTTTTTTTCTGTGAAGGGACACAAACGTGTTAATTACAAGACTAGAAAGATTTTTTTTTTTCTGTGAAGGGACACAAACATGTGTTAATTACCAGACTAGAAAGATTTTTTTTTTTTTTTTTTCTGTGAAGGGACACAAACGTGTTAATTACAAGACTAGAAAGATTTTTTTTTTCTGTGAAGGGACACAAACGTGTTAATTACCAGACTAGAAAGATTTTTTTTTTTTTTTTTTTTTTCTGTGAAGGGACACAAACGTGTTAATTACCAGACTAGAAAGATTTTTTTTTCTGTGAAGGGACACAAACGTGTTAATTACAAGACTAGAAAGAGTCGAATTCAACCTCGAGGTGGCTGTCGTCATCCGATGCCACTTGTGCAGATTTTGTTGAACACAGAAAAAATGTTGACACCTCCATAAGGAACTTGAACTTTTTTTTTTTTTTTTCTTGTATATCTCTTTGCTCTTGTGTTTTGTTCGTTTGTTATTGCATTTGTTGAAATACAGTTTCGAAAAAAAAAAGAAAAGATGTTGGTTGGGGAATCTTCCTGTCCTGTCCTGCAGAGATTGGATGGGAACTCATTACTTTGTATGAGAGGGGGCGGGCTTTCAAATGACTGTCCCGGCAGCCCAAAGCCAGCAGCAGCCCTGTGTGTGGTGTGTCTTTGATGCCGCCTGAGTGCAACGCCTGCAAAATGATTCTTGGGTGTCAGAAAGAGATGCGTGTTTGGGCAACCAACTGAAATTATCGTACATATTGGGGTTTTTTCCCATTATTGATCGTACAGAGGGCAAAACTATCGTACAAATACGATAATTATCGTACATCTGGCAACACTGCAACGGAGCCACCCATCCTCTGCGCTCCGGGACCTCCCACTTTACAAATGAAGCACTGCCTGCCACGAGATGCGCTTTGTTTACGTCCATGTGAGAAGAACGTGAGCCAATGAAATTGCAACATGGGTAACCCTGTCACTCTGGCACGTCGAAAACACAAAACGTGACGACTAAAATTATAGTATCGAGTTCGCAAAAAAATAGTGAATGATTTTGTTATATAAAAAATGCTAAATATTGGTAGGGACTATTTTGCCATCCCAAAATATTGGTTGTGACTTGTCCCTATGGTCCATATGCAAACCTACGCCCCTGTATCACATGGGGATACGTAACCAGCTTATGATGCATCTTTCTACGTATATTTTACGCACATATGCCTGCTGGGCAGGCAATCCAGACATACAAAAAACAAAACAAAGTGAAGCCGCATTTACTGAAAATAAAGTGTGATGGACCTAAATGAGATGGTGAGGACTTTTTCCAGGCATGTGAGAATGTAAATAAAGAAAATGGTTAAAGTGGCAGGAGGTTAAGAGGACCGTAGTTGGGAGGTCTGGGGGGTGAGGCCCCCAGAAGCTGAAGATTTTTAGCCATGCTCATGCTCTCCAGAAGCATTCTGAAGGACCTAAATGACATGGTGAGATGCTGAAGATCTTCGCGCGTTCATGTACATAACATGACAGTTGAATGTGAGGTTGATGACCGTGAATACCACAGAAAGCCTGTAGAGGACACAAATTATGTTTCTACCCTCACACCCTGACACACTAAATGATTTTCAGTAAACACACTTGGTATAAGGGCTGAGAGAGAGAAGGCACAGTCTATACACAATACTGAGAAAATTTAAAGGACAAATGAACTGATAATATTGCAATGTTTTCTGCGAGTCCATGTTGGGAAATCAGTGGAATTTCTGTTGAAAAACCTTTTCATAAGAACAGAGAAAAGTAGAAAATCTCTTCAGCATGTACACTTTGCTAGTGCTGGGTTGGATCCCCCTTTGCTTTCAGAACTGCCTTAATTCTTTGTGGCATAGTAGATTCAGCAACATATTAGAAGCATTCCTCGTAGATGTTGGTCCATATTGACATGATGGCATCATGTAGTCGCCCTTTCAACCAGTCTGCCCATTCTCCTCTGACCTCTGACATCAACAAGGCATTTTCATCCAGAGAACGTCCACTCGCTGGATATCTTCTCTTTTATGCGCCATTCTTTGATGGTTGTGTGCAAAAATCCCAGTAGATCAGCAGTTTCTGAAATACTCAGACCAGCCCATCAGGCACCAACAACCATGCCACATCAAAGTCACTTAAATCCTCTTTGATTGGCTGATTAGCTATTTGTGTTAACAAGCAAATGAACAGGTGTACCTAATAAAATGGCCAGTGAGCATAGTCCATCTTCAATGCTGTCTATTGTCAGATAGTTTCAAGAATGTGAAAAGCCTTGACTTACAGTGCATGCATACTTATTCAGGATAGAGTCCAAATGCATGAGTACAGAATGCTAACACCATTTATTTCCATAAAAATGTAACAAACTGAAATCTGATGTGATAAACAAATAACATGAGAGATAAAGCAAAGATCTGAAGAATCACAATAATTAAGGACACACAAAAATAACAGAGAAAAAAAAAAACAAGAAAATGCAGAATTACTAATGTGGCAACATAAGAGAACAAAGTGTGGAAAAGCCTGAATAGCAGCAACAGAGGGAGAGTTATTGAGTGAAAACAAGACAGTTGTGGACCTGTGAGTTCTATAATAACTGAGGAATAGTTATTGTGGTTGCATTCAATAAAGTAACACAAGACACATAAATAAATATAAGTACATTGTGATATACATTGTGGAAGGGTTGATTGGTCTTGAATGTCAGGAATTGTGGGGGTGAACAGAAAACAGAGCAAGCAACAATTTAAAAATCAGAATCTTTCATGGCAACAGATGAAGTAATTGTTTATTTGGTGGGGGGGCTCTTCTAATTTATATAGTTAAATAGGCTTTGCAGAGAGTACATACAGTATGGAGCCAAACTGCTGATCAGATCAATTAACAGAATTCTGTAATAGTACAATAGAGTTGATTTTACCTTATTTTCAATGGGACCGTGTGCCTGTCAGTTTTATTCTGAAAAATTTACTGTGAACAGGCTGACCCAGAGAAAGAACAAAATGAAAATGAAATTGAAATTACATTACACTGAGAGACACTGTCAGTCAAAAACAAAGTTGGATGTTTACACATAAAGTAACTCTAAAGTGCACGAGACTGAAGCACAAACATACAATATCACTGATCATTCACAGTATCAATTAACAGAAATTTGTTGCTTATAGTGACAAATAAAAGATCTGCGTTTGATACAGGTGCATTGCTATGTTTTGTTTGTTAAGGTGGAGTTAAAAACTGATTTCATATTTATGCTTATTTATAATGGTTTCTTTAAAGTACAAGTATAGTGCATGTTTAGTTTAATTCTTTGAAGAATTTCAAGAAATTCAAAGATCCATGTTCCAAGTGATCTTCTTCTTCTGGTTGTTCCCATTAGGGGTCGCCACAGCAGGTCAATCATTTCCATCTCACCCTGTCCTCTGTATCTTCCTCTGTCACACCAATCACCTGCATGTCCTCCCTCAGCACATCCATAAACCTCCTCTTTGGTCTCCCTCTTCTCCTCCTGCCTGGTGGCTCCATCCTCAGCATGCTTCTCCCTATATAACCTGGGTCCCTCCTCTGCACATGTCCAAAACATCTCAATCTCACCTCTCTGACCTTTTCTCCAAACCGACCCACCTGAACTGTTCCTGATATTTTCATTCCTAATCCTGTCCATTCTCATTAAGTTTGTAAGTTAGAGTTGGTCTAACTTATTAATTTAAATTCAAACAACTTAACTCATTTAAAAGTTCCCATTCACACATAAGCTCAGACTTAGCATTAGTGTCACTATCATGGTTTCTGTTTGACTCAAGCACACTTATTTCAACAAACCTAAAAACTTAAACTGAGTTTGTGTGATCATTGACGTGTTGATTATTTGCCTGTACCATAATCTTGCTAAAGCAAATTTATATGTAATGATTTTCTGCCTTTAAAATGAAATATAAGTCTGGAATTTTCATCTTATAAACTTTTATTTGCCTCACAGCATGCTCCTCTGACAAATGTACATTTATTCTTATTTCTGTGTGTGCATATTGTTGTGGTTTCAAGATAAATTACCTCCAAGCTCTACATTTTTGTGTCTGTGTGTAGAAATTACTCTGGTGGAAGCTTAGGGAACACCTGGTGTTTTGGGTGTGGTATTGCTACTTACATATACAATAGCCCTGTTAAGGGCTTGTTTCAGAAAAAACAAAAGAAGAGGTAGGGGTAGAGGAAATTTTAGACATCCAGTTATAGGGGTGCTTAAACTGGGGGGTGGTGGCCAAGTGGTTAATGCGCTTGGTTTCAGTTCAGAAGGTTCCGGGTTCAAATCCCACCCCTGCCACATTTCTCCATGTAATGTGGAGTTGTGTCAGGAAGGGCATCCAGCGTAAAACTTGTGCCAATTCAACATGCAGATCCACCTTGGATTTGCTGTGGCGACCCCAAGTGCAAACAAGGGAGCAGCCGAAGGGACTTACTAGTTATAGGGGTGCTTAGCACATTTTTAAATTTTTTTAAATCTAGATGTCCAGAAATACAATTTCCCATGATTTCAGAGTGAAAACATTGCTTGTAAAAGCTGCATTCATTGTCAGAATGACAAAAAAAAAAAAACACGCATATTAGTAATGGATAACGGCCCATACATAAAATTCCTGCATTCTGGTGCAGTTTATATAACAAATAATTTAAACGCCTAATGTGGTGAGGGCAAATAGTAATTGCAACTTAGGAGCAGGTCTGAAATATTCAGAGGCTGAGTACAGTATATTATCCTTGTTTTTATATTAGTCTTATGAGCCTATAGTTATTGAAGATTTTTTATTTCATCTTAACAGATTATTATGTCATAGTACTTAGTACAGAACACTCACCCTGGTATCACTTTTCAATTACATTTAAACACTTTTAGGCATTACTTAGATTGTGTTTTAGTTTTGGCTATTCATTTATTTATTCTACAAAGTGATTGATGTCTCGGTTTTTCTGACAGCACGCACATCCACGTTGTAAGTCATAAAAATACAGTAGTTGCAGTTGTTATGATCAGTGAGGTTTTGTGCCGTGTGCAGGAGGACCTGGTTTAGCACAGCTACAGCAGCACTCCACTATAAGGCTGGATAGAGAACACAGATGGTACACTGCACATAAATGGGTTCAGGATAAGAAATATATGAATATGAATTATTTATTGAATTAACAGCAAAGCATAGAAAGGACAAACAAGATCGAATGAAGTCCTTAAAAGTAAGAAAAATAAAAATGTGTGACTTAAAAGTCAGAATTCATACCAAAACACCAGTAACACAAGTAAGACACCTCCACAGTCTGATACACATATTCAGTTTACCCTGAGCTTCACTTTCCATCCTTTACTATTCTCAATGTCCATATCTACTATCACATAAGGTCTATAGAGTGCACAAACCTCACCTGAAGCTTTTTTTGCTTTTGAAAAAAATGCTCTGATATCCATCACTGCACTGCAGGTTTGGTTTTGTCACTTACTGCCAACAAATAAAAACACAAAATGAGTTTTATGATTTATGGCTTTTTAGCAGGAATTTAAATTATGCACTTATTATCATGCTGTGCATTAAACTTTGTGGTAAAGTTTACTGTCTTAATTCTTAAATGCTTAGTTAAGGACCTTAACTAAGTATTTAAGGTCAGATCTGTGTACATGGTATTTGATGTAGGAGAGGGATTTGATCATGGAAGCTACACAGATTGAAGGGTGAGCACTGTTTAGGAGCTGACAAGAGGATTTAGTTGAAAGAAAAAAAAAAAGACAACACTGAATCAATCTTACATTTGACCACGCACAGCGCACACTAATTTGTAGAGCAATATACTGTGTTTAGCAATAGGTAGCTAGGTGAGTAAAATAAGCACTTTTCAGAAAGTTGCACTGCTCTTCACATTCAGAGACATAAGGGTGATTCTTTAACTACGGGCACTATTGGCCTTGTAAATGTAATTTCCACCACACCATTTCCTTACAATATAAAGCGCCTTGGGGTAACTGTTTGTTGTGATTTGGTACATGTGCTCTGATGTCACTGTTTATCTCCATAGAAACTACCCAAACAATCTTTCATGCAAACTGTTTAAAGGGACATTACAGTGTTGTGGTGGAAATTACAGCAATAGTGTGGGACAACTACATTTTGTTTAAAAAAAAATCACAACAGTTGTATGACATTGAATACCCCAATTATGTTTTGATTATTTTACTGATATTTTATTCAAAGATATTTTAAAACATTAGAAAAAACGTTTCTTTACCATTCATTTTTATCATTGAAGATCAAAAGTCTGGGTGTGGGACAAGCACAAAATGGCAATATTTGCATATAATGATGGTGAAAAAAAGGTGAAAAAGTCATCATAGACTACTAGAACAAATTTCTTAACTTGAGCACCCCTAAAAATAGGCTAACTCCGCCCCCAGGTAGGGGTTATTACAAATTAAATCAACCATAATCAACCATAATGTCCAAGTTCATCTCTTTTTTTAAGGGATGAAGAAGTATTTGCACGAAGCTTTTAACTTCCATAAATTCATAGATTTTACTGGTAGTGATGTCAACATAAAACAAACATGCATATTTATACTTGTGGGGTTTTTTTGTTGTTGTTGTTTTTGTTTTAAAAAGCCATTTCTCAGATCATTAAGAGAACATATATTTTTGAAATTATGACATATTATTATAAAAAATCTGGTATTGCTGCTGCTCTTTTTTCTTTTTTTTTGGTGGGGGGGGCTCTTGTTTTTTAAGTAGACTTAATGTTTATGTAACATCTTCATTTCTGAGAGTATTCAGAACATAAGGTTGAGCTAAGATATTTTCACACATTGCAATTGAAAGAGTAATATTATTGTGTATATAATACATTAAAAACAACTTTATATTTTCCGTATATTTTGAATGCTCCCAGAAATGAAGGTTTGTTTGTTTGTTTGTTTGTTATCAAAATCAAGACTCCAAAAGTAAGTTGAGTAAGCTCTAACAAAGTTTTGTTCAGAACATGTTGGGATATATAAAATAAATAGTCTGAATTTTATTCATTAATTTTCTAAATCCGCTTATTCTAATTAAGGATCATAGGGGGATCCTAGGAGTCAGTGGGTGAGAGGCAGGGTCCACCCTGGACAGGCCGCCAGTCCATTGCAGGTTTCCAGTTAAAGTTTCCAGTTCCCCTACATTAACCTGAATGTCTCTGGAAGTGGAGAACATGCAAACTCCACGTAGAAAGGACCAGGATCCGGGACCTTCTCACTGTGAGGGAGCAGTGCAAATCACTGAGCCAATGTGCTCCCTATTCAGAAGTTCAAAAATAGAAATTACTGTCAACATGGTCAAGATTTGACAAATGTTTTCTAGAATAATTCTAATAAAGGTATAGACAATAGTAAGTCCCTTCGGCTGCTCCCTTGTTTGCACTTGGGGTCGCCACAGCAAATCCAAGGTGGATCTGCATGTTGAATTGGCACAGGTTTTATGCCGGACGAATATATTTTGTAAATGAGGAGGTTAGAACAACGTAAAAACAGATTTCACTCTTTTTTCATCTCAGTGACTCTAAAAGAAAGGAAAGAATAGTGCATGCGTGCGTGTATTGTTTTCGGATCATTTGGAGCCACAGTGAAACACTCAATTTGGCTGAAATTTTGTATTTTATGTCAAAAGTTGGCCCAAGACACTAAATTAAAAGTTTATAGCAGCAAAGATCAATGAATTAATAAAAGTTCAAAGTTCGATGAAAATGCATTTGGCAAAAGATAGAAAAATACTAAAATTTTGAAGTGTTTTATTTCAAAAATGGTCAGAAATGCTAATCTAAAATTTGGGATTTGTCCATGAGCTCAGTAGATGTGTATTTCATTCTACGTTTCATTAGATTTTGTCAGAGTGGCCTGTGAAATTTCTTGGAAATGAGTTAATTCATTTGGAATGACCTGGAGACATTTTTAACAGTTAAATTACTTCGGTCAACAATACACTAAAGAAACATATCAAAACAAACAAACAAGAAAAAAACATTTACATTTTAATTAACATTCAGGGACATAGTTTGTTGTAGTTAGGTTCAAATCCCAGTGTTCATATGAAACCAATACCCTGTCACCAAGGTTGGGTAGGATTACTTTGAAAGAATACATGTGGATTACATGTATGTATGTAAATGCATTTGGATTACTTGTAATCTGATTACTTTTGGATTACATTTCAAAGTAATCCTACCCAACCCTGCCTGTCACTTTCCTGCTGTTTGCACCTCTGCTGCTCTGAAAGAGTGCCCCAGTAAGAGAGTAATGATTAGAAACAAACACACGCCAAAAAAAAAAGTCACAAATCAAATGTCCAGTCAAGAAGTGCCTGATGTCCACATGAGTGCAGGAGAAAGTGATGAGCACGGTCTCCGCAATGACTGGTCATTCACTGCTGTTTCTGTAGATAACAATTCATGGTCAAGGTTCCCCATCTGGACACACTGCTGGAAAATAAATGAAGAATTAAATTAATAATAATAATTTTCATGCTGTATAACTGATGCAGTCAACATCAAAATGCTCTGCCATCGCTGGTGGAAACAGATCAAAATGTTTCTGTCCCATCCATCCTGTAAAGAGGATTGCATTTAAAACCAAACAAGAGCAATCACAGATTTCTGACGTCTGCCAATCCAGATCACCTCCAAAATTCAAAGGAGTCTTTTATGGTCTAATATCTATCTGTGGTGCAAATTTGGTGAGAATCCATGGAGTAGTTTTGACATAATCCTGCTAACAGTAATCCTTCAAATCCAATATATAAAGTGAACCTTAATCCAGAATCTGTATCCGGATCCAGAAAACCTCCAAAATTTAATGGATTCTTCCATAGCCTAATATGTATCTGTGGTAAAAAAAATTGTTCTAAATCCGTGCAGTAGTTTTGACGTAGTCATGCTAACAGACAGACAGGCAAATAAATAAATAAATAAATAAATGCCGATGACTTTATTAAGTCCTTAACGAATGTAATAAGTCTTACGTATTCCCCAAACGTTTTGCCTAATTTAAGCAATGCAGTGTTGATTGACGAAATGTTTTAAAGGCCCAATGAGGTCAAATAATTTTGCAAAAAAACAAAACAAAAAAAAAAGAAATCTAATTCAGAGAAAGCTTGTGAGGATGGAACAAAACCATAATTTCCTTTTGCACATCATTTTGTTTCCTTTTTTCAACTATACAACCCCTGGCAAAAATTATGGAATCACGGGCCTCGGAGGATGTTCATTCAGTTGTTTAATTTTGTAGAAAAAAAGCAGATCACAGACATGACACAAAACTAAAGTCATTTCAAATGGCAACTTTCTAGCTTTAAGAAACACTATAAGAAATCAAGAAAAAAAGATTGTGGCAGTCAGTAACGGTTACTTTTTTAGACCAAGCAGAGGAAAAAAATATGGAATCACTCAATTCTGAGGAAAAAATTATGGAATCACCCTGTACATTTTCATCCCCAAAACTAACACCTGCATCATATCAGATCTGCTCGTTAGTCTGCATCTAAAAAGGAGTGAACACACCTTGGAGAGCTGTTGCACCAAGTGGACTGACATGAATCATGGCTCCAACACGAGAGATGTCAATTGAAACAAAGGAGAGGATTATCAAACTCTTAAAAGAGGGTAAATCATCATGCAATGTTGCAAAAGATGTTGGTTGTTCACAGTCAGCTGTGTCTAAACTCTGGACCAAATACAAACAACATGGGAAGGTTGTTAAAGGCAAACATACTGGTAGACCAAGGAAGACATCAAAGCGTCAAGACAGAAAACTTAAAGCAATATGTCTCAAAAATCGAAAAATGTACAACAAAACAAATGAGGAACGAATGGAGGAAACTGGAGTCAACGTCTGTGACCGAACTGTAAGAAACCGCCTAAAGGAAATGGGATTTACATACAGAAAAGCTAAACGAAAGGCATCATTAACACCTAAACAGAAAAAAACAAGGTTACAATGGGCTAAGGAAAAGCAATTGTGGACTGTGGATGACTGGATGAAAGTCATATTCAGTGATGAATCTCGAATCTGCATTGGGCAAGGTGATGATGCTGGAACTTTTGTTTGGTGCCTTTCCAATGAGATTTATAAAGATGACTGCCTGAAGAGAACATGTAAATTTCCACAGTCATTGATGATATGGGGCTGCATGTCAGGTAAAGGCACGGGGGAGATGGCTGTCATTACATCATCAATAAATGCACAAGTTTATGTTGATATTTTGGACAATTGAAAGGATGTTTGGGGATGATGAAATAATTTTTCAAGATGATAATGCATCTTGCCATAGAGCAAAAACTGCAAAAACATTCCTTGCAAAAAGACACATAGGGTCAATGTCAATGAGCAGATCTGATTTGATGCAGGTGTTAATTTGGGGGATGAAAATTTACAGGGTGATTCCATAATTTTTTCCTCAGAATTGAGTGATTCCATATTTTTTTCCTCTGCTTGGTCTAAAATGTAACCGTTACTGACTGCCACAATCTTTTTTTCTTGATTTCTTATAGTGTTTCTTAAAGCCAGAAAGTTGCCATTTGAAATGACTTTAGTTTTGTGTCATGTCTGTGATCTGCTTTTTTTCTACAAAATTAAACAACTGAATGAACATCCTCTGAGGCCGGTGATTCCATAATTTTTGCCAGGGGTTGTACTATCTTGTCTGAGTTGTTAATCTTCATCATATTGTCTGAATTTGAAGAAACAGGAAGAGAGCGGATGGGAAGGAGAGGAACAGTAGTAGCCAGTAAACCAGTATCGAGCAGTATTTCTGATATTTATCTTTATATTTGCAAATTATTTGATAGTTTTCACATTTGCTTTCACTTTTGATACTCTGTGTGCTTCTTACCCTGTGTGCTGCTATACAATGCTGCTGGAACCTCAATTTCCCTGAGGGAGTCTTCCCAAGAGATTAATAAAATTCTATCTCATCTAATCTCTAATCATTTTACAATAGCGCTTGCAACAAAGCACCATCTTTTTTCTTCCACATTAATCTAAATAAGTGTAGCAAAAATGAAAATTTAATACCAATAACAGAAAGAAGTCAACAGCCACCTTAAAGTTTAAAAATATTATGCATTGTTTTAATGCATTTGAGTCTTAGAGTGCTGGATCTCACTCCAGCTTTTTGGAAATACCTGTCACCAGAGGCGATTTTAGACTTCCAGTTATAGGGGTGCTTAGCACATTTTTAATTTTTTTTTTAAATCTAGATGTCCAGAAATACAATTTCCCATGATTTCAGAGTGAAAACATTGCTTGTAAAAGCTGCATTCATTGTCAGAATGATTAAAAAAAAAAAAAAAAAAAACGCATATTAGTAATGGATAACGGCCCATACATAAAATTCCTGCATTCTGGTGCAGATTATATAACAAATAATTTAATCTCCTAATGTGGTGAGGGCAAATAGTAATTGCAACTTAGGAGCAGGTCTGAAATATTCAGAGGCTGAGTAAAGTATATTATCCTTGTTTTTATATTAGTCTTATGAGCCTATAGTTATTGAAGATTTTTATTTCATCTTAACAGATTATTATGTCATAGTACTTAGTACAGAACACTCACCCTGGTATCACTTTTCAATTACATTTAGACACTTTTAGGCATTACTTAGATTGTGTTTTAGTTTTGGCTATTCATTTATTTATTCTACAAACTGGTTGATGTCTCGGTTTTTCTGGTAGCACGCACATCCACGTCATAAGTCATAGTTGCAGTTGTTCTGATCAGTGAGGTTTAGTGCCGTGTGCAGGAGGACCTGGTTTAGCACAGCTACAGCAGCACTCCACTATAAGGCTGGATAGAGAACACAGATGGTACACTGCACATAAATGGGTTCAGGATAAGAAATATATCAATATGAATTATTTATTGAATTAACAGCAAAGCATAGAAAGGACAGACAAGATCTAATAAAGTCCTTAAAAGTAAGAAAAATAAAAATGTGTGACTTAAAAGTCAGAATTCATACCAAAACACCAGTAACACAAGTAAGACACCTCCACAGTCTGATACACATATTCAGTTTACCCTGAGCTTCACTTTCCATCCTTTACTATTCTCAATGTCCATATCTACTATCACATAAGGTCTATAGAGTGCACAAACCTCACCTGAAGCTTTTTTTGCTTTTGAAAAAAATGCTCTGATATCCATCACTGCACTGCAGGTTTGGTTTTGTCACTTACTGCCAACAAATAAAAACACAAAATGAGTTTTATGATTTATGGCTTTTTAGCAGGAATTTAAATTATGCACTTATTATCATGCTGTGCATTAAACTTTGTGGTAAAGTTTACTGTCTTAATTCTTAAATGCTTAGTTAAGGACCTTAACTAAGTATTTAAGGTCAGATCTGTGTAAATGGTATTTGATGTAGGAGAGGGATTTGATCATGGAAGCTACACAGATTGAAGGGCGAGCACTGTTTAGGAGCTGACAAGAGGATTTAGTTGGGGAAAAAAAAAAAAAAGACAACACTGAATCAATCTTACATTTGACCACGCACAGCGCGCACTAATTTGTAGAGCAGGGGTAGGCAACCTGTTCCAGAAAGAGCCATGAGGGTGCAGGTTTTCTTTGCAGCCACTGACTCGGAGTCAGTGGCTGCAAAGAAAACCTGCACCCTCATGGCTCTTTCTGGAACAGGTTGCCCACCCCTGTTGTAGAGCAATATACTGTGTTTAGCAATAGGTAGCTAGGTGAGTAAAATAAGCACTTTTCAGAAAGTTGCACTGCTCTTCACATTCAGAGACATAAACTGTGAATAAATACCTCGCAAATGTGACAGTCGCCTGGCAATCACTTGACAACACGGCTGTGCGAGGTTACCACCAAATCTGTTTTTACCACCAGCGCTCACAGGACAGCGCCTCTGCTAAATGAGCGCCACCTGCAGCAGCACCACGTGACACAAACACATGTCAGAGCAGAGAGATGAATGTAGGCGCGCTTCATGGATTGAAGGGGAGATGATCAAATTACTGTGTTCTTCTAATACATATATATTAGGGGTGCTTAAAATATATTTAGGGGTGCTTGAGCACTCCTAAAAATAGGCTAACGCCGCCCGCCTGTCACTGCAGAGTACATGATTACAAGCTTGTGTACAATCTTAAAGGGTTTTTGCCATTTTCATTTTGTTGTTGTCATCATCTTAGCAAATGCTTCTTTTTTTGTGCTCCCACAGTTACAACACTTCTGTGATACATCCACTGTGTTTCACAAGTAGTGATAAATAGGATTTTTTTTTTTTTTTTAAATGTATCACTATTTGCCTATAGTGGCAACAAGTTGGCAACCCGTGCTGCCATGCAAAACTTCAGAACTTAATGGATCATTCAAGAGTGACAAGTTGATTTTCTTCATTACCTGGCTGTTCCGCGTGTTTCTATTCTGCGTGTGGTTTGTGCTGGTAAGAAGAGCATTATGTATCGTCTCTGGTCTGTCCTGAGAGGCAGCCTGGTTTCTTCTTATTTTGTCCATGACACAATCACAACTAGCTTTGTGGAAGCAGAGCACTTTCTGGAAGCTTTGTTTGAAGTTGTCCGAGAGGAAACCATAGAGGATGGGGTTGGCACAGGAGTTGACATAGGTAAGGATGACTAGAAAAAAGTAGACTGCAGCAGCGGCATCATTTTCAGGAATGGTATAAACCTCGTTGACGATGTTGGTGGTATAGAAGGGCAGCCAGCAAAGCACAAACACCAGCACAATGATCACCACCATGCGTGTCACCTTTCGCTCTGACTTACGCCGCTTCGTCACACCTGCTCGCACACCTGCTGACTTCACCTTAAATTAAGACAAGTAAACTGTGAAAACAAGGGATAAACTCTTCACATAAAATACAAAGTGGTTTATTTTACATTATCAACATTACCTTGATGATAATCAGCAGGTAGCAGATGCAGATGACAACCAGAGGAACAAAGACACCTAGGATGGATGTGTAGAGGATGAAGGCAAGTGACCACACCTTCTGCGGTTCAGGCCAGCTCAAGTTGCAGGAATTGAACCCATCCTGCATGCCTGAATAGATAGTGACTGGCAGTACAACCAGGAATGATACAACCCACACCGTGCCATTAAAAATCTTGACCACATGTGGTCTCCGCCACTTGGCACTGCGAATAGGATGCACCACAGCCAGGTATCGATCAACGCTCATCACAGTCAAGCAAAAGGTTGAGGTGAACTGGCTCATGGCATCGGCAGTCATGCATACCTTGCAGAGGAACTCTCCGTACGGCCAGTATGAAAGCACGCTCTGAGTCCCCAGGAAGGGAATTCCGAGAATGTACAGTTCATCAGCCAATGCTAAATTGAGGATGAACATGTTAGTTACCGTCTTCATCTTTGTGTAGCATAAGACCACATAGATGGCTAGTGTGTTACCCAGAAGACCCACAATGAAGACAACGATATAGATGACTCCGGTGAGCAGAGAGCTATTCCCAATGAAAGGACCTGGAATTAAGTCTGTAAAGTTGGTGGTGTTGTTTATGAAGTCAGGAGTAGACATGTTGGCATCTTCAGCCAGTTCAGTCCAACTATTAGCGGTGATGTTGAGTATTTGGTGTCCAGTTGAATTAAAGGCAAAAGGACTGTTGAAAGAGAAGACATACAAATTTTAAAAAAATGCTACTGTTCAACACAAACCTTTACAGATGTATAATGTTGTGGGAAAATTGTACTTCAAAGACATTAAACACAACAGTACCCTGAGTTTTTTGAGGCAGGATACCCATATTTATAAGGATAGAGGGTAAACATTTCTCTGAATTGTCTCCTCACAAGGTTAACTTTCTGCTTGGCCTTAATGGGACACTTAAGATATGAAAGCAGGTTTCAAGTGTCACAAGAATAAATTCCATAAACTATAATGACAAAGTGATAAACAAAAGCCTGAAGATAAATATCAATTCATCTTTAACAGTTGTCAATTGATTTTTTTTTCTTTTAATTTATATAAATCTATTATATTGTGTGTGTACACGCACACACACACACACACACACATATATATATATATATATATATATATATATATATATATATATATATATATATATATATATATATATATATATATATATATATATATATATATATATATTAGCCACATACAGGTTTGTTTTTGTTTGTTTGTTTATTTGTTTCTTGTGGAATAAACTAATGCTCCAATAACCATTGACTCTTATTGTTCTTCAAATTACTTTTATGCATAGTGAATTTGAATCAAATTTTATACAAATCAATTTGAAGGTGGTGGCCAAGTGGTTAGTACGCTTGGTTTCAGTGCAGAAGGTTCTCGATTCAGATCCCACCTGTCACATTTCTCCATGCAATGTGGAGTTGCGTCAGGAAAGGCATCCGGCGTAAAACGCGTCAATTCAACATGCAGATCCACCTGGGATCTGCTGTGGTGACCCCGAGTGAATTTGAATTATATATCAGATTATAAAATGGGCATTTTGCATTCCGCAGTTATTCATTCTGAATCCTTTATGATTTCTTTAAAATTCTAAGAAAATTCTTTATGTATTGAAGATGTGCTGAAGGCTAAGTTAATATACAGTGCATCTGGAAAGTATTCATTGCAGTTCACTTATTACACTCTAAGAAGTAAAACGTTGAATTTAACTGGTAAAGTTAAGGTAACTTTTTCCACATATTGTCAATTAATTGCAAAACAATATTGTAGTTGAAATTAATTAAATCAAATGAAACATTATTACTTAAATCCCTAAAATTAACAACTGCAAGTATATTAAAAATAATAGTATTAATTACTGTGTTTCATTTCTTAGAGTGTATGTCCGCCAAGGATGCAATAAATTCATTAGTGTTTATTTATTTGTCTGTCCACCTGTCTTTTAGCAGGATTATGTCAAAGCTACTGCACAGATTCTCACCTAATTTGCACCACAGATAGATATTAGGGCACGGAAGACTCCACTGAATTTTGGAGGTGATCTGGATCCAGATCGGCAGACGTCAGAAATCTCTGATTGCTCTTGTTCACATTTTGTTGTATGACAGCCTTATTCCAAAATGAAGTAAATTCATATTCCCCCTCAAAATGCTACTCACAACACCACATAATGACATGAGAAAAGGTTTTTTTTTGTTGTTGTTTTTTTTATTTATTTAAAAAAAAAACTAAAACAAATGCACACCCTTTGCTCAATACTTTGTTGATGCACCTTTGGCAACAATTACACCCTCAAGTCTTCTTGAATATGATGCCACAAGATTGGCGCACTTATCTTTGGGCAGTTTTGCCCATTCCTCTTTGCAGCGCCTCTCAAGCTCCATCAGGTTGGATGGGGAGCGTCGGTGCACAGCCATTTTCAGATCTCTCCAGAGATGTTCAATCATATTCAGGTCTGTGCTCTGGCTGGGCCACTCAAGGACGTTCACAGAGTTGTCCTGAAGCCACTCCTTTAATATCTTGTGTGCTTGATATCATCATTGTCCTGCTGAAAGATGAACCGTCACCTCAGTCTGAGGTCAAGAGCACTTTGGAGCAGGTTTTCATCCAGGACGTCTGTGTACATTAGTGCTGTCATCTTTCCCTCAATCCTGACTAGTCTAGGAGTACCTGCTGCTGAAAAACATCACCACAGCTTGATGCTGCCACCACCATGCTTCACTTTAGGGATGGTGCCTAGTTTCCTCCAAACATGACACCTGATCACACCAAAGAGTTCAATCTTTGTCTCTTCAGACCAGAGAATTTTGTGTCTCATGGTCTGAGAGTCCTTCAGGTGCCTTTTGGCAAACTCCTGGCAGCCTGCCATGTGCCTTTTGCAAAGGAGTGGCTTCCATCTGGCCACTGTACCATACAGGCCTGATTGGTGGATTGCTGCAGAGATGGCTGTCCTCTTGGAAGGTTCTCTTCTCTCCACAGAGGAATGCTGGAGCTCTGAAAGAGTGACCATCAGGTTCTTGGTCACCTCCTTGACAAAGGCCCTTCTCCCCTGATTGCTCAGTTTAGACAGGCAGCCAGCTCTAGGAAGAGATGATGGAGGTCATTGTGCTCATTGGGACCTTCAAAGCAGCAAAAATGTTTCTGTGCCCTTCCCCAGATTTGTGCCTCAAGACAATCCTGTCTTGTCGGTCTACAGACAATTCTTTTGACTTCATGCTTGGTTTGTGCTCTGACATGCACTGTCAACCGTGGGACCTTATATGGGTGATTCTTTAACTACGGGCACTATTGGCCTTGTAAATGTAATTTCCACCACACCATTGCCTTACAATATAAAGCGCCTTGGGGCAACTGTTGTTGTGATTTGGCGCTATATACATGTGCTCTGATGTCACTGTTTATCTCCATAGAAACTACCCAAATAATCTTTCATACAAACTGTTTAAAGGGACATTACAGTGTTGTGGTGGAAATTACGGCAATAGTGTGGGACAACTACATTTTGTTTAAAAAAATCACAACAGTTGTATGACACTGAATACCCCAATTATGTTTTGATTATTTTACTGATATTTTATTCAGAGATATTTTAAAACATGAGAAAAAAAACGTTTCTTTACCATTCATTTTTATCATTGAAGATCAAAAGTCTGGGTGTGGGACAAGCACAAAACGGCAATATTTGCATATAATGATGCTGAAAAAAGGTGAAAAAGTCATCATAGACTAGTAGAACAAATTTCCTAACACACTTTCATTGTAAAGATAACTATAAAAGTGTGAAATTTCCCCTTTTTTCTGTTTTTCATACAGTATGATCAAAGGACATAATAAGTGCCCGTAGTCTAAGAATCACCCATATGTGGACAGGTGTGTGTCCTTCCAAATCATGTCCAATCAACTGAATTTACCACAGGTGGACTCCAATTAAGCTGGATGACCAGTGGAAACAGGAGGCACCACAGCTCAATTCTGAGTTTCATAAAGCTTTATTTATTTATTTATTTATTTATTTATTTTAATAAATTTGCAAAAATCTAAAAAAAAAAATAGTCACATTCTCATTATGGAGTATTGTGTGTAGAATTTTGACGGGAAAAAAATGAATTGAATCCATTTTGGAATAAGGCTGTAACATACGACGCACTCAAAAATGGCTTATTGAATGAACTCAATTCAGTTGAGCATGATTTCCATCTAATAATAAATATATGTAGCACCAACTCAAATAAAGCGCATCCATGCAAGATGATTTAATTTAGTTTAGTTGGAACTACATGTATTTATTAGATGGAATCCAATCCAATTAGTCTGTTTTTGAGTGTATCACTCAAATAAATGACTCATTGGATGAACTCAATTCAATTATAGGCAGGATTTTCATCTAATAAATATACGTAGTCCCAGCTAAATTAAATTATCTTGCATGGATGTGCTTCATTTGCGCTGGAGAGACATATATTTATTAGGTGGAAATCCTGCTCACAGTGAGTGAGTGAATGAATGAGTTCATCCAATGCATCAGTTATTTGAGTTTGTGTGGAAAAGGGAAGCACTGTGAATACTTTCCAAACGCACTATATATTTGAGCTTGAAATGTGAGGCATTAAAAGAATGACTTTCTTCTATCTGAGGAATAAACTCTGACTATGACTGCTTATATGTTAAATATAATACAAGAATCTGTAAAAAACTGATAGGATTTAAATCGGTCTGTGTCGGTGTCATCAGTATGTGAAAGGTTTTAACTACTTCAGGCTTTTATAGAAATTCTGTCTGAATCATTTGCATACTTTTTAATCAAATTAGAATCCAATAGCATTGAATTCAGCACCACACTGAAAAAAAGACAAACACACACAATCTGGTAACAGCTGGTAACACTCAATTGAATTTTGTCTAAATTAAGTTCCACAATATTAATATTTATGAGAACTTGTTAAGTCTCTAGTGTGCACTGAACTTTTGCTCTGTGCATACACAGTTTGTTGCATAGCTGCAGTATTAAATCAACATTTGACAAAATGTATTGACAAAATGCACATTCATGCAAGATAATTTAATTTAATTTAGTTGGGACTACACATACTTATTCAATGGAAATCCAATCCAATGACTCAGTTAATCCTAGGAGCTGTTTAATATTGAAATACACAGTTTGAGTAAAAGAAGTCTGCATCAGGGACTGAGCTGTCAAATTATATTTAAGTAATATTCTTGTGTTACTGAGAGAATATGCACTCACCGTGGATGGATCACCGGGTAACTTAAAATAATATTTGACAGATATTATAATATTTCAGTGTCACACTGAAATATTTTGCACAGATGGACTGACATGGAGACTGACTGACGCGCGTAAACACGCAGTGACGCGCAGCCCGCAGCGCCTTATTGAAAACATAAACATAAATGAAGCGGGTCCTGATCACTTTTTTATTTTATAAAATGTCTTTGACATAGAAAGAAATGTAATTTGCATGCATGCATCATGATTTTTCATGTAACTGAAGCCCGGTGGGATTATTGAGGTTACATACCTGTGCGCTTCTGAGTGTCCGCGCATCTCTTGCAGAACTCGTGCGTTTTGGTGAAGAAAAAGAAAAAAAAACTCATTAATTGTTTTCCTTATCTTTTTACCTCGAGGTATTTATCGTCTTGATGCCAGCCGAGTCATAATTTTCTGTGATCCTCTTCTGTTGATGGTCTCTCCTTTGTGCGTGCGGACTGCTTTGGTGCGCAGAGGAGAATCGTTCCCAGGTCATATAGTGCATCTGCGCACTATTTACGACAGCACGTGGGTGTGGAAGGCACACCACTTCTCTTTTGTGAGAATCTACTGCTCTGATGATAGGGTCTTTTATATCGTGTCATCATAAATATGTGTGTGTGTGTGTGTGTGTGTGTGTGTGTGTGTGTGTGTGTGTGTGTGTGTGTGTGTGTGTGTGTGTGTGTGTGTGTGTGTGTGTGTGTGTGTGTGTGTGTGTGTGTGTGTGTGTGTGTGTGAGAGAGAGAGAGAGAGAGACTTACACACTGAGCTTTTTAAGTCATTAACCTCATATTCACTCAAAAAATGGTTCATTAGATGAAGTCAATTCAGTTATGTGTAGCATTTCCATCTAATCCCCCAACTCAAATAAAGCGCATTCATGCAAAACTTTAAAACGTTCCTTTTTGCTAAAGCTTATAGTTAGGGTTGGATCAGGTGACCCTGAACCATCCCTTAGTTATGCTGCTATAGACTTAGACTGCTGGGGGGTTCTCATGATGCACTGAGTGTTTCTTTCTCTTTTTGCTCTGTATGCACCACTCTGCATTTAATCATTAGTGATTGATCTCTGCTTCCACAGCATGTCTTTTTCCTGATTCTCTCCCCTCAGCCCCAACCAGTCCCAGCAGAAGACTGCCCCTCCCTGAGGCCTGGTTCTGCTGGAGGTTTCTTCCTGTTAAAAGGGAGTTTTTCCTTCCCACTGTCGCCAAGTGCTTGCTCACAGGGGGTCGTTTTGATCGTTGGGGTTTTTCTGTAATTATTGTATGGCTTTTGCCTTACAATATAAAGCACCCTGGGGCAACTGTTTGTTGTGATTTGGTGCTATATAAATAAAATTGATTTGATTTGATATGCAAGACAATGTAATTTAATTTAGTTGGGACTACATATATTTATTAGATGGAAATCCAATCCAGTGAGTCAGTTTTTTGAGTGTATCACACAAACAAATGGCTCATTGAATGAACTCAATTCAATTATGAGCAGGATTTCATCTAATAAATATATGTAGTCCAAACTAAATTAAATTATCTTGCATGGATGTGCTTTATTTGTGTTGGGGCTACATATATTTATTAGATGCAAGCCCTGCTCATAACTAAGTTCATCCAAATGATCAGTTTTTTTAGTGTTGCTGTGCAGATGTTCAGAATAATAGTAGTTCTATGTGACTAAAAAGATTAATCCAGGTTTTGAGTATATTTCTTATTGTTACATGAGAAACAAGGTACCAGTAGATTCAGTAGATTCTCACAAATCCAACAAGACCAAGCATTCATGATATGCACACTCTTAAGGCTATGAAATTGGGCTGTTAGTAAAAAAAATGTAGAAAAGGGGGTGTTCACAATAATAGTAGCATCTGCTGTTGACGCTACAAACTCAAAACTATTATGTTCAAACTGCTTTTTTAGCAATCCTGTGAATCACTAAACTAGTATTTAGTTGTATAACCAGTTTTTCATGTTTTCTTCACATCTGCGAGGCATGGAGTCAACCAATTTGTGGCACCTTTCAGCTGTTATTCCACACCAAAATTCTTTAACAACATTCCACAATGCATTCACATTTCTTGGTTTTGCTTCAGAAACAGCTTTTTTAATGTCACCCCACAAGTTCTCAATTGGATTTAGGTCCGGGGATTGGGTAGGCCACTCAAAAACATTAATTTTGTTGGTTTGGAACCAAGATTTTGCTGGTTTACTAGTGTGCTTGGGGTCATTGTCTTGTTGAAACACCCATTTCATGTGCTCTTCAGCATAAGGCAACATGACCTCTTCAAGTATTTTGACATATCCAAACTGATCCATGATACCTGGTATGCAATATATAGGCCCAACACCATAGTAGGAGAAACATGCCCATAACATGATGCTTGCATCACCATGCTTCACTGTCTTCACTGTGAACTGTGGCTTGAATTCAGAGTTTGGGGGTCGTCTCACTGTGGCCCTTGGACCCAAAAAGAACAATTTTACTCTCATCAGTCCACAAAGTATTCATCCATTTCTGTTTAGGCCAGTTGATGCGTTCTTTGGCAAATTGTAACCTCTTCTGCACATGTCTTTTATTTAACAGAGGGACTTTGTGGGGGATTCTTGCAAATAAATTAGCTTCACACAGGCGTCTTCTAACTGTCACAGCACTTACAGGTAACTCCAGACTGTCTTTGATCATCCTGGAGCTGATCAATGGGTGAGCCTTTGCCATTCTGGTTATTCTTCTATTCATTTTGATGGTTGTTTTCCATTTTCTTCCATGCGTCTCTGGTTTTTTGTCCATTTTAAAGCATTGGAGATCATTGTAGATGAACAGCCTATAATTTTTTGCACCTGCGTATAAGTTTTCCCCTCTCCAATCAACTTTTTAATCAAACTACGCTGTTCTTCTGAACAATGTCTTGAACGTCCCATTTTCCTCAGGCTTTCAAAGAGAAAAGCATGTTCAACAGGTGCTGGCTTCATCCTTAAACAGGGGACACCTGATTCACACCGGTTTGTTCCACAAAATTGACAAACTCACTGACTGAATGCCACACTACTATTATTGTGAACACCCCCTTTTCTACTTTTTTTTTTTTTTTTACTAATAGCACAATTTCATAGCCTTAAGAGTGTGCATATCATGAATGCTTGGTCTTGTTGGATTTGTGAGAATCTACTGAATCTACTGGTACCTTGTTTCCCATGTAACAATAAGAAATATACTCAAAACCTGGTTTAATCTTTTTAGTCACATAGCACTACTATTATTCTGAACACTACTGTAAATCCACACTCAACAAACCCAACATGGGTGTTTGTGACATGAACCTAAGTCTAATATAACTTCTACAATATAAAATCTTTTATGGGTTTTATGGGTGAACAAATCATGTAGTTTTAACATAACATGCAACAACTTAAAATTTAATTTCCTCAGTGAACATAATAAAATTATGGAAAGTATTTACAGCCAAGTAAAATGTGTTAACAGCCAGAAACAATTTTTCCGAGTGACCTCAATGTAAATTTGTTGGATCAACATGTAAATCATCTATTTCCTGCTGTGAGTGTAGATATTTGACTCATAAACCAGTGAAATATTTGACGTTTGTTTGGCTCCATTTCAAAACCCCAGGTGTTTCCATCATCAGTTTCGCCTGCAGATACTCCTGGGGCCAAACATATCAAACCGGGGAGGTTTGAAATCAGGAGCCAAATCCGATGCATCATGAGGACCAGCACAAGAGTGCATGTTTCTTTCTGTTCTGTGTTTACAGTATGAACTTATGATTTTCCATCCCACCAGCAGAATGAAAAGGTTAACAATGGCCATTGGTCAGTGGGATTTTGATGACGTCTTTTACTTGAGCAGCCTTGTCCTAACCTGGCAAACAGTGCAGATTCATCAGACATGTGAGCTTAAAGCTAAACAGTGTGTGGAGGTCCTCTGAAGGTGTACACGGTGTATCGTCACACACGATGTCAGGACATGAACAATGGCCCATTTGTCTTTACTGGTGCAAGCAAAATCCAGATAATTTTGCCTAAGCCTAGAAAAAAAATGTTCTCTCGTGCAAAGGTGTCTGTCTTTGCTACATTTTCTGCAATTACTTAATTTCCTCACAAATTAAAATACAAAGATAAGGATAGGAGGAAGGAATCTTTCTTATTGCACAGGGACGTGTGATGCACTGAGCTTTTTTCTTCATCATCAACTTTTAGTGTTTGAGACTCATTTTCTAATGTTTGCAGATAACGCAGCCCTAATACAAATGTGTGCACTCTCAGTATGCAGTGCTTGTCTATTTGAGTTGAGAATGTTTTATGGAATTCAATACTTTTAGGGAATTCATTTATGTGTGATTGTGCTTTTAGTCCTCAAAGTGCTGCAGTTCTACAACTCCAAATCAGAAGAAGTTGGGACGGTATGGAAAATGCCAAAAAAAAAGTGACTTTGCATTTAATTTTTGATTTCTGTTTCATTACAGACCATATGAGCTAAAGACACTGCAACACATTCCAAAAAAAGTTGGGATGCTAAAGCATTTACCACTTTGTAATGTTGCTATTCCTTGTCATAACACTTAAGCTGATCTGACGTTGCTGATTTTGGACACCCAATTGCATACTTTTTTGAAGCAAAAACAAAAAAATGGTAAATGGACTGTATTTATACAGTGCTTTTCCATCTCCATCAGACGCTCAAAGCCCTTTACAATAATGCCTCACATTCACCCTGATGTCAGGATGCTGCCATACAAGGTGCTCACTACACACCGGGAGCAACTAGGGGATTAAGGACCTCACCCAAGGGCCCTTAGTGATTTTCTGGTCAGGCTGGGATTTGAACCAAGGGTTCTCTGGTCTCAAGGCCAACGCTTGACCACTAGACCATCACCTCCCTTTAAAGAACAGCTCAATACCCTAGTGGTGCATAAAAACATGAAATCTGTGGTAATATTAACACTGTAGGACATAGTGACCAATCAGGAAGGGTTTGAAAAACATGTTTTAAAAAGTTTGTGATGTTGGGGCACATCGTAATATGAAAAGATTAATAATTGGATGTAATTTGTGGTAATATGTGCCTTTTATGTTAATTTTAAAGATGCTTTATTTTTTATTTTGTTCGTACATCTTAAAATAAATAGTTTCTGCTTGAATGAGGATTTGATTGCTCAGTCATTTATGCCATGTTACAAATAACAACTGAGAATAAAATGCAATGCAGATTGTTTTCTGTTTTGGAGCAGAGCCATTTTACTGAGGAACACAGCTGCTCTGTGCAGAAGGTGCACAGTTCTACACATTGCTCTGGCAAAAGCATCACAGAGATTAGTGCATAAACCATAGGTCTATTTTATTTTTATAGATGGCTTTGTTCCTCTTTTGTCAGTGTCTCTAGAAACAAATAATTTCTGATTAAATGTGGACTGGGCAGCTCAGTTAATTTGATGCCAGGCTACAATGTTAAATAAAATTAAAATACAGTGCAGATTGTTTTATTTGTGAAGCGAGTAGTGGGCAATTTCTTAGTAGCAGGGTGAAAATGATGAGATCAGCCACCTCAAGACTCAGGTAGTGTGACTGTGAATCGAACCCAGTTGTGCACATTGGTAATCCGACTTCTTAGCACACTGAGCTGTCTGCTCTGCAAGAACAGCAGACTGGTAATAAACTGGGATTTGCTGTTTGCTTTTTTCTGTAAGGGAAGAATGTGCTGTATAAAGTGAGATAAAAGACAAAATGGTTAATCTGTGAAATGTGTATACATCATATGTGTATGTGCATAGCTCTCCAGGAAGAAATAAAGTTAAACTGAGGTGAAAGAAAGCACTGCATTAACTGAGGCACCACTGACACCTGCAGTCCATCCCAAAAAATTACCAATGTGATTTGAAAAATTGTACATTTCTTACCTGAAATATCAAATTGCTGGTATTTACAAGCTTAAAAACTTCTGACTAAATTTTAGTTGAGTCTATGATATGGTTCACTAACAGCAAAGATTTACTGTGACAGTTTGGGGTGTTTATGAAGCACTGACAATGTAAGTGCAGCTACCAGCATTGCATAAATAAATCACCATCCCATCTATATACACACTGAATTTTTAATCCACAATTTAAAACATGATCCCCTGATTTGTAAAAAAAAAAAAAAAAAAAAAAAACACTGGCTATAAAAGTTATAAAGTGTAAGTTCAACAAAACAACTGTATTTTTATTTCACTATATGAAAGTCTTTATTGTCATATACATAGTGAAAACATAGTGTGAGACCATACAATGAAATTCAGACTGTGCTGATCCTCCATGACATACTACTATTAATATATATATATATATATATATGCCCACTTAGCAGCAAGATAAAAATAAAAGTTAAAGAAATCATCAATACTTTGCATAACATAGATGTCTTAAAATGCATTGTACATATGCACCGCACACGGGTATACATATAAATATTGCACTTCGTAATGTATGGTTATATGAATATGCACTTTATAATGTGTGGTTATATAAATATTGTAATTCAGAATTCAGGGTTGTATCAATATTTAACTTTGTAATGCATGGTTATGCAAATATTGAACTTCGGAATATATGGTTATGTAAATATTGCACTTTGGCATGTATGGTTCTATAAATATTACACTTCAGAATGTATGGTTATGTAAATATTGCACTTCAGAATGTATGGCTATGCAAATATTGCACTTCGGCATGTATAGCTATGTAAATATTACACTTCATAATGTATGGTTATGTAAATATTACATTTCAGAATGTATGGTTATACAAATATTTCACTTCAGAATGTATGGTTATGTAAATATTGCACTTTGGCATGTATGGTTCTATAAATATTGCACTTCAGAATGAATGGTTATGTAAATATTGCACTTTGGCATGTATGGTTTTATAAATATTGTACTTCGGCATGTATGGTTATGTAAATATTGCACTTCAGAATGTATGGTTATGCAAATATTGCACTTCGGCATGTATAGCTACGTAAAAATTACACTTCATAATGTATGGTTATGTAAATATTACACTTCAGAAGGTATGCTTATGTAAATATTGCACTTCAGAATGTATGGTTATGTAAATATTGCACTTTGGCATGTATGGTTCTATAAATATTACACTTCAGAATGTATGGTTATGTCAATATTGCACTTCAGAATGTATGGTTATGCAAATATTGCACTTCGGCATGTATAGCTATGTAAATATTACACTTCGGCATGTATGGTTATGTAAATATTACACTTCATAATGTATGGTTATGTAAATATTACACTTCAGAATGTATGGTTATACAAATATTGCACTTTGGCATGTATGGTTCTATAATATTGCACTTCAGAATGTATGGTTATGATAATATTGCACTTCAGCATGTATGGTTATGTAAATATTGTGCTTTGGAATGTATGGGAGTTAACTGAAGTTCAGCAGTTTAAATTATTGGGAAGGTGGAGTGTGCGTTCAGAAGTCTGATGACTTGTGGAAAGAAGCTGTGTCAGTCTTGTTGTCCTTGAGTTCACACGTCTGTATCATCTGCATGATGCAGCTGCGTGCTGCTCCTTATGATGCTGCATGCCCTCCTGGTGACCCTGGTGTGATTAATGTCCTGGGAAGTCCACTCCTGAGATTCATTGGGCTGTTTTATCACATGTTGTAGGGCACTCCTTTCTGTAAAATCTTAAACATGTAAAATTATTTTAGGTTCCGATAGGTACTGGTGAGGACCAGTCAACCTCCTATTTTTGACCATGTTGGCATTTTTTAACATACATCATAAAATAAAAACAAACATGCCTATCTAATTGCTTCTGGAGCCTTGTTCCTAACTGCTCCACTGGAGGTCACTGTTGCTTATTTGTGCATTATGATGGCGATGCGAGATGTGACGAGACTGCACAACAACACCAGGTTACATTGCTAACCTATAATTTGATTGAGTACTTGCAATATTTTGCTTTTATCTTTTGTGTTTACCAGGGAATGCAGAGAATCAATGGAACAACTGAGCAGGTCAAAAAACTATTGCATATTCACTGCTGAAATTTTGGGTTCTAATAGGTACATTGCAGGATCCTGGTGGTCACTAAAGCCGCTGTTGCCTGTATAATAATATACATGTCATGGATTGAGCAGTATTGAGTGTTTCTAATGAATGTAGCGATGACTGGTTGTCTTTGCTACATGGTCTCTTCGGTGGATCATTGAGAACCACTGCTTTGATTTTGTATTAAACGAGTGGTTACTTGGGGGAGACTAAGATGAGGAGTGTTACTTGCGTTGTGAGGGAGCATCACCTTTGTCCTTTTGCCCATCTGGCACATTTCACTGTGCATGATCCAGGGCATAGGTGCCTATGAATGTTGAGGACCCCAGTGGCTGGAGAAGAACAAGGGGACACTCACACTTCACCTGACTGCAGCAGATAGTTCTTTTAGAGGTGGTGGCAATGGAACAGTTTTCTGCTTGGATGGTTGCAATCGAGGACCCAAGACAGTTCCATGGTGTTGTGGATGTGTTGAAGTGCAGCACCAGCTCCTACTCTGAGAGTTGACTTGTGAATGTAAGTGTATACACATCCAGTCCATCTTTGGTTAGTGAAGATGTCACTGTACAAAGATGTGGATTCTGAACGATCAAAGACTGTGGGATATAACGACGTGTCAGATCTTGAGATTTCCAAATCTGATATGATTTTTCTATTCTGTCCACAAATGGCAGGCACTGGAGAAAAACTAATTACTATCATCACAATTCATATACTTTAGCAGATGGACACATTAGGTATACTTTGAACTTTTTCTCTTTTTTAGGTGAGGTTAACGTGTTGTGTTCAGATTTCTGACATTTGACCCCAATGGCATTGATCTTCAACCAAATTATTGACCTAGGGTTGACTTTGACACTTCTGGAATGCAGTTACATTGTACAACCCAGTCAAGGATAAGCAGTTGAAGATGAGTGAGTGAGTTACGTTGCAGCACAGTTAGTACAAAATGGATTAAAAACTTAATTCTTTGGCCATGACCCTTGCTAAAATTAAATCCTTACAGGAAGTCTAACCTTCACTGACGTACCCCGTTTGGTAGAATCCAGCAAAGACCCTTTGAGAAACTGGCCAACAAGCAAATAGGCAGACATGGAGGAGGAGGATGACACGGATGACACGGGGGGGGTTATGGTCTAGTGGTTAAGGTGTTGGGCTTGAGACCAGAAGATCCTTGGTTCAAATCCCCGCCTGACTGGAAAATCACTAAGGGCCCTTGGGCAAGGTCTTTAATCCCCTATTGCTCCCGGTGTGTAGTGAGCACCTTGAGTGTAGTGAGCACCTTGTATGGCAGCACCCTGACATTGGTGAATGTGAGGCATAATTGTAAAGCACTTTGAGCGTCTGATGCAGATGGAAAAGTGCTATATAAATGTAGTCCATTTACCATTTGCATAACATTGTCCCCAGTGAATTTGACCTTACTGGATAATTCCAGAACCCACCTTAATGTATATCCAGTTTGTTGCAAGTCAGAATGAAAAACTTAAATTTTGACTCTTGAACCGAATGACATTAATACCAAGACTGATCTTTGATCTCACTTGGGTAATTCCAGAATGCATCAACATATGTGTGCTAAGTTTCCTGGACATTGGAATGGGGGAGAAAAAGGGAGCTTTGACCCAAATGACCTTAAGCTTTAAGAAAACAAACCCTTTAAGGGCAGTTCTGTGTTGATGGTCATGCGTATGTCACGTGTGTCAGAAACTGGACAAAGACAGAACCTGGGAGTATGAAGTTAAATTTGCTCTAATTATTGTATGATTGTGTTTGTGTTATTTTTGTTCCACTTGGGGGCGGCGTTGTCTACTTTTAAACCCGTGTGCCCTTGCTTTGAGCTCAGTAGCTGAAGTTGCTGGGCTGGAGAGAGGTGGTGCTATTGCGCACAGCGCGCAACTGGTGCGTTGAACGGTGTGTCCCTGTGCGTCCAGTTGTAGTGAGTAAATGTTGTGGTGGAGGTAGGAGTCTGTTCCACTTGGACTCCAGCTGTATATTCGCTGTTGGAAGCTTTGAAGACTGCGCGTTACGACTGATCTGTTTTGGAGACGCCATCCGTGCGCACCTCGGCTGAACGCCAAACGTGATCGGCGGACTTTTCTTATTAAAGTTTGTCTTTTTGGCTTTATTTCTCAGAAGCGGAATACCATCTGGACAAGGTTCCTCTGCACCTTTTTAAGTGTTATTTTTGTTTTATTTCATTCTTGGAGAAAAGAGCAGGCAGGTATGTTTTCCACGCGTGGAAGTTTAACCGTGCGCACTTTCTTCTGAGTCTCTCCATCGGTGCGTTTTGTTATTGTTTTTATTTTTACCACTGAACTGCAAACGGCAGGTTTGAAACGTCAGGAGGAAATGAGCAGCGAGTTGAAACCGCGTCTTTGTCTCATGACGAAAGTGGAGAACGGGTATGGATTTCACCTACACGGCGAGAAAGGAAAGAGTGGACAATACATCCGCAAAGTGGAGCCCCACTCCCCCGCAGAAGCGTCGGGGCTGCGTGCTGACGACCGTGTGGTGGAGGTCAACGGGGTCAACGTGGAGAAAGAGACACATTACCAGGCAAGTAGATCTGCGTAAAAACTCTGCATCCGGGAGGAAAGATGCTCCGTGGATCTGTGTGAGAATCAGGACGCTCAGCAGCACCCACGCAGCATCAGTGTTCAGTCATCCCAACTGTCTGTTCCATTCTTTTAAAAAGCATAAATAAAATGATGTACTCAGCACATCCCTCAGTCCTGCATCCCATGATTCATCATTTCACCTCACATGCACTGTTTTGGACATTTGCCCTGGCAAGAGGACAGACAGCCTGTTATCGCTTCAGCACTGTCAGTTTGTTCCAAAGCATCACTGCAAATTTAACTCATGGGGGGAATGAGTGTCCAAGCAGCCTATTATTATTATTAACAACAAGAACAAAATCTTCTCTGCACCTTCTATGATGTGCTGCCTGAGAGCATTGAGAGAATCCATCCACCTTTCTCTGCATTTTTGTTTTATTTCCAAGTCTGCATGTCCCAAGTGTCAAACAGTGAGAGCAGGTTCAGACAATAGATTTTCTTTCCATTGTGCAAAAATAGATCATCATGTGAATTAAATCTATTAATGTTGATCAACTTGATTTACTGCTCACACAGCATACAGCAGGATGATAAATGGTAAATGTACTGCATTTATATGGCGCTTTTCCATCTGCATCAGGCTCTCAAAGCGCTTTACAATAATGCCTCACATTCACCCCAATGTGAGGGTCTCTGCCCATTACACACCAGGAGCAACAGGGGATTAAAGACCTTGCCCAAGGGCCCTTAGTGATTTTCCAGCTGGGATTTCAGGCTGGGATTTGAACCGATGATCTTCTGGTCTCAAAACCAAGCCTGAACCACTAGACCATCACCTCTCCTTATGATATACATATATGATATACATATTGATTGGCAGTGCTATATTCAATTTCTTCTAAAAATAAATAAATAAAATCTACACAATGTAGCTTTAACTTTTAATAGTGTTAACTTTCTGACACAAACAGTGTTACTTTATGACATATGAAAGCTTATTTTCAACACCACACAGAGTAAATTTTACTTTGCAAAATTTACTCTGCTGGGATAACATTTGGTCCCAGTCCAAATAGAGTTAAATATACTCTATCACAGTGCTAAATCAATTCTGTCACAGTATAAAATCAACTCTATCATGCTGTGGATGACTTTTATTGGAGTTGAAAAATGTGATTTGATAAGATGTTAGAGCTGATTTCAATCTATAATTGAGTGTATTTTACTCTGTTTAGACTGGGACCAAATGTTTTCCCGGCAGAGTAAATTTTACTCTGCAAAATTTACTGTGCAGAGACTTTGATAATGTTGTGTGAATGCACAATGTATTTATTTTGGCATTGTTTAGAGTAAACGTTATCATGTTCATTGAAGTGCAACATGTGCACATGGTCCCATCCTAAACGGTGTTAAATAAAATATTGTAATGAAATATAAATGTGACTCTATTAGGCTGAGAGTTAATTTACAAAGTGATAGAGGTGATTTAACACTGTTTTTAATGGGACTATATGCATTTACGGCTGTCGTCATTTAACACAGCAAAACGAAGTGTGTACACATCACTAGTTTGGTTCCAACCCGCAACTCTCTCTCTCTTCACAAGGTGTTAGAAAAAGAAAATTTGCATCCAGTGTCATAAGAATTTTTTCTCTTTTGTCACTCAGCTCATAGATGGAGTTAAAGTGATACCTTCAAAGAGTTAATTTGCCCTTGTAGAGTTTTGAATCAACACTTATTTGATCAATTCTGAGAAACAACTCCAAAAGTGTAAAACATTTAACCCAGAGAGTGTTAAAATAACACTTGAAGATGTGGGTGTGCCTGCCTCCTCAGGATTTGGAGGGAGGTCAGAGACAGCATCCACAGAGACCTTACGCTGGACAGATGTGATTGTCAGGAGGCAAAGAGGAGGAGAATGGAGAGGGAGAAGTGTGGGGGGTGTTTAGAAAAGGGCAGAGAAAAAAGATCATAAATTGTTGTTTGAAAGCAGTAAAACTGTTTTAACAATGTCGATAGCAGGAGAGCACAGTGCAGCTGTTTTCTCTCTAAAACCTCTGAGTCTACTGAAGACCTACAGAACAATAAGTTTAATTAATTTTGGGCAAAAGTCATTACTACAGGTGAGCCTCATTAACTCGCCAGAGTTGGGGTCCACAAAATCAGACCAGGAGTTATCTGAAACTGCAAGTTAATAAGGTTGACCACAAAAAATTTAAATCAGCTTACCTTGCTGTATTTCAGTAGTTTCGACCATTTGAAGCCTACATTAGTTGTTGAAGAAAGTGTAGATCTTAGGTTTGTAACAGACGTTCCTCCAGTTCTCTCTTCAGGTCACGAAGATGAACTTGCATCTGGATCTTCTTGGCCTCGTAGCCCAGACGGCTGCACAGTTTCACCATCTTCTCGGTGTAGATGACTCCTTCCTGGATGGTTATGATTTCTTCATCTGGAGTGGGTTCAGGATCTTCTATCATTTTATATAGTGCCAAATCACAACAAAGTTGCCTCAAGGTGCAACACACAAGTAAGGTCTAACCTTACCAACTCTCAGAGCAAGCACATAGGCGACAGCGGTAAGGAAAAACTCCCTCTGATAATTTGAGGAAGAAACCTCAAGCAGACCAGACTCAAAGGGGAAACCCTCTGCTTGGGCCATGCTACCAACACAATTTACAAAACAAATATACAGGAAATTTTGGGAGTCCATGCTGGTGTGCAGGACACCACTTCTTCTTCCTCCTTGGGCTGTTGCACTCCAGCAATGAGGGCTTCATCAGTGTGGACAATTCTGGACAAATCAAAGTTTTTCAGTAACGGATCTGGATGTGACTTTCCTCTTTACATCCTTCCCGCGACTGGACATAATGGCCACTTACGCTCTTGCTTGCTTTAACAAACACAACTTGCTTGCTTGCTTTAAAATCTTTGTACAACTTGCTCGAGACGATGTGAACACTATGACAATGAAAGACTGATTTTACGGTTTAGAATGTATACATGCTCCTGTCCCTCGCACCGAAGCACGCGCCCAACCCTCGCAAGATCTTATTTTTCCTCCTCGGGCTGCTGCGCTTAAGTGATGAAGGCTTTGTCAGTGCAGATGATTCTGTACAATTCAAAGTTTTTCGTTTACGGGTCTGGATGTGAACTTCCATTTTAGATCCTTCCCGCCGGTTCAGATTGGGCTGAAATTTATACACACACGTCTTGCGCCTGAGGCACGTGCCTGCCCCTCACACCTGTGGTGGGCTTAAATTTATACTCTTGCCTGCCCCTCCTAAAAATGGTAAAATCAAAATTGACTTTTATATGGTAGTCTAAATTCTTGGGATCCTCAACTCGAGCTTGGGTAAAGCCGAATTGCAACTTACACATCCATCCATCCATCCATCCATCCATCCATTTTCTTCCACTTGATCCGGAGTCGGGTCTCAGGGGCAGCAGCTCAAGCAAAGCCGCCCAGACCTCCCGATCCACACACACCTCCCTCAGCTCCTCCGGGAGAACCCAGAGGCGTTCCCAAGTCAGCCAAGAGACGTAGTCCCTCAAGCGTGTCCTGCGAGTTAATGAGGCTAACCTGTACTTCCAAAAAACAGCATCCAAATATATTCCAGATGAAAGTTCTTATGATTAGACCTGATAATTTGAAGGGTGTCTGTATACACACATTTCTCCATCCTCAGGTGGTGCAGCGAATCAAGGCTGTGGATCATGAGACCTCGTTGCTGGTGGTGGATCGGGAGACGGATGAAATGCTCCGCAGTCTGCGCCTCACGGCAACCAAGGAGATGGCCATTTGTGTGACCGGGCCTCTTCCCTCCTCGTCTCCTGTGCCTTCCCCCTCCCCAGTCCCATCTTCCACTCAGTCGTCACCTCGCAAGAAAAGAGAGAACGGCTCGGTGTCCAAGCAGCCTGGTGTACTGAGCAGCCAAGTGCCCAAGCCCACCCGGAGATCGCCATCAAAAGCTGCGAAAAAGGTGAGCATGTCCTCCACTGAAGGGGATAAAGAATGAGTCCCATCAGAGTTACATCTTGTAGCTCTTGCACCCTTTTCAGACCAACACAGAATTTATTTAACTTCCTCAGAGTTAAAATGATCACTGAACTTGTGACTGTCATATAAACCCTGTAGTGTTAAACTAACACTTCTGAAGTACAATGGTGGCAGAATTTTAATGATTGTGACAAAAGTTCGACTACTTTTAAGAATGATAAGTGGTTAGCACTGTTGCCTTACAGCGAGAAGGTTGTGGGATTGTTTCCCGCCTGGTCCTTTCTGTGTGGAGTTTGCATGTTTTCCCATGTTTGTGTGTCTTCCCTCTGAGTGCTCAGGTTTCCTTCCACTTCCACTTGGTATCTCTGAATGAACCATAGGTGTGCGTGTGAGAATTACCAAGTATGTTTGTCTATATGTGGCCCTGGGATAGACCGGCGTCCTGTCAAGGGGGTACCCCACCTCATGCCTTAGGTCTGCTGGTATAGGTTCCAGCCCCGTGACTCTTGATTGGTGTAATCCAAAATGAATGAACAACAATAGTGGTAATAATGATCAAAGCGGTAGTTACGTATCCTGTTCAATTTTGCCCAGTATTGTAATAATATTAACGATTGTGAGTATAACAGCAGGTTATTATAATAGCTGTTTATTCAAGGTTAATTACACAGTGGCTGCAATGGCATTCATGCCTGTTATTGTTGTAATTATTGCAATTATGACAATTAATATAATCGTGTTTGTAACAATACAATTAAAGAAAATATAAAATTAAAGCATTATTTTGTAATAATAAATTAATTATAGTATAATAGTAAGTTAATACAGTCAAAAAATTACTCATTGGATCAACTCAATTCAAATATGTGCAGGATTTCCATCTAATAAATATATGTAGCCCCAACTCACATAAAGCACATCCATTCAAGATCATTTAATTTAATTTAGTTAGGACCACATATATTTATTAGATGGAAATCCAATCCAACAAGTCAGTTTTTCAGTGTATTTGTGAAACACAAAACTTATATTTTACTCTAAATCAATTACACTATGTAACAAATTTTTATTTTTGTTTTGTTCCTGGGTACACAGTGTGTTTTCCTAACCTGTTATGCCTTAAATAAATAGAAAACAGCTGTTATTCCACAGAAACTTTGCTTCTGTGATCAGGACAATGATATTTTGAAATTTGTCTTTTCAAGAATATTCTCGATTCACCTTCACTACTACTGAGTAGTCTTCAAGAATATTCTTTAACTGATAGAACTGTCCAGAATTTTCTAGAAGTTTCCAGAATTATCTAGAAATTTCAAGAAACTTTTAGAACTTTCTAGAACGTTAAAAAAAAAAAATCAAAGTTTGTGCTGAATGTAGTCATTTTTCCATAGACTTTAGACATAAACAGTTGAAATATAACACTTAGAAGCCAGGAACAAAAATTGTGTTACATAGTGTTATTTGACAACAGAAAAATATATAAAAGGGAACAACTACAGAATTACTACTGAATATTGATTAAACAAACTACGATACAAACACTGAAACAATGGCTGAAGGAATCAATGCACTGAATCACAATATAAGAATATTATAGTTATCCGTTATACATTATATAAGTAAACATTACACCTACTTTGGTAGAGTTTTATGTGCAGGTATTCAATTTCAATTTATTTAGTTTTGTTTATATAGTGCCAAATCACAATAAAGCTGCCTCAAGGCGCTTCACACAAATAAGGTCTAACCTTACCAACCCCCAGAGCAACAGTGGTAAGAAAACACTCCCTGTGATGATGTTGAGGAAGAAACCTCAAACAGACCAGACTCAGAAGGGTGACCCACTGCTTAGGCCATTCTAAGAGTTACAAGGTTTTACACAGTTTTACAAAGCTGAAAAAAAAAAAACAGAAAATAGGAAATAAAACAACATAACAATGTTAAGAACATGAATGAATTAATTAATTGATTAATTATTGTCATTACAACAAGTGCAACAAAATTATCTTCACACCCAATTACCTCAGACAAAAATACAGCAATGAATCCACAATTATTACTAGTTTAGCGTAATAATGGCACACATCAGAATTAAAACAACCGCACATATACATTTGATTGTTAATGTACGCTAAACTTTGAAATAGTCTGTCATCCGAATTGAGGCAGTGTGAGTTTGGGTGGCCGCAGCAGCCATGCCGCGCTGCCGAGCTTGGGGGGGTTGGACCTGCTGTAGCTGTGCCGCGCGGCCTCCCGAGGGGGAAGAAGTGGCAAGTGCGGAGGAAGGGATGGGGGGTGGGGACAGAAACACAGGAGGAGAGGAGAGATGAAGAGATGCGACCGCTCTTTCTGGAGTCCCAAACAGAGATATTAATGATCGTGTGAGTGATCCAGGTTCTGAGATATGAACTTTTGTGACATATGTCCTGGAAGTCTAAGACATGCTGTTTAAGGCCCAATTTGGGGGGGGGGGGGGGCTTACATGAAAAACAAAATTGTTTGACTCTGAGGATGTTTAACATGAAATTCCAACCGTATGTGAAAGGTAAATAAAAACAGACAAGACCTCTTAAATTTTTTTAATTAATTAACTTATACTCAACAAAAATATAAACGCAACACATTTGGTTTTGCTCCTATTTTGTATGAGATGAACTCAAAGATCTAAAATGTTTTCCACATACACAATTGAAGAGGAGTGGACCAACATTCCATAGGCCACAATTGACAACCTGATCAAGTCTATGCGAAGGAGATGTGTTGCACTGCATGAGGCAAATGGTGGTCACACCAGATACTGACTGGTATCCCCCCCCCCCCCCCCCCCAATAAAACAAAACTGCACCTTTCAGAGTGGCCTTTTATTGTGGACAGTCTAAGGCACACCTGTGCACTAATCATGGTGTCTAATCAGCATCTTGTTATGGCACACCTGTGAGGTGGGATGGATTATCTCAGCAAAGGAGAAGTGCTCACTATCACAGATTTAGACTAGTTTGTGAACAATATTTGAGGGAAATGGTGATATTGTGTATGTGGAAAAAGTTTTAGATCTTTGAGTTCATCTCATACAAAATGGGAGCAAAACCAAAAGTGTTGCGTTTATATTTTTGTTGAGTATACTTATTTATTTATTTTGCACCTACATTTTAATTCCTTATTCTGACATGGAGCACATGGTGTTTCCACCCCCCATCCCACCACCCCTACCCGTGATTTCCCTCGTCTTTCCTCAGAGGCAATAATCCAGTCAGTTTTGGGCTCCTATGGGCTCTCTCAGAGAGCTGAAGGTCTGCTTTTTGAATTTACACATCTGTTTTCAGTTAGCGTCACCCTGCAAAATGTGAGCACAGAACTCAGGCACTATTTCTACACAAGCAATGACAAGGCCAAGCAGTTGAATGTTAAATGTGCACTGTGCATGTCTGTGTTTTGGAGTGCAAGTCCAGCTCCAGTTTTGTGGGCTGTGGAGAGAAATTTTGTGAAGTTTAATCAACCTAAGCTCAGGAAATGGCTCGCTCTCTCTGTCGCCGAGAGAAAAATGGAAGTTAAGTTTGGAAAACAGTGGTGATCGCTGAATTCGAGCTGTCATGCTCCAGGAAACGTGCACTGATTGCTGAGATTTGGGATGAACGTTACTGATTACCTCATTTTTTTTTTTTACCACCAGTCTGGTGTTTTCATTGGACTAGAACTTTTTGGACAACTAGCTGCTACACAGGACGATGTGTGTTAGTCCATCATGATGTAACTAATAAGTTATATGATCAAAGATCTAGAGTTACGATGAAAGAGTGCAGTACATTATGATACATCTGTACAGAGCAGGACGTCCTAAAAAAATGAGTTACTATGCACAGAGACGAGTGAGGAAAGCCATCAGAAGACACGTGACAATTCTGAGGGAGTAACAAGCTCCGTCCTCTTAGGAATTCTGAACCGCATCAGGGAGAAAACCCAATTTTTCAGATTGCAACACTTGTGCCACCTCCTAAAACACACACATTCACACACACGTATGACATTTCCACAGCTATGATCAGACAGTTTTTGCTCTACGGGGTTAAAAATGGCTCTGTTTTCATGTAGGCGTGTTCATATAGCATGAGTAAAAAGGCAACGTACAATCCAGTAAAACTAGTTTGAGTCATACATCCATGAGTTAGATCAGACTTAATCCAACAAACAAACATTACAAAGACAACAACGGCATTTTTTGCAACTCTGGAAAGTTTTTATCCTCAATCTTAACAAAGTAGAAGGCACAGTCAGAGAGTCCGTATTACATACATACCAGGAAATAAAAGTACTGGATTGCAGTGTTTACTATAGAAGCTAAAAAGAACAATTGTTTTCCCAGTTGGCACATATCATGAGTAATCTGTGGTAATACTTGTATTGCAGACTGTTGTGACGCATTGTGAAAGTTTTGAAAATGTTCGAAATTATCGTAAGGTTGTGACATATTGTGAGCCACAAAAGTGAACAGTTGGTCTTACTGTGCAGATAGGAGCTAATATATGTCTTTTACATAAATTTTACAGATGGCTCTGGGTTTAATTTCATTACTGTATCTAGAAATAAATTGTTTTGGCTTGAACATGGATTTGGCTGCAGGGTCACTTTGATACCAGTGTAAAATTACAGGCTGAAATTAACATGTAATGCACGTTGTTTTCTGTTGTGGGGCAGAGTGATTTCATTGTCCTGATTGATTCAGAGTTCATGTGCAGTGGTGTGCAGTAGCTGTGCACTGGGGGAGCAGTAGGAGATTAAAGCAGCTCAGCAAGATGCAATGTGGCCCAGCTGGACACATGGCAACCCAGTCGGACGCACAGCACTGTGCTAAGGCGCACACCTCCACTCATATACCAAGTACAACTGTATACTGTGCGTTTGTTGATGTGTAGTTCTAAAACTAGGCTGTAGTAATGCTGTGGTGTGGAAACTGGGTCTGCCATAAATTGACAAAAACCTGGGCTAACGTCAAAAACCGCATTATATTCTTATGTATTAAAATGGTGCAGTAATTACATGCCCCCAAAACAAAAACAAGGTCCTGAAACACATACCTGTATCCACAACAACACTGAATTAGAAACAACCATTAAATTACATAAAAGTAAATACTGGTGGAAAATACAAAATCTCACTTTATGCTTCAGTGCTTCACCTCAGGGAGCTTTGGTGGCTGCTTTCCATTGGCATGCTCTGATACACCAACCCAGCCTCATGCTATTAGATTGTGATACCATCATAAAATGTGGTAGATTTTCACGATGGGTTGTCTAACCCTGACCCTAACTGTAACGATAACCATACCTGTACCTATAAGCGTAACCCAAATTCCTCACGGCGCGTCACAAAACACTGTTTGTGATCCGTTATTTTGTAATACCATCATGAAATTAGATCATGATGCCATCTTGAAAATCTACACGTGAGACTGCACTGGATACACTGTGGCACAGATCTGTTAGCTCACCAGAAAACCTCTCACTTGAGTCTACTTTCTAAATAACAGTGTACATAATGCACTCCAGCACTCAAGAGGTTTGACAGATGACACTCAGATTGCTCTGTTTTCTGTTATGTCCAAAACATGGCCAGGAGTATTTAAGAGGACAAATCCAACCCCTTTGTGCCCTGTACCACTCACATTATGTAATGTGTAAACATCAAAAATGAGTTGGGCATGCCCTCAGACCATGCACCATACATGGTGTGCAATATCCAGTGGTGGGCACAGTTCCGATAATCCAATAACCGATAATTATGGAAGATAATGTTTTCATTATCGGATTATCTTTTTAGATAACTTTAAAAGCCATTATCGGACTAATTATCTTGCGATAAATTTTTGTCCGATAATTTTTAGACCGATAACGTGGCAAATAAAGCTGAACAGCTACAAATATTTATAAAACTTAAAATCAGTTGAGCACCTACCTGTTAAATGTTTGTAGCTCATGTGTAGTTCTACCCTCTGCAAAACAGAGAAGAACTGCTTAAAAAAAATGCTCTATCCTCTACAGACAAAGGAGAACTAGCTCCCCCCCAAAAAAACTCATTTCTCTTAACCCCATACTAAAATGTGGGCAGTATCACCCAAGTCATCCAGAGGCATACATTTTTAACTTATGGTTCAACTTTTAACCAAACTAATTTCAGACAAGTTATTTAAATTAATGTCATGTCTGAAGTTTTGTAAAGTGAAAATATCAACTATATGTTTTAGTTTTAAAGTAATGCGCTAATTTTTAAGGTTTTAGTGTGGATATATGCTGTGCCCAGCAGTGCATTATAGGTAGGGTAATCTCAGTACATTCATGATATGAGAGAAATGCATTTGAAACACTCTGATCAGGCTCTACGGACAACAGCATTAAACTGTAGTGCCTAAAACTCTTGTGAATATATTCTCTGGGTTTATAGACGTTGTTATTGTGTATGCGTTTATTAAATTCCACGCATCTTAAATGTAGCAGACACGGATTAGCTGGAATTTTGTTTTGGCAAGTTTTCAAGGTTTCTACTGCCATCTACTGGCCAGTAGTGTTCATTCGCCCTGTTGACATATCCCATAATCCCTTGCATGCCAGAGAGTCGCTGCAGTCAACACGATGACAGTTGTAAATTAATATTATACTACAAAAATGTAATTTTTTTATGCTTTTTGTCACATTAATAAGAGACTGCTGCATGATACCCTGAAAACTTGCTAAAACAATTATAGCAAGCTGTGTCTGTTATGTTTAATCTGTGTGGAATTTACTAAACACAAACCGAATTTCAGACTTATTATATATATTAGTCTGGAACAAAGAGGACAAACAGTGTTGTAAAGAACAATAATTAAGACGTTAAAGAGCAAACTTCACTTTCTCCCAGAACGACATGATCAGGAAGAGAGTGTAGCTCACAGCAGCTCCCATTGAAAATAATGAAGAGACAGCCTGTGATTCTCGCATGTTTACATAAAATAAACGCAATAACAACGTCTAAAAACCCAGAGAATATATTCACGTGAGTTTTAGGCACAATATAAAAGTAGTTTTTGTTGCAATGTTAATGGTGTTGTCTGTGTGCAGCAGTTAAAGTGCAGCGTGATCAGAGTGTCTCAATGCAGTTCTCAATGTTATTGAGATCTCACAGCGCAGTGACCTCTCCGAAGTTTTGTGGGATTTAAAACGTCAATAGGGCAAATAGCCAACATTTATGTGTCAAGACAATATGAGTGCACGCTTTACAATATAATAAAACGTGTGCACAATATCATAAAATGAACGCACATTCTCTCCACATGCCAAACATTTTACGACGATACTTAACAGGGCTCCGTAAAAATGCCTGTTTTTACAAATAAAAAAATGGAATATTTTACAAAAGCATATTTATCTGTAAACACTAGGGTGGTTCAAAAAAATAAAAGTTGGAAATTCATTACTCTCACCCCTTCATTTTATGATGCTTTGGGAAAAAAGAAAGCCTGCCAAATATTTTTGTCATACATTAATATTTAGAGGTAGCACATCATAGCTGAAGGTTGTAAATATATCAATTATCGCTGCCCGAGTGCCCATGCAATAGGTTATCCATTATCCAGTATCTAATCACATCACTTATAAAGAGGATAGAAGTTAACCACCTGAGTGTAACTAAAGTATAATTTTATATTCAATTTAAAACTATACCTGGGTTTAAATATTTCTCACAAACAACATACTTTCAAAAATGTTATTTTAGGCTACAAGCTGAAAATTTTGCTTCAATTCACAGCTTCTTTTCTTTCAGATCTTTGGTGATGGTGAATCTAACATGAGATAAATGTAAAAAGAGACACTTGCTGACTTAACATGCTTAACCATCAACTGGAAACTTCAGTAAAACATGTCAGCTACTAGAAGTAGAACATTTGTATACCTTATTGGTTCCACCGACTGAAATAAAGGGAAACAAATTGCCCTCAAATGAGCAAATACTCAAGGTATTTTTCTTCAAACACACTGATTTGAAGAAAACTGTCCATGATGCTGCTGTGACCTCTATAGACATGGCAATTCCTTTTTGGGAGAGAGCTAGAATCCCACTGAGGGCAAAGCAGCATCTGATCACAAAGTTAGAAAAGGTGTTCGGAAAATGGAAAACATTGGAAAAGACCAAGAATTGCAATACACACAAGCAGAAGAAAGATGAAACAGTGTTTTGTGAATCTTTGGAGGACTTGTTTGACATGGCACATCAGGATGTCCTAACAATGATAAAGTTTGAAGATGACAGTTCCTACTTGCTCAGCGAGAGAAAGGTAGAGGATGCATGGCAGGCATAGATAAAATACAAACTGCCAAAGAACAAAGAGCAGAAAAAAGGAAAGCTGCAGAAGCAAAATACAAAGAGAAACTGGAGGAGCCTGGACCATCTAATGTCTCACTACCTGACACTGTCTCCAACCAGAGTGAAGAGAACACAGAAAGTCCAGATGAAGAATTTGTTATGCCAGTGCCACAAAAAGCCAGTAAAATTAAAGCTGTTGTAACACCAGGACTTGCAGCAGCATTGATAGGACCAAAACAACAGACAGAAGTGCCACCTATATTCTGACTGAAACGGCAGCAAGTCTTGGTCATGATGCAAGCAACTTAAATATCATTATCATGTAAAGGATGTTCTCTTATGTTACACAGCTGTATAATTGGTTCTTGTGCTGATTCATACATTTTTGAATATTAAGTACTGCAAGGCATAAAGAATATTATTGTTTGGAGCTAGATCAAAATATATGTGGAAATATATAAAGCATAGACTTATTTAAATTTATCAATAATGAAACAGTATTTCATCAATAAAATGAAAATACAATGTTTGATTGTTACAAAATCTTCGCTACCCCAGTATGTAGGTATTGTAGGAGCATGATACATGTACGAGAAGAACTGCATCTCACAATTCATGTTTTAGTGTTAACTATTTTATGGGATATGAAAAGATTTGATTTTCCAATGTATTGCCATAATTTCTGTCCTGACATATCAATATTAAACTGACAGAAATAATTTGGAAATATCTGGAAATGACCATTCTACTCGTATATGACAAAGTTATTGCCAGCAAAATCTTTAAGGGCTGTGTGCTACCAGTAAAAATTATTAGAGTTTTATGAACTTGTACATGATGTGGTTTTATGTTAGGTACAACAAATTTAGAGGGTGAGACTTGAAGTTTTTTGAAAAAAAAAATTTTGACCATTTTTATGGACCACACTAGTAAACACCAACACACGACACACATCACATTAACATGTTGGTTTACATAATGAATGACTGAACCAATCAGTGTTTAGCGGAGGCACATTTTACCCAGAATCCTTTGCGATCTGTCTGTGTTTTTTACAAAACTTCAGAATTAGTGCATTATTCAACATTAAAAGATATATGTTATATTTTAACTTTGCACAAATGACAGAATTGACATTAATGGAGGTATTCTATCAGTATTCATTTTATTTATATATCAAACCATAAGTCAGCATGACTTTATTTTCCAAGACCTCCGCCTGACCGGAGCATTGTGATTGGGTAGAGAGTTGGGCTTTGTGGCTGTGCTCAGCTTGCGTCTGTGTTGGAAGCCATCTAGTAAACAAGAGCTTCCAGCAGGGGGCAAGATGTTCAAAGACATTCTGATGCTGCTTTTGATGCTACCAGAAGCGATTGTGGTGTTAAAACTCAAATTCAGTTTGTTAGGAGTTGTAAATATACCAGAGACAATACTGGAATTTATTGGTTATCTGTAACTTTTGATACATTTTTGGGTGGTTTATCATTTTATCTTTATCAAAGATAACGTTTTCAGTTATCTGATTATCTGTTATCGAAGTTAATTTTTTGGTTATCTGTGCCCACCACTGCCAATATCTCAAAATGCAGTGGTCATGCCATAGATAGTGGGAGAGATGCCAATGATATTAAACACAAATGCAACTAACTTTTTATTTTGTATATACATTCACTCATAGCAAACTGGCATGAATAGCATTATGCTGGATGTCATGTAATGTATTTCTAAGTGAAATTGTGTTTTGCACAGTGTTTCTGTGTCTGGACTGATTTGATTGGACAATGTGAAAGTGAACAGGACTTCATGACTGTAGAGCAGCGGTCACCAACCCTGTTCCTAGAGAGCATCTGCCCTGCATGTTTTCCATGTCTACCTACTCAAGTCACACCTGATTTTTTAAAAAGTTGTGTTTTCCAGCTCTTGATTGGCTGAGCACACCTGATAGAGTTAATTGCCTGGGAGTGGAACAGGGAGAGTTAGAAAACATGCAGGGCAGATGCCCTCCAGGAACAGGGTTGGTGACCCCTGCTGTAGAGTCTCGATGTTCTGTCACCTCCATATTTGGACCAACCTCCTCCATATGAATGAATTTGCACAATTTAGACCAAACTATGGCATTGTGGAGAATGGACATAATCCATCTATTTTCTAAATCTACAACCCCTGACAAAAATTATGGAATCACCGGCCTCGGAGGATGTTGAAAAAAAAGCAGATCACAGACATGACACAAAACTAAAGTCATTTCAAATGGCAACTTTCTGGCTTTAAGAAACACTATAAGAAATCAGGAAAAAAAATTGTGGCAGTCAGTAACGGTTACTTTTTTAGACCAAGCAGAGGGAAAAAAATATGGAATCACTCAATTCTGAGGAAAAAATTATGGAATCATGAAAAACAAAAAAAACGCTCCAACACATCACTAGTATTTTGTTGCACCACCTCTGGCTTTTATAACAGCTTGCAGTCTCTGAGGCATGGACTTAATGAGTGACAAACAGTACTCTTCATCAGTCTGACTCCAACTTTCTCTGATTGCTGTTGCCAGATCAGCTTTGCAGGTTGGAGCCTTGTCATGGACCATTTTCTTCAACTTCCACCAAAGATTTTCAATTGGATTAAGATCCGGACTATTTGCAGGCCATGACATTGACCCTATGTGTCTTTTTGCAAGGAATGTTTTCACAGTTTTTGCTCTATGGCAAGATGCATTATCATCTTGAAAAATGATTTCTTCATCCCCAAACATCCTTTCAATTGATGGGATAAGAAAAGTGTCCAGAATATCAACGTAAACTTGTGCATTTATTGATGATGTAATGACAGCCATCTCCCCAGTGCCTTTACCTGACATGCAGCCCCATATCATCAATGACTGGAAATTTACGTGTTCTCTTCAGGCAGTCATCTTTCTAAATCTCATTGGAACGGCACCAAACAAAAGTTCCAGCATCATCACCTTGCCCAATGCAGATTCGAGATTCATCACTGAATATGACTTTCATCCAGTCATCCACAGTCCATGACTGCTTTTCCTTAGCCCATTGTAACCTTGTTTTTTTCTGTTTAGGTGTTAATGATGGCTTTCGTTTAGCTTTTCTGTATGTAAATCCCATTTCCTTTAGGCGGTTTCTTACAGTTCGGTCACAGACGTTGACTCCAGTTTCCTCCCATTTGTTCCTCATATGTTTTGTTGTGCATTTTCGATTGTTGAGGTCTACCAGTATGTTTGCCTTTAACAACTTTCCCATGTTGTTTGTATTTGGTCCAGAGTTTAGACACAGCTGACTGTGAACTGTGAATGTTGCAAAATATGTTGCAAACGAACATCTTCTGCAACATTGTGTGATGATTTACCCTCTTTTAAGAGTTTGATAATCCTCTCCTTTGTTTCAATTGACATCTCTCGTGTTGGAGCCATGATTCATGTCAGACCACTTGGTGCAACAGCTCTCCAAGGTGTGATCACTCCTTTTTAGATGCAGACTAACGAGCAGATCTGATTTGATGCAGGTGTTAGTTTTGGGGATGAAAATTTACAGGGTGATTCCATAATTTATTCCTCAGAATTGAGTGATTCCATATTTTTTTTTTTCCCTCTGCTTGGTCTAAAAAAGTAACCGTTACTGACTGCCACAGTTTTTTTTCCTGATTTCTTTTAGTGTTTCTTAAAGCCAGAAAGTTGCCATTTGAAATGACTTTAGTTTTGTGTCATGTCTGTGATCTGCTTTTTTTCTACAAAATTAAACAACTGAATGAACATCCTCCGAGGGCCGGTGATTCCATAATTTTTTGCCAGTGGTTGTACTTATTAGAAATATGGGGCACAAGGGGGCTGGAGCCTATCCCAACAATCATTGGGCAAAAGGCAGAGTACACCCTGGACAGGCCACCAATCTATCACACTAAAAAATGAACATAATGAATTTGTCAAAATGCATCTAAACACACATGTCCAACAGAGATTATTTGTATGTACTTCATAAGCTGCTACAACTGACACGTAACAGAAAAGTGTGATTTTAATGACTGGAGGTGGCGAGGGTGGGGGCTGTCTTTTAGTACACCCAAAAAGTTATTAGATGTTTCAATAGAAGTGTTTTTAACTCTTTGTCATCTGTATGAGAAAGCAAACAGCCAAGAGTAGCACAAAAGAAGGAAAATAGATTAAAGGAACCAGAGAGCGAATTGACAAAAGTTGTATTGGGGGAATTTAAGACTTGCTCAACAAGTAATGTGTAGGGTTTGTTGAAAAGACTTAACAGGAAGTGGCCTCCCTCAGCGGGGAGAAGGTTTGGGGAACGCTGAAGTTTGCAGGGCAGTGGAGCCACACAGGAGGAGAGCTTTTTGAAATACGATGTGCAATATGCTAAATGTTACCGCAACGTGATTGATAGTTACTACTATATACCTGTGTATTTAATACCACTTAGGATTTAATCCTAAACACATCCTAAGTTTCAATATGGTTCACTGTATTGGGGTTCTGTAAGGCTTGACTGTGCAGTCAGTGGTGATGACAAAGTGTGTTACAGCTCTTGACCTGGTCTTACGGTTTTCTCCTGCATTCTGTGTAGATCTGAGACAGCGTTCCACCGTTCTGTAAGGCATCATGGGTTTAACATACACCATTTTCACTCGAGACAGTTGTCATTTTACACCAGTCACCAATTTCCTCTCAAGTATAATTCCACTTGCAGTTTCGTGGACATGTTTTTCTAAAAATGAGGTGTGGATGGGTGCAGAGCTGGTGCATTTATATCGTCTGTCACCAGAAAGTGTTTGAGCCTTAGACCAGCAAAAACCAGGACTGAAATCTAGCCCTCTATTGAGCTGTATAAAAATCAATTGCAGTACTGTAATATTAAAGCTATAGGGCCTTTCAAATTTCACAAAACACAGAAAATGTAGTTTCTACTGAAATCGAAGCATTATAATTTACTGTAGGGTTTTTTGTAACATGTTGCAAAATTACAGCTGATTTTAATGAACAGGACATATTTTTCTGAGGGGAAATTCTATAGTGAATATCATCTTTTCCTTCATCACCATCATGCAGACTCACTACAGAAGGAAGCGCATGTGTGCATGTGTTAGGTTTTGAGATTATCTGTAACCCATCTTATGTTAACATCTATCAGATTTCTTGTAAATCTACCAAATGTTGGTTATAGAATCTGATCACTTGAATTTTGCCCCCTCTGGGGTTGAAATTCTAAACTTTTTTCAGACAGTATGAATTTTGATCATATCGGCAATATTATATTATGAATCCTTTATCTAAATGCTAAGGAATAGCAGAGCCAGAGAAAATTCTCTTTGACTTAAATCTTAAAAAAAAAAAAAAAAAAAAAGCAGTGGCACTATTGATGGTCTATTATGTCCACATGAGAAAGGAAAAAAATAACAGAATCGGGGGAGAGACAAAAACTCACATTTTATTCAGGAAATTTCACACACACACACACACACACACACACAAAAACCCTCAGAGATTGGCATCACTGTATGTGTAAATTGCATAATAAAAACTGAATGGAAAACAATCATCAAATGAAATAAAAGTAAACATCACAAACCAAAAACATAATCTTGCTGCATGCTTCATCTCAGGGAGCTTTGGTTGGTCTGTGTCTGCTATGCACTCTGACAGGTTGGTCATAATCCTTAAGTAGACACAAGTCCCTTTTATTTGCATCCACTTTCCTGATACCACTGCACTATGCACCTGACAGTTTTAGGGGATGGAGAGGTGCCACTTTCAGTGAGTGATGTTATGTTCATGCTACAATATGCAGCCCAGTCTCAATCTTTGTTTCGTGCTCCCGTCACGAAATGATTCAAATTTTCGTCACAGGTTTTTTTTTCTCACTATTACTAACCCTACTCTACCCCAAACCCTAACCTTAACCACCCTGACCCCCCCCCCCCCCCCACTTCACTTAATTTCATGCAGCCATCACAGAAGTATTAGAATCAATATGTGCTACTGTGACAAAAATGAGGTGCTTTTCATGACAACCACACGAACCAATAGATTAATGTATATTTTGTGCTGCTGAATCACGACATGCCGTGAACTGGGCTGCAATATGCTCATGCCTAATGAAAATAGTAAACCCATCTGTTTTGCTTCTAGTGCTCTATGTGTGCTGTTTTTCCCCCATCGCTTTAAATATGAAAGTGCATTTATATACATCCCCAAATGGAAATACACTGTCTTCACAGCCAGTTTTGTGTACACTACTGAAATTAGGTCCATTCAGTCCAAGTATCTTCTCATAAATGCATACGAAACCGTGCTCTTGAGGTTAGAAATGTTTGTTTTGAGCTCAAGTTATAGTTGGAGAAACTGTGTAAAATGGGATTTCTGTCATTATTATTATTATGAGTATTATGACTATTATAATTATGTCACTGTGCTGAAGAAGGTTTAAATGTTAGATGTTGATAGACAGATAATAAATAGTGATCACATTATCCTCCTTGGAAGACAACCGTTCTTGTTTTTGTGTCCTTCTTGGCACAGGTAACAGGCTTTTTATCCAACATTACAAATAAGAAATATTTCCAAACCAAAGCTATTGTGTAGCCTCCATTCACTGCAGTCTCCTTGTCAAGTTGCACGTTTGTAATCTGCAGCCACTTATTGGATGTGTTTGCAGGTTGCCTCAGTGGCCCTTTTCTTCCTTTCACATGATAACTACACAGGCTGTAGCTGTAGTTGATCATGCAGAGATAATGATATAAAATATAGTTTATATCATCATCGTCATCAAAAAATGTACTCATATGGTCTGATTTAATCACCCAGGTCTTGCATGAACTGTCTTTGCCAGAGCATTGCTGAGTCACATCGGTCTGTTAGTCTAATGATGACATTACAGGCTGTATACAGCAAAAGAAAAACAAGCAAACACAAGGAAACCATGGATACACATGCAAGCAGAATCCCTTCCACAGGCATAGATGACTGCACACCACAGGCCTGACAAACCGTCTTCACTGTCCTCTGTTGTCTACATCATGCACATGCATGTGTTCACACATTGTAAATGTCCAGATGTGCTTTACTCATAATTCTTAGAACACATGCAGTAGAGTCTGTTGGTGTTCTGTGTATTTCATTGGTCTGGTCAAAGCAGATGGCCACCCCACTGAGTCTGGTCTGCGGGAGGTTTCTCCTATAATGAAAAAAAAAAAATGTCTGTGGAAGTTTTTTAAACTGTCACCAAAGTGCTTGCTCGTTGGGTAGGTAAAAGCCCTTGTGCTTTTACACATTTTAATTTTTATGCCATTTCCAACACAGAAAGTAATTCAAGGTGTCTTCACATTAAAATTTCTAAAATTTCCTCAAATTGAAGGCAAATATCTATAACTTCATATAAATTAATAAAAATATCAAAGCCAAGATGATGGGTTGCATAACTAATGGTGCCCTTTATTATAACTAAAGTAAATCATCACTTTTACAGCAATTTTACTTTAAATAAGTCAGGGATGGTTACATGTACATGTGTGGAGTAGACAGTTCTCGTTGTGAACGTGCAAAAAGGAGGACTACTGAGGGAAGCCACCAAGACACACTACAACTCTCAAAGAGTTACAATTCTTCTCTGGCTGCGATTGGAAAGTCTGGGAATAGGGCAATTTTTGTATTTGCATCATGTTACATAATACCATGCTGGAGTGGAACCGAAAAGGATTTTTTTTTTTTTTTTTTTTTTTAAAGCAGACGTGAAAGTCCAGCTACAGTTTGTCAGGAGACACATGGGAGACTCAAGCTAGATCTGAACCCTTCCCTTTTATGAAAATTCTTCATTCCACTCCCCCATGAACCTGTGAGTGGTGATACAAAAGGCCAAATTTGTCTTATACATAATCTCTCCAACCACATACACTGAAACCCATAATTCCTTCAGAGTTGTCGTGTGTGTTTTGGTGGGTTCCTCACTGTTCTTTTTGCATGTTTACTCAGATTTTGAAAACTGTCTACGCACATAGATTTTACCATACTGTTTGTATTTTTAATGACTTATGTAAATGAAGTACGAGACATATTCAGTGACTTGAAAATGTAATGTATCCATCCCCTGATTTGTACAAAAAAAGGCTGGCACTAAAAGTTGCATGTGTTATGCCAAAGGGTGCCATTACTTATGCAACCCATCATCTTAGCTTTGATATATATTTTTTATATGAATTTGTAAAGGTTTATTTTCAGCTCGAGCTTAAAAGGGATCATTTTTGAATTTTTAACATGAGCCTGAGTTACTTTGTGTTCGAAATGGTATAAACAAATATTTAAAAGCCCAAGGGGGTGAATACTTCTGCAAGGCACTGCATGTCATGTGTCCAATCAGAAAGAGAGATCACATTGTGTATCTACCATAGAAATGAATGTATTTAATGTGTCTAACTCAATCAAACACCATTTGTGTCTGTTTTCTTCATCAGATGTTTCCAGCCCACAATGATCACAGCAGATTTCTAAGTCATTAGAAATCCAGCCTTCACACCATTACTGTTAATGACTAATCATATGCATAATGTGTGACTTACACTGTTTTATAAAACACCATCAAATAGGAGTTGTTCTGCTCCACCAGGCCAGGAGAACTGAAGATAGGCTTTGAAGGAAAATATTACCATTATATTATCTTAGCTTCCTTTCAACCACTCCACAGAGTTCTGTAAAAGGTTTTATACACCCTGGAATTGACGGTTTTCTTCAGTAATAGATCAACAGAAAGTCCAATTTGAAATATCTAAATTTTCGCATTCCAACAGCAATCAAATAATGTTTTTTTTTTTTGTCCTATTTCTTTGACGAAATGAATTAGTTCAATCAATCAGATCGATCAATCTGACCTCAGGTGATGGTAGTTATGGTCAAATGAGGCCTCATGCATCATTTGCTGTCAAAAAAAAAAAGTTAGGAGTTCAAGGCATTTCATTTTGCTTTGAACACTTTTTTAAAGCGTTCGCATCGATTGTGCTCACAAAGTAACAAATGCTTCATGAGTCCTGACTTGGTAGTACATGTAGGTACTGCACAGTACACGAAAACAAAATTACACTCAGTAATACAATGATTGGAAACACCTGATTAAATCCAAACCAATTTTTGTAAAAGCAATTACATAAGTCACTCAGAAAGATAACATGAAAAGTGATCACACCTTTGGAAACATTTGTGTTTACTGCATCTGCAAAGGATGTAATCAAATCACTGGCGTTTATTTCTTGGTCTGTGTGTCTGTTAGCAGGATTACATCAAAACTACTGCACAGATTTGACAAAATTTTCACCACAGATAGATATTAGACTATGGATCTGGATTGTCACTTTATATAGGCTTTGAAGGATTACTTCAAAACTACTTCGGGGATTCTCACCAAATTGGCACCACAGATAGAAATGCGGATTGGCAGACGTCAGAAATCTCAGATTGCTCTTTTTATAAATATTACTATTTATATATATATACTATTTAGTTGATTTTCATTCTTTTGCACTGCACATCGCTCCACAATGTAAACTGCACTTCTACAGTACTTGTCTGTGCAATGTAGACAGTCAAGAAATGTCAACATTTAATCCATTCACACACACACACAAACTTACACCAATGTCAACATGCTGCCATCCAAGGCAATGTGGGGATCAAAGTCTTTGCTCAAGTGTTTTTTTTTTTTACCCCATTTAAACCACCGCCTCTCTATAAACTATATAATATAATCTGGCAGTTCACATTTTCTTTTTTTTGGGGGGGGGGGGGTGGCTGGTAGGCACTGTGGGTAGGAAGATTACATCTCACAGAAATGACACCTGTGCCTGTTTAGTTGACAGCTACAGGGAGGCGAGAAGGGACACAGTGTCCTGAGATGCATTTGAGACGTATCGTCTGGTGCTCCACACACACTTGAAGTGTCTACACAGTGCTTCTCTTGTCTGCCTCATGCACACATCACACACAGCAATAGTGTCACATGTCACTTCTCACCAGAGCTTCTTTAAAACTGTACACTGTATCCACATATGCAGTATAGTGTTATCAATAGGGAGTTAATAACAGCAGACCATGTTCAACTTACCAATACGGTGTGTTTTACTTTAACATAACACATAATTCCTTCACAGATTAATGTTGGCATAATTTTATTTGTGTGTGCTTTAAACTCAGTCACAGCTCTGCTGCTCTCCGCCCTTTAGATGGAAACAATCTTTTATTTCAGTTCCTGTCCTGACCATCCTGCAGAGGTCCATGAGAAGTCATTAAAATACATTTAAACTACATGAAAAGTATTTTTTATTAAAATGCCTTTCTCCAGTTTTTGTCATAAACTTTTAAAGGCCTTAAAATATTAGATTTTTTTTTCATGCAATCATAAATGATTTAACAAAGCCATGAGATTTAAATGGCAGTATGTGTTATACTTTATTGAGCTGATCTACGTAGTTCAACATAATATATCTACAGAAATACTTCATCTTATATGTCAATCAAATTTGTGATGACCCCAGAAGATGCTCATATTTTAAAGTGGACCCCATTATTTTTAAGTTCGGGAATGGCTCCTGTAGATCACAGCTAGAGTAGTACTCATTGTACTGCATACTTTCTCTACAGCCTATACAGATCTATATCAGTCTTAAAGTCTGTGATGAATCAGTCTTTTTTTTATAACATTTCCAATATTTCCAACAAGTTTTTATTTAAACTTAAATAAATTCGGTCATAGTTTTAAGTCGCTGGTGGGGTTCCTTCATGATTGAGAATATATAGCTACTTCTTGCTTCTCCAATCAGTACTTTAACATTTCCCATAATCCCCCTGTGCTTCCCAGAATGCACCATGGCATCAGCAGGGTTGTGGCATGTCAAAGCCATGTAACAATGGCTAGTGAGGATGTGGATGGCACCAATTCCGTGAGTCATGAGCGATTATGATGACATGTTCTCCCAAGTTGAGAGGGTTATCTAGAAGAGGTGTAGCACCTTGACGGACTTCTGCTGTGCCCCGATGTGTTATTGTCCATACTTCATGAGGTGTATTTACATTTTGCCTTAAACCGGAACTCTGCTGAAACCAACCTCTTGCGTGAGTCACGGACAACTGCGAAACAGCGAATTTAGAGTGGCTGAAGAAGCTAAGCCATTGGGGTAGATGTCTTTCATGTGGACTATAGCTTCCTTTGGTGCTACTCAGACATTTTTCATGGTATCTTCCTGGCACACATATGCAGATCAATACAAGATATTTGCATATTTTGCAGTCCAGTCGCTTCAGACAAAGTCTAAAGTCAACAGAAATCCGCCAACAAAAAAACAATGTAAATGGGAGTTTTCTGTGAAAATGTATTGAGGTTCTGGCAGGGGACCTATAGGACAGACTATAGGATAAAGCATGATGTTGTTAGAAGGAAGCGATAGCAACAACAATCCCAAGCAAGGTTAGAGAGAGATCCCCGACTTGGATCCATAACGACCATGAAGGGTTGGATTTATAGATCCCACTTTTTTAAGTAGCAGAACAAACAATAAAAACCTAAAACTGATAATAACAATGAAATTGTTGTCTAATTTGGGACTGGAAATAAAAAAAGTGTGGTAAATTCTACAGCAGAACAGTTTGTTTATGAAACATTGTGAATATAAATATGTACCACCGAGGCAAATGTAGATTCTGATTTACTACTGTGTTGTGCTGAAGTCTCCATCTGCATTATTTCTTCCATAACCACAAAACAGGCTGGGCATGTTCCCGGTATGTTTGTGGAAGATGCCACTCTGTGGACAGGGAATCGTCACGGCCGCTCTCCTGCAGCATTCCGTCTGTCGTCGGCTTTTCTCTCTCTGTTAGTTATAATCCTTCTGCACACAAACATTTTGCTCTTTGCAATCCTCTTACACCCAGGTGGTAACACCAAGCTTGACAAGGAGTTCACAAATTAAAATTCTGTTGCTTGTCAGAAAAGAGAGGTGTCATGAAATCTGGGTGCACGATACGTGCGGTGCTGGGTTTTAAAGCGTCATTTTGAGCACCACAACAAAAACACATAATGCTGAGATTATCAGTTTTTCAAACAAACTGCAGGCCAATGCTGATTATTAGTAATCTGCTGCACAACTAGATGACGTCATCAGATCTATAGTTTAGTCAATCTGTCCACTGCGTGAGTATCACACTCACCCAGGTCTGGTGCGCAAGCGTCATTTCGGATCGCAGCTTCTCGTCTGAGATGGAGTCTCTTCACCCAAAGCAATCAAATGGATTAATTTTCATGATTTTCCTTTATAACTCATTGGTTGTCTGGATCAGAAATTTCAGTTAAATATATCATATAGCAGACAAAACACACTGATTTTTGAGAAGTGAAACAGAGTTTCTAGTATTTACAAAAAGTGTGCAATAATTATTTAAATAAAATTAGACAGGTGCATAAATTTGGGCACCCTTGTAATTTTATTGATTTTAATACATTTAGCACTAATTATTGGAACACAAAATTGGTTTGGCAAACTCACTGACCCTTGACCTCTTTACACAGGTGAATCCAATCATGAGAAAGGGTATTTAGGGTGGCCATTTGCAAATGTTTCCCCTCTTTGCATCTCTTCTAATGAGGGGCAACATGGGGGCCTCTAAACAACTCTCAAATGACCTGAAAACAAAGATTGTTCAACATCATGGTTTAGGGGAAGGATACAAAAAGCTATCTCAGAGATTTCAGCTGTCAGTATCCACTGTGAGGAACATAGTGAGGAAATCTAAGACCACAGGCACTGTGCTAGTTAAGGCCTGAAGTGGCAGGCCAAGAAAATCTCAGATAAGCTGACGCGAAGGATGGTGAGAACAGTCGTAGTCAACCCACAGACCTCCTCCAAAGATCTACAACATGATCTTGCTGCAGATAGTGTCTCTGTGCATCGTTCAACTGTACAGCGCACTTGACCAAAGAGATGCTAATAATGATGCTGTAATGCAGAGGAAGCCTTTTCTGAAAACACCACAGAGTCGCTTGAGGTATGCTAAAGCAGATCTTGTTAAAGTTGAGGTCACATGGATTCCAGTCAATATCAGCAGATTCTTGAGAACAATATTCATGAATCAGTGACAAAGTTGAAGTTGCACGGGGCTGGATCTTTCAACAAGACTACGACCCTAAACACTAAGGCATTCATGCAGAGGAACAAGTACAACATTCTGGAATGGCCATCTCAGTCCTCAGACCTGAATATTATTGAAAATCTGTGGTGTGATTTTAAGCATACTGTCCATGCTCAGAAACCAACAAACCTGAGATGTTTTGTAAAGAAAAATGGTGCAAAATACCTTCAACCAGAATCTCATTGGAAGCTATAAGAAGCATTTATAAGCTGTTATTTCTGCAAAAGGAGGATCTACTAAATACTGATGTATTTTTTCTGTTGGGGTGCCCAAATTTATGCACCTGCCTAATATTGTTTAAAGAATTATTGTGCACTTTCTGTTAATCCTATAAACTTAATTTCACTTCTCGAATATCACTGTTTGTCTGCTATATGATATATTTAACTGAAATTGCTGATCCAAACAACTAATGATTTATAAAGGAAATCATGGAAATCATCAGGGGTGCCCAAACTTTTACATACAACTGTACATACATACAGTGCATCCAGAAAGTATCACTTTTTCCACATTTTGTCATGTTACAGCTTTATTCCAGAATGAAGTAATTCATTTTTTTAACCTCAAAATTCTACTCACAACCACCCCATAATGACAACATGAAGTTTTTTTTTTTTTTTTTTGCTAATTTATTAAAAATTTAAAAAACTAAGAAATCACATGTACGTAAGTGTTCACATTCTTTCAATTTCAATTTAATTAGCTTATAATGCTCCAAATCACAGCAAAGCTGTGTCAAGGCACCTTACATAAAACAATTCAACATAAAATTTAAATAAATAATTAAAAATGAATTTAAAAAATTCAAATACATGATTAAAAACAGAAGTAAAAGAATAAAACAGATAAAAAAATAAAAACTATTCATAAAAGAATAAAAATAGGTTTTCAGTCTTGACTTAAAAATGTCCACAAACCCTGATTGCCTCACAGTCGCAGGAAGACTGTTCCACAGGGTGGGTGCACAATGCCAAAAGGAAGTCAGACCTGCTGACTTCTTTTTCACCCTGGGAACACAGAGAAGTCCCACATCCTGCGACCGCAAAGCCCGGGTCGGCACGTAAAGTTCCACCAGATCAGCCAGATAAGATGGTGCCAGTCCATGAAAAACCTTATAAGTCAATAACAAAACCTTAAAATCTGCTCACAGAGACAGGGAGCCAGTGCAAAGATGCCAAAATAGGTGTGATATTTTCAGACCTTCTGCTACGTGTCAGAAGTCTGGCTAGCAGCGTTCTGAACCAGCTGAAGGACCCCTGATACTGGACCTTTTCTCAACACTTTGTTAATGCACATGTGTCAGTAATTACAGCCTCAAGTCTTCCTGCCTCTACTGGTGGTTGGCTCTCACAGCGGTATTGTATCACTTCCTGTTCCGGAGCACAGCGGTGTTTTGCTGTATCTGTTAGCTGTTTAATCTGCGCAGTTAGATTGATCTAGATAACGATTTGTTTCACAGTGTAATCTTCACGTGCCTTAACTAAAGCACTCCGTCTGCTGAATCACCTCTAAATTATTTACACATTCACTGTGTGTTTTTAGGAATCCGCTAGCTTAGTGCAGCTACTAGCTCTTAGCCGGTTTAGCATGGCGGCTTCTCCTGTCTCTCCCGCACTTTTCTGCTCTGGGTGTGAAATGTTTAGTTATTCCTCGGCCTCCTTAGCAGTAATGGTACTTGTAATAAGTGTAGCTTATTCGTAGCTTTGGAGGCCAGGCTGGGGCGAATTGGAGACTCGGCTCCGCACCGTGGAAAATTCTACAGCTAGCCAGGCCCCTGTAGTCGGTGCGGACCAAGGTAGCTTAGCCGCCGTTAGTTCCCTTCCAGCAGATCCCGAGCAGCCGGGAAAGCAGGCCGACTGGGTGACTGTGAGGAGGAAGCATAGCCCCTAAACACAAGCCCCGTGTACACCGCCAACCCGTTCACATTTCTAGCCGTTTTTCCCCACTCGGCGACACACCCTCCGAGGATCAAACTCTGGTTATTGGTGACTGTTTTGAGAAATGTGAAGTTAGCAACACCAGCAACCATAGTCAGTCTTCGGGGGCCATTGAAGGAAATTTGAAACTGCTGGCTAAGGCTAAGCGTAAATTTGGTAAGATTGTATTCACGTCGGCAGTAATGACACTATTAAACAAATATGTAGGGACTGCTTTTTGCATTTGCACAATATCTCTAAAATTAGAAAGGTCTTGTCTCAGAGTGATGCTGAAAAACATAATTCATGCATTTATTTCCTCTAGGCTGGACTATTGTAATTCATTATCATCATGTTGTCCTAAAAGTTCCCTGAAAAGCCTTCAGTTAATTCAAAATGCTGCAGCTAGAGTACTGACAAGGACTAGAGGAGAGAGCATATCTCACCCATATTGGCCTCTCTTCATTGGCTTCCTGTTAATTCTAGAATAGAATTTAAATTCTTCTTCTTACTTATAAGGTTTTGAATAACCAGGTCCCATCTTAGGGACCTTATAGTACCATATCACCCCAATAGAGCGCTTCGCTCTCAGACTGCAGGCTTACCTTGTAGTTCCTAGGGTTTGTAAGAGTAGAATGGGAGGCAGAGCCTTCAGCTTTCAGGCTCCTCTCCTCTGGAACCAGCTCCCAATTCAGATCAGGGAGACAGACACCCTCTCTACTTTTAAGATTAGGCTTAAAACTTTCCTTTTTGCTAAAGCTTATAGTTAGGGCTGGATCAGGTGACCCTGAGCCATCCCTTAGTTATGCTGCTATAGACTTAGACTGCTGGGGGGTTCCCATGATGCACTGAGTGTTTTTCTCTTTTTGCTCTGTATGCACCACTCTGCATTTAATCATTAGTGATTGATCTCTGCTCCCCTCCACAGCATGTCTTTTTCCTGGTTCTCTCCCTCAGCCCCAACCAGTCCCAGCAGAAGATTGCACCTCCCTGAGCCTGGTTCTGCTGGAGGTTTCTTCCTGTTAAAAGGGAGTTTTTCCTTCCCACTGTTGCCAAGTGCTTGCTCACAGGGGGTCGTTTTGACCGTTGGGGTTTTTCCATAATTATTGTATGGCCTTGCCTTACAATATAAAGCGCCTTGGTGCAGCTGTTTGTTGTGATTTGGCGCTATATAAACAAAGTTGATTTGATTATGATCGCACAACTTTGTTGCACCCATCTTTGGGCAGTTTTGTCCAGTCCTCTTTGCAGCACCTCTCACTCTCCATCAGGTTGGATGTGGACCGTTGGTACACATGTTCAATCAGATTCAGATCTGGGCTCTGGCTGAGCCACTGAAGGACATTCACAGAGTTGTCCTGAAGCCACTCCATGGTATCTTGGCTTGTGCTTAGCGTCATTGTCCTGCTGAAAGATGAACTGTCACCCCAGCCTGAGGTCAAGAGCGCTCTGGAGCAGGTTTTCATCCAGGATGCCGCATTCATCTTTCCCTCAATCCTGACTAGTCTCCCAGTTCCTGCTGCTGAAAAACAGTCCCACAGCATGATGCTGCCACCACCCTGTTTCACTGTAGGGATGGTGCCTGGTTTCCTCCAAACATGACACCTGGCATTCACGCCAAAGAATTCAATCTTTGTCTCAGACCAGAGAATTTTGTTTCTCATGGTCTGAGAGTCCTTCAGGTGCCTTTTGGCAAACTCCAGGTGGGCTGCCATGTGCCCTTTACTAAGGAGTGGCTTCTGTCTGGCTACTCCCAAGACAGGCCCTGATTGGTGGATTGCTGCAGAGATTGGTGGGCCACAGAGGAATGCTGGAGCTCTGACAGAAGTGATCATCTGATTCTTGGTTACCTTCCTAAGACCCTTCTCCCTGATTGCTCAGTTTAGAGCGGCAGCCAGCTCAGTCATGGTTGATCTGGACTTCTTCCATTTATGGATGATGGAGGCCACTGTGCTCATTGGGACCCTCAAAGCAGCAGAAATGTTTCTGTATCCTTCGCCAGATTTGTGCCTCGAGACGATCCTGTCTCAGAGGTCTACAGACAATTCCTTTGACTTCGTACTTGGTTTGTGCTCTAACATGCACTGTCAACTGTGGGGACCTTATATGTAGACAGGTGTGTGCCTTTCCAAATCATGTTCAATCAACTGAATTTACCCCAGGTGGACTCCAATAAGCTGTAGAAACATCTCAAGGATGATCATTGAAACAGGACACACCTGAGCTTAATTTGAGCTTTATGGCAAATGCTGTGAATACTTACTACAAGTGATTCTTAGTTTTTATTTTGCAAAAATACCAAAAAAAGCCTTTTTCACACTGTCATTATTGGGTATTGTTTGTCGAATTTTGAGGAAAAAAAAAAATATATATATATATTATATCGACTTATATATTACATTATTTCTTCGTTTTTCATTTGTTTAATAAATTTGCAGAAATCTAAAAAAAATTCACATTCTCATTATGGGCTATTGTGTGTAGTCGTTTGAGGGGAAACTGTTTTGGAATAAGGCTGGAACCTAACAAAATGGGGAAAAAAGTGAAGCGCTGTGAATACTTTCCAGATGCACGGCACGTACATGTATTTTTATTCCAAACAACATCAGTATCAAATTTAGTGTTACATTTCACCAGTGTCATTAAGATACACTGTCAGTACCCACAGAAAAGTCTTGGTGATTGTTTTACAATACATGAGACTGTTGTGATCCAGCCCGAGATGTCAGATTCCACTGACCCACCTGCTTGGATTTGTGCGGTAATACGCCGCTGTACATCATGTTTAAGCTCGGAGAGAGAGATCAGCGGCTCCCTGTGGAGCACGCACACATCTGTTTAAGTCATCAGAGAGAGGAAGTGCCTGTTTGCGGAGGACGTCCGTCTGTGTGTGTCTCTTGCGTGCCTAAGTCAGAATAGTTGTGTGGTCAAGAGTAAATACGAGCCATTTTACGGGCATATTTGTGAACGGCTTTCACAATACATTGTGTGTGTGTGTGTATGCAGGCGGTGAAGTCATAACAAGCTCTGATGTCTGTTTGAACACCAGTCAGGCGTTCAATAAACTCAACCTGGAGAAAACACGCACAGTGGTTTTGTCACAGAATACTCCTGTAGTGAAATTCTACAAATGCTTCTTCGCCTGTGGTCTCCTGTGGCCTGATGTTGTTGGGATTATAAGACCTTGATACGGGAGTAAAACAGATCTGTGTGAGAAAAGTGGTGAACAGAGACAGCTGTGTAAAGTTAGAGATCACCGGGTCAGGATTGGCCAAAACAAATAGATCTGAGAGAGAGAGAGCAACAAAAGAGAGGAGTCTGACAATGAAAACAGGATGAAAGGTGTCACTTATTCATCCTGTGAATAGAAATTTGTTTGCACTTTGCCAACACACATACACACACACTACAAAGAGTTCTTGTATGTGCTTTTGCACGTTTTATTTTTTTGGTCTTTTTGCATCGTGACTTTTCTGCGCCCATTCCCAGTCCGTTTGGTAAAAATGAACTCTTTAGGCTCATTGATGTTTCGACTGAATATTCTACCTGATGATCTTCCAGCATGACACAAATGTTATTACTATCAATTCTACCTGTGTCAGTTATCCTCATTAACTCCCAGCACCCACATAAGCATTCGCACAGTGTTTAATAATCTTTAAAGGGGGTACCACCTTTCACATTTCACAAAACTGGCAACATTTAATTTTTGCTGAAATCCAAGCATTATAATGTGGGGCTTGTTTGTTTTTTCGTAACATGTTGCAAAATCACAGCTCATTTTAATGAAGAGCATATTTATCTGGGGGGAATTCCATAGTGAGTATCGCCTTTACCTTCACACACCATCGTGCAGATGAACTGCAGGAGGAAGTGTGTCTATACATGTGAGGTTTTTCTATTACCTTTGACCTGACCCACTTGCTTGATGCGTGTTCCAGAGGTGTGCACGCGAGCATCCCTAAGATGTCTAGTAAATACCTTCAGAAGTTTTATCTGATATCAAAAACAGTGTTTTTGGATTTAGAAGTGTTTTTCTTGGTAGCTTTTACAAAATATATGAGAAAAGTATTTGATTTATACAGAAATAAGCTGTTTCTGAGCATTTTCCACCATCTTGATTTATTTTGTTTGAGTGAGCTGACATCACACAGCCTCTCTTTACACCAGTTGACAGTCGCCATGTCCTTCCAAGCATCCTAACAGTTCTGGGGGCGCCCCCACATGATCAATGACGTTGCTACCAAATGTATAGCATGGCATCTGATCATTTGAATTTTGACCCATCAGGGGTCAAAATTCTAAATTGTTTCTAGACAGAGCAAATTTTGATCATATTGGCAAAGTCATATTGTTAATCCCTTATTTAAATGTTAAGGAATAAAATAATAGTGGTGCCAAAAAAAAAAAAAATGCTTTTTATGACTTAAACCTTAAAAAAAAAACAAAGGCCATACAGCTTTAAGCAGCCTTATGAAATGGCTCAGTTTAGATGTCTGTGACATATATCACAATAGTACTTATCTGGTTTTATTTCAAAATCTATGGCATATTTTGGCTAAAAATCTGTTTTGAAGGCACTGAATGATTTATATGGTTTTGTTGAAAAAGTGTATAGTGCATCTCCTTTTATGCCTCCCACACACACACATTTTTTATTGATTTATATTTATTTTGCTCACTGTAATTGTGAGTGCATAGGTATAGTTTCCATACAATCCCACAATGCACTGGATGCAGATTCTCACAAGGCTGTATCGCTGTGGGAACGTCGTCTTTCGTCACTTTGTGTGGGATAATCAGAGAAAGATGTGGCCTGTCGACTCAAATGTAAGACGACACAGTACGGGGCTCGTCTGGAAGTAGTCAACATGTCCTGCGTGATCATCTGTGTCCCAGTCGTGCCTGTCATCAAGATGTGAAGGTATTTAAGTTAAAAACGTGGTCTAGGTTTGGGATTTGATATTTTGAGGGCATTGTGACCGTTGTAAAAGGAGCCATTTGGCCAAATAGTAGCAGCACAGTGACACCGATGTGAGAAAGAGAATGAGTTAGTCAGCTTTTTTTTTTCTTTTTGGCAAATAAGAGGCATTTATTTACTCAGGAGAAATGTTTTTCCTTTTTCCACGGCAACTTAACAGTAAAGTTATACATAATGTAGGATAAATGTGAGATTAAAAGAAAATTAATGAATCTGCATTTAATTTTTGACTGCACACCAGAAACAGAATGACTGGGGAGAAAAAACATCTGGAGTTCATGTCCAAGACCTCTCCATCTCTGATGAATACCAACTGTGTGACATCAAGTTCCAGGCATCTACACTGTGTGAAATAGAGAGACAGGAAGCGCACGTTATCCTCAGCACAAACACCACTGAAGGCGTTGTTGTACCCCACTGTACACATCTGTTTGTCCGTCCGTACAGACATTAAAGAGGTCATTGCGCAAAAAGGATCTTAAAGTCATAGAATTCATTTTGCATGTAGAAACTCTTGCTAAAAGTAAAATAAGTAAAATTTTATCCCTGAAATGGTTCTTTTTAAGGGCCCTGTCCCACTGGTGTTTAGGAGGATTTGTGTATGGATTGCGCACAAAATTGGCCCATATTCGCCAAACATCCGCAATATCCGTGTAACATGCCTGTATGAGTCGGCCGTCATCCGAATACGCCCGTGATCATCCGCAGAGGCACGCATGTCTGCAGCCAGGATTTTTGAGCTGTTCAAAAATCTGAATGCAGATAACATCCGCCTTACATACTCCATATATACTCAATTCATACTCACTCTATGCGCTGTATATCTGCTGTTAACCACTGATATCTGCAACTGACGGGGATTTGCGGCTTGGCAGCGGACTGGGACAATGTGTAAATATATATTGTGCCCATCATGTCCACATCAAACTAAAATAGTTGTAGCGAATGCATACAAACTGGCCACGAATAAAGCGTCTTTATTACATCTGCTTTGCGGACAATCTGTAAATGCATAACAAACACGTCACATAAACCCACGTTCATCATATATTCACTATATTTATTAATATATCTGTAATTCATGGGACATTTGTCATTTTTGGCCTTTTTTGTTGCAGACGACAACGAACACCTGTAATTTCTGTACTCAATTCATGCACAATTGATCCTCTCCCCAATGGGACAGGGGCCTAACTCTGATCAACTTGTCCAAGTCCAGCACTTGCTCCAGAGGCTGTATGTTGGTGTGAATAGTAATGCCGATGGCTGATGTGCGCTATTTTATGACTGCAATGCAGATGCCGTGCACGCACAACACGTGCGCAATGTTAATACACTGCCGTGATAATCTCATTGTGTCGGATCTGTTTCCTCACTACATCAATCAATTTTTTATATAGCGCCAAATCACAACAAACAGTTGCCCCAAGGCGCTTTATATTGTAAGGCAAGGCCATACAATAATTATGTAAACCCCAACGGTCAACAACCCCCTGTGAGCAAGCACTTGGCTACAGTGGGAATGTGTTATATAACCGTGGTTGTTCATATATATTGCTATATATTATTAATATATCCGTAATTCATACTGGGACATTTGTCATTTTTGGCCATTTTTGTTACGGACAACAATGAACGCCCGTAATTTCTGTACTCAATTCGTGTGCAATTAATCTTCTCCCCAGTGGGACAGGGGCCCAACTCTGACATACGTCATGCTCTGTGAGACATGCACTGCACAGACCACAAACAGGAGAGGGGGCGAGATTGACAGAAATAGGCTTACAAACTGGTTTTGTTGACACCTGGGACCTCATTTATCAAACATTGGTATGCAGATTGGAGCATAAACTGTGCATACAAACATTTTATAAATGATTTGATCCTAATCTTATATCCTGATCTCAGATCCTCACTGCTGATTGCTTTGATGTTGTACTCACGATCAATGAAATTGGGGTAAATGGGTGGGTTTTTGATGTCTGATCTTAATTCCTTTGAGACGTGAACACTCAGGACTAAAAATCAGTGTTCAGGCTCAAAGATCAGCAATCAAGATCAAACAAATCGGGATCTATACTTTAGTGATCAGGATCAAAAATCCAGCTTAAGGATGGTTGTCAGGACTGGATCACAGTCAGCTATCTATCTATACACGAGGGTAGGCTGAGATGATGTTCTATGATGAAGTTAATGCATTAACTGCATCATAGTGAGCCTTAGAACTTTTCAGCCCTACCCTCATACACACACACGAGGTCTATTAGAAAAGAAACCGACCTTTTTATTTTTTTTAAAAACTATATGGATTTGAATCACGTGCGATTACGTCAGACAAGCTTGAACCCTTGTGCGCATGCGTGAGTTTTTTCATGCCTGTCGGTTGCGTCATTCGCCTGTGTGCAGGCTTCTAGTGAGCACTGGTCCACCCCCTCGTCGGAATTCCTTTGTCTGACTTCTTCCTGAGAGACTGGTGCTTTGCTTGATCAAAATTTTTTCAGAAACTGAGACACATCCAAGTGGACACCAGTCGAGAAATTCAGACAGTTTTCGGTGAAAATTTTAACGGCTGATGAGAGATTATGGAGTGTTACTGTCGCTTTAAGGACAACCCATGGAGCCGGACAGCGCCGCACTCTGAGCCGCCATCGTCAGCCTGTTTCGAGCTGAAAACTTCCAAATGTAAGCCTCTGTTGACCCAGGACGTCGTGAGAGAACAGAGAAGTTTCAGAAGAGCTCGGGATCAGCAGTTTATCCGGAAATTCCACTGTTAAAGGAGATTTTGTAATGAAAGACGTGCGGACGGATTCACGCGGCGGCACCCAGCCGCTCATGGCACGGCGCCACAGCAAAACACCTCCATGTTGATAACCATTCGTAAGATTCAGGCGGTTTTCGATGGCTTTCAGTCGAGTGAGTATCCGAGAAATTGTTTAACAGCTGGGCATGTTAAAACTTGTCCTGTAATGTTTCCAACGGAGACGGACACGGTCAGCGGTATATATTAGATCACGACCAGCTCCCTGGAGCCCTTATTTTCACAGTTCACATGGTACTCAGGTCAGGTAGCATCATCACAGTTTACTTACTATGTAGTAGCAGCTGGTGAGGGTGGACTTTAATTAGAATCCGAACGGACCAGTGCGCACTGCATGTGAGTTAAGGTGTGCATTTTTTTTTACTTAAAATGTACCTGCTGTGTACAGCATGCACACTGTCGATATGTCTCCCAAAAGCAAGGGGCATTAGGTTGTAAAACCCCAAGTGCTAAACAGATGAAATGTAATAGAGCTGGGGAAACATCTACAGAGACACTAAGAACATCTTATATCCCACAGCACTGCAGTGATACGACATGCTATCACCTTTTTATCATCATTCACTTTAGTCTCAAGAATGTCACAAATTGCTCTATGAAAATGAATGACAACAACATACACACAGTGCAATGCAACTTCCTGTACTTTAAGTAAAGGGACATGAAATATACAACGACATGGCTAAAATTATTCTGTATTAACTGTGCATAGCAGAGTTACTTTAGATAGATACCAATACACATTACATCATAGCTTCTGTTTCTATAAGAAATACCATATTTATAGCTTAGCCTACTAACTATAATTTAATTTTACTACTAGTCTACATACTAAATTACCTATACTACAATCTTCTCCTGTATTAATATTTAGGTTTTAATACCTACTCCTGTATATTATATAATACCATATTTGTTGTATATGTTGTTTATTACCCTTAATATTTATTATATATATATATATATATATATATCCTTTTTTCTTGAGCTGCTTGGGTGGGTAGGGAGAGTTTCCATGGGATAAAAAAGCTTTTCAACCTACCATCCCTGGTTCTCAAGACCAGGCACCTAAGTGGCTCTACTCTACTCTTTTACGCTTCCTTTTTAGATATACCTTAGTATACTAGCATAGTTCCACCTTAGAATTGGAATATAATATATACCTACTGAATTTTCATAGAACGGGTAACTCAGCTAGTCAGAAATAAATGTGAAAAATCAGGATCCCCAAATTGTCTGTCATACATGTACTTTAAATACTGGCTGACAAAATGTATTTTTGGACGAGGTGATCCACTGGAGTGGACTATGGAGCGGAATTTTGTTTGGGGTTTAATTTAAACTGAAGGAAGTTGTGGGGCTTTGGCATAACACTATTTTCCACTCAAATGCACCTAAACTCTCTTTCTGGGGAGCGCATGATGTGAAAATGCAATAAAACTTTGACCTGTAAATCTGGTCATGTTTTCTGCATAAATAAATGTTATCCATTCTTTGTGCTCAAACGCCAAAGCAGGGGCGAATCTAGATGGAATGGGGGCGTGGGGCAAGGATGTCCCCCCCTCACAATACCCCTAGATTACAGGTCCAGTTTTGAAGCCTTTTTTTAGTACAACTACTAATACTACTTAAATAATAATAATTTTGACAAGTAAAATGTTTAGAGAAAATTTAAATGTTAGAAAGAATTTCTTTGGTATGCAATCTTGGTAGTTTCTACCAACTACTGTTAGACCTATGAATGCCACTCAAACCAAACAGCCAGGTCACATGCCACACTTGAAATGAGTGCAGTATTTCTTTATGTGCAATATCCACTGCCACTGAAATGTTCACAGTTTTGTACATACTTATCTCTTTAATCTCTTTTGCTACTATGTTCTTATAATTGTTACTTTTTAAAATTGTGCTTTGAACACACCTTTTTCATCCTGTTAAATTTTATGTTTATTTTATTTTCTTCCCCAGACTCTTGTGGTTTACATTTGCATTGAAAGGCTTGCACCTTAACTTTCCTTGTACTTGTTACAAGGACAATAAAAAAAAAAAATCTGTGTCTGTATCTTGATACAGTTTTTAACCATTTTTCTGGTTCCAAAAGTGATCAGTGTTCAGTACTGAATGCTGCTCATACGTTTGGGGTATCAGTAATCTAAATCATGTGGTGAATAAGGAACAAACATGTATATTCGGAAAACATATACTTCCTTTGTCTGTCTGTCTTAGAAGCTTTGTCTCGTCAAGTCAACTGGGCTGATGATGGAAGACTATTGCCAGTAAATTACATGAAAATGTGACAGAAACCTGTTTTGCTGGTCAGAATGCTTTGAGTTCATCATTCCTAACTAGATGCTGTAAACTGGGAAATGCCCCGCTCAGCTCTGTGTGAAATTCCACAATGGATGACTGTAGAATTTTATGACCAATCAAGTTTCACTAGTCATGCTTCTGGACAGTACATGCTGTCCTGCAAGTTTTCCAAGTGTTCTTGTTCCACCCGCCACTAACTGACAAAGTTGGTTGTGCTCGACCAATCAAAGCTAAGAATCACCCAATTTGGTGAAGGAGCTGTAATTACAGCAGATAGACATAGAACCCTATGGTCATGTGGTACCGTGCGTGCACCCTATAGTCAGTCAAAAAATGTGTGCCAAGCTCAAGTAATGCAGTACCTAAAGGCCCATTCACAGATGTTGGCTGGTGTTGCTGATTCTTAAAAATCTCTGTGAAACGCAGGAGAAGGTTTGCTCCAGGGGTAAAAATTTCCTGTCTTCAATGCAGGTTGATGTAGCTCAGAGGTTTTGCAATTTGTGTCGGTAGCGTGGCCCAAGCAGAGGGTCACCCCTTTGAGTCTGGTCTGCTTGAGGTTTCTTCCTCAGAGGGAGTTTTTCTTTACCACTGTTGCTTTGGGGGTTGGTAAGGTTAGACCTTACTTGTGTGAAGCGCCTTGAGGCAACCTTGTTGTGATTTGGCGCTATATAAATAAATGAAATGAAACAGAGGACGACATTTGGCGATGGCCCATTGACTTAATTGGATGTAGTTCAGCTTTCGCCATCGGGGGGCAGGTGCATTGGTAGCGCACTCCATGGAGCAGTAGCATTACTTGGCGGATCTGACTGTCGACTCATCGTTTGAGGCGTCATGTGATGTAAACCTATATAAACTCGATGTAATTCTGCAATTACGTTACTTGCGACTGGTGTGTTGTCGACACGGGTTCTACATATTCCTTCACATTTCTTCATATTTCTGGTATTTCTTCATGCTTAAGAGATCCAGAGGAGGTGATGCATCCAATCATGCCTCCAATGTTGGCCGGCAGAGGAGAATGGAGCTGTAACGGCGTGCAAGCAGAGGTGACGTAGTGGAAGCGGAGCAACTCTTGCCGGTGTTTCAGCATGAACAGCGAGATTTTAAACGTGTTGACGAACATCAGTGTTGCCAAATTGACGTCAACGTAGCTCTTGCTGAGTCTGGCTCAAATCCGGCTAGGTTGAGCCAAATTTGTGCCGGATTCACCAAGTTCTGAACACAAATGTGGCTAGAATGCGGATCACTCCGTGATCATGACATCATGCTTCCTCATTACATCTGTGCGCACACAGCATCCTGTCCACTGCGGCGGCGTCCAGTGCAGCTGCAGTGGCGAGGACAGCAAACAGCCTTCTTTCTCTGTGGCGCCTTCTCGCCAAGAAAATCTGCCAGTTGCATTCCCTTCAGTGTGTCATGTCCAGATGACACACCCACGCTGTAATGTTTATATCCACAAGCACACAACCCCATGTACAGATTGCACTCCCCCACACTCACGTCCACACACACACCGCGCTGTCGTACCACACACACACACACACACTCACTCTTGCACTCCCACTGTTAGACACATTTCTTTTGGCTTGACTTGGTTTGGGTTTGGATGCGTGTATAGGATGAGCCTGATTTGAAAAACTGGTCTGAACACTTTCCGGCTAGAAAGCAATCTGGATTGAATCTGGTTTGAGCGGAATTGCCAACCCCAGGCTGAACGGCATCTAGGAACCCAAAAATTTTTCTCTCAATGACTCCTTGATGTATTTATTATGCAAATCTGTCCCACTGGGACGACCATGTGCCATGTTCAGATGGTTTGGGCCTGAGGTTTTGGAGATATAGTGGAAAAAGTCCGGTTGTACAGTCCTCTTGACTATGTCACCCACTGATGCTCTGTTCTTGCAGGTGGTGGAAAACTAAAGAGAAGCAAAGGTGCAGCTTGTTACCGTTGTCAGCACCGCTGGACTGATAGTATTGCACACCGGGCATTTGCCCGCTGGCCTGATGGCCTACTAGCCTGCGGATTTTTTTTTTTTTTTTTTTTAACGAAGTAAAGCAAGCTGTGAGCTTTTCATCCGCATTTTTTTTTTTTTTTTTTAACGAAGTAAAGCAAGCTGTGAGCTTTTCATCCGCATTTTTTTTTTTTTTTTTTTTACTAAGTAAAGCGAGCTGTGAGCTTTTCATCCGCTTTTTTTTTTTTTTTTTTTTTTTTTTACGAAGTAAAGCGAGCTGTGAGCTTTTCATCCGCTTTTTTTTTTTTTTTTTTTACGAAGTAAAGCAAGCTGTGAGCTTTTCATCCGCTTTTTTTTTTTTTTTACGAAGTAAAGCGAGCTGTGAGCTTTTCATCCGCTTTTTTTTTTTTTTTTTTTTTTTTTACGAAGTAAAGCGAGCTGTGAGCTTTTCATCCGCATTTTTTTTTTTTTTACAGAAAATGTAGTTTCTACTGAAATCGAAGCATTATAATTTACTGTAGGGTTTTTTGTAACATGTTGCAAAATTACAGCTGATTTTAATGAACAGGACATATTTTCTGAGGGGAAATTCTATAGTGAATATCATCTTTCCTTCATCACCATCATGCAGACTCACTACAGAAGGAAGCGCATGTGTGCATGTGTTAGGTTTTGAGATTATCTGTAACCCATCTTATGTTAACATCTATCAGATTTCTTGTAAATCTACCAAATGTTGGTTATAGAATCTGATCACTTGAATTTTGCCCCCTCTGGGGTTGAAATTCTAAACTTTTTTCAGACAGTATGAATTTTGATCATATCGGCAATATATTATGAATCCTTTATCTAAATGCTAAGGAATAGCAGAGCCAGAGAAAATTCTCTTTGACTTAAATCTTAAAAAAAAAAAAAAAAAAAGCAGTGGCACTATTGATGGTCTATTATGTCCACATGAGAAAGGAAAAAAATAACAGAATCGGGGGAGAGACAAAAACTCACATTTTATTCAGGAAATTTCACACACACACACACACACACACACAAAAACCCTCAGAGATTGGCATCACTGTATGTGTAAATTGCATAATAAAAACTGAATGGAAAACAATCATCAAATGAAATAAAAGTAAACATCACAAAACCAAAAACATAATCTTGCTGCATGCTTCATCTCAGGGAGCTTTGGTGGTCTGTGTCTGCTATGCACTCTGACAGGTTGGTCATAATCCTTTAAGTAGACACAAGTCCCTTTTATTTGCATCCACTTTCCTGATACCACTGCACTATGCACCTGGAACAGTTTTAGGGGATGGAGAGGTGCCACTTTCAGTGAGTGATGTTATGTTCATGCTACAATATGCAGCCCAGTCTCACATCTTTGTTTCGTGCTCCCGTCACGAAATGATTCAAATTTTCGTCACAGGTTTTTTTTTCTCACTATTACTAACCCTACTCTACCCCAAACCCTAACCTTAACCACCCCTGACCCCCCCCCCCCCCACTTCACTTAATTTCATGCAGCCATCACAGAATGTATTAGAATCAATATGTGCTACTGTGACAAAAATGAGGTGCTTTTCATGACAACCACACGAACCAATAGATTAATGTATATTTTGTGCTGCTGAATCACGACATGCCGTGAAACTGGGCTGCAATATGCTCATGCCTAATGAAAATAGTAAACCCATCTGTTTTGCTTCTAGTGCTCTATGTGTGCTGTTTTTCCCCATCGCTTAAATATGAAAGTGCATTTATATACACCCCAAATGGAAATACACTGTCTTCACAGCCAGTTTTTGTGTACACTACTGAAATTAGGTCCATTCAGTCCAAGTATCTTCTCATAAATGCATACGAAACCGTGCTCTTGAGGTTAGAAATGTTTGTTTTGAGCTCAAGTTATAGTTGGAGAAACTGTGTAAAATGGGATTTCTGTCATTATTATTATTATGAGTATTATGACTATTATAATTATGTCACTGTGCTGAAGAAGGTTTAAATGTTAGATGTTGATAGACAGATAATAAATAGTGATCACATAACCTCCTTGGAAGACAACCGTTCTTGTTTTTGTGTCCTTCTTGGCACAGGTAACAGGCTTTTTATCCAACATTACAAATAAGAAATATTTCCAAACCAAAGCTATTGTGTAGCCTCCATTCACTGCAGTCTCCTTGTCAAGTTGCACGTTTGTAATCTGCAGCCACTTATTGGATGTGTTTGCAGGTTGCCTCAGTGGCCCTTTTCTTCCTTTCACATGATAACTACACAGGCTGTAGCTGTAGTTGATCATGCAGAGATAATGATATAAAATATAGTTTATATCATCATCGTCATCAAAAAATGTACTCATATGGTCTGATTTAATCACCCAGGTCTTGCATGAACTGTCTTTGCCAGAGCACTGCTGAGTCACATCGGTCTGTTAGTCTAATGATGACATTACAGGCTGTATACAGCAAAAGAAAAACAAGCAAACACAAGGAAACCATGGATACACATGCAAGCAGAATCCCTTCCACAGGCATAGATGACTGCACACCACAGGCCTGACAAACCGTCTTCACTGTCTCTGTTGTCTACATTCATGCACATGCATGTGTTCACACATTGTAAATGTCCAGATGTGCTTTACTCATAATTCTTAGAACACATGCAGTAGAGTCTGTGGTGTTCTGTTGTATTTCATTGGTCTGGTCAAAGCAGATGGCCACCCCACTGAGTCTGGTCTGCGGGAGGTTTCTTCCTATAAATGAAAAAAAAAAAATGTCTGTGGAAGTTTTTTTAAACTGTCACCAAAGTGCTTGCTCGTTGGGTAGGTAAAAGCCCCTTGTGCTTTTACACATTTTAATTTTTTATGCCATTTCCAACACAGAAAGTAATTCAAGTGTCTTCACATTAAAATTTCTAAAATTTCCTCAAATTGAAGGCAAATATCTATAACTTCATATAAATTAAATAAAAAATATCAAAGCCAAGATGATGGGTTGCATAACTAATGGTGCCCTTTATTATAACTAAAGTAAATCATCACTTTTACAGCAATTTTACTTTAAATAAGTCAGGGGATGGTTACATGTACATGTGTGGAGTAGACAGTTCTCGTTGTGAACGTGCAAAAAGGAGACTACTGAGGGAAGCCACCAAGACACACTACAACTCTCAAAGAGTTACATTCTTCTCTGGCTGCGATTGGAAAGTCTGGGAATAGGGCAATTTTTGTATTTTGCATCATGTTACATAATACCATGCTGGAGTGGAACCGAAAAGGATTTTTTTTTTTTTTTTTTTTTAAAGCAGACGTGAAAGTCCAGCTACAGTTTGTCAGGAGACACATGGGAGACTCAAGTCTAGATCTGAACCCTTCCCTTTTATGAAAATTCTTCATTCCACTCCCCCATGAACCTGTGAGTGGTGATACAAAAGGCCAAATTTGTCTTATACATAATCTCTCCAACCACATACACTGAAACCCATAATTCCTTCAGAGTTGTCGTGTGTGTTTTGGTGGGTTCCCTCACTGTTCTTTTTGCATGTTTACTCAGATTTTGAAAACTGTCTACGCCACATAGATTTACCATACTGTTTGTATTTTTTAATGACTTATGTAAATGAAGTACGAGACATATTCAGTGACTTGAAAATGTTAATGTATCCATCCCCTGATTTGTACAAAAAAAGGCTGGCACTAAAAGTTGCATGTGTTATGCCAAAGGGTGCCATTACTTATGCAACCCATCATCTTAGCTTTGATATATATTTTTTATATGAATTTGTAAAGGTTTATTTTCAGCTCGAGCTTAAAAGGGATCATTTTTGAATTTTTAACATGAGCCTGAGTTACTTTGTGTTCGAAATGGTATAAACAAATATTTAAAAGCCCAAGGGGGTGAATACTTCTGCAAGGCACTGCATGTCATGTGTCCAATCAGAAAGAGAGATCACATTGTGTATCTACCATAGAAATGAATGTATTTAATGTCTAACTCAATCAAACACCATTTGTGTCTGTTTTCTTCATCAGATGTTTCCAGCCCACAATGATCACAGCAGATTTCTAAGTCATTAGAAATCCAGCCTTCACACCATTACTGTTAATGACTAATCATATGCATAATGTGTGACTTACACTGTTTTATAAAACACCATCAAATAGGAGTTGTTCTGCTCCACCAGGCCAGGAGAACTGAAGATAGGCTTTGAAGGAAAATATTACCATTATATTATCTTAGCTTCCTTTCAACCACTCCACAGAGTTCTGTAAAAGGTTTTATACACCCTGGAATTGACGGTTTTCTTCAGTAATAGATCAACAGAAAGTCCAATTTGAAATATCTAAATTTTCGCATTCCAACAGCAATCAAATAATGTTTTTTTTTTTTTGTCCTATTTCTTTGACGAAATGAATTAGTTCAATCAATCAGATCGATCAATCTGACCTCAGGTGATGGTAGTTATGGTCAAATGAGGCCTCATGCATCATTTGCTGTCAAAAAAAAAAAGTTAGGAGTTCAAGGCATTTCATTTTGCTTTGAACACTTTTTTAAAGCGTTCGCATCGAAAGTGCTCACAAAGTAACAAATGCTTCATGAGTCCTGACTTGGTAGTACATGTAGGTACTGCACAGTACACGAAAACAAAATTACACTCAGTAATACAATGATTGGAAACACCTGATTAAATCCAAACCAATTTTTGTAAAAGCAATTACATAAGTCACTCAGAAAGATAACATGAAAAGTGATCACACCTTTGAAACATTTGTGTTTACTGCATCTGCAAAGGATGTAATCAAATCACTGGCGTTTATTTCTTTGTCTGTGTGTCTGTTAGCAGGATTACATCAAAACTACTGCACAGATTTTGACAAAATTTTCACCACAGATAGATATTAGACTATGGATCTGGATTTCACTTTATATAGGCTTTGAAGGATTACTTCAAAACTACTTCGGGGATTCTCACCAAATTGGCACCACAGATAGAAATGCGGATTGGCAGACGTCAGAAATCTCAGATTGCTCTTTTTATAAATATTACTATTTATATATATATACTATTTAGTTGATTTTCATTCTTTTTGCACTGCACATCGCTCCACAATGTAAACTGCACTTCTACAGTACTTGTCTGTGCAATGTAGACAGTCAAGAAATGTCAACATTTAATCCATTCACACACACACACAAACTTACACCAATGTCAACATGCTGCCATCCAAGGCAATGTGGGGATCAAAGTCTTTGCTCAAGTGTTTTTTTTTTACCCCATTTAAACCACCGCCTCTCTATAAACTATATAATATAATCTGGCAGTTCACATTTTCTTTTTTTGGGGGGGGGGGGGGGTGGCTGGTAGGCACTGTGGTAGGAAGATTACATCTCACAGAAATGACACCTGTGCCTGTTTTAGTTGACAGCTACAGGGAGCGAGAAGGGACACAGTGTCCTGAGATGCATTTGAGACGTATCGTCTGTGCTTCACACACACTTGAAGTGTCTACACAGTGCTTCTCTTTGTCTGCCTCATGCACACACACACACAGCAATAGTGTCACATGTCACTTTCTCACCAGAGCTTCTTTAAAACTGTACACTGATCCACATATGCAGTATAGTGTTATCAATAGGGAGTTAATAACATCAGACCTGTTCAACTTACAAATACGGTGTGTTTTACTTTAACATAACACATAATTCCTTCACAGATTTATGTGCATAATTTTATTTGTGTGTGCTTTAAACTCAGTCACAGCTCTGCTGCTCTCCGCCCTTTAGATGGAAACAATCTTTTATTTCAGTTCCTGTCCTGACCATCCTGCAGATGGTCCATGAGAAGTCATTAAAAATACATTTAAAATAAATGAAAAGTATTTTTTTTAAAATGCCTTTTCCCAGTTTTGTCATAAACTTTTAAAGGCCTTAAAATATTAGATTTTTTTTTCATGCAATCATAAATGATTTAACAAAGCCATGAGATTTAAATGGCAGTATGTGTTATACTTTATTGAGCTGATCTACGTAGTTCAACATAATATATCTACAGAAATACTTCATCTTATATGTCAATCAAATTTGTGATGACCCCAGAAGATGCTCATATTTTAAAGTGGACCCCATTATTTTTAAGTTCGGGAATGGCTCCTGTAGATCACAGCTAGAGTAGTACTCATTGTACTGCATACTTTCTCTACAGCCTATACAGATCTATATCAGTCTTAAAGTCTGTGATGAATCAGTCTTTTTTTTATAACATTTCCAATATTTCCAACAAGTTTTTATTTAAAACTTAAATAAATTCGGTCATAGTTTTTAAGTCGCTGGTGGGGTTCCTTCATGATTGAGAATATATAGCTACTTCTTGCTTCTCCAATCAGTACTTTAACATTTCCCATAATCCCCCTGTGCTTCCCAGAATGCACCATGGCATCAGCAGGGTTGTGGCATGTTAAAGCCATGTAAACAATGGCTAGTGAGGATGTGGATGGCACCAATTCCGTGAGTTCATGAGCGATTATGATGACATGTTCTCCCAAGTTGAGAGGGTTATCTAGAAGAGGTGTAGCACCTGTGACGGACTTCTGCTGTGCCCCGATGTGTTATTGTCCATACTTCATGAGGTGTATTTACATTTTGCCTTAAACCGGAACTCTGCTGAAACCAACCTCTTGCGTGAGTCACGGACAACTGCGAAACAGCGAATTTAGAGTGGCTGAAGAAGCTAAGCCATTGGGGTAGATGTCTTTCATGTGGACTATAGCTTCCTTTGGTGCTACTCAGACATTTTTCATGGTATCTTCCTGGCACACATATGCAGATCAATACAAGATATTTGCATATTTTGCAGTCCAGTCGCTTCAGACAAAGTCTAAAGTCAACAGAAATCCGCCAACAAAAAAACAATGTAAATGGGAGTTTTCTGTGAAATGTATTGAGGTTCTGGCAGGGGACCTATAGGACAGACTATAGGATAAAGCATGATGTTGTTAGAAGGAAGCGATAGCAACAACAATCCCAAGCAAGGTTAGAGAGAGATCCCCGACTTGGATCCATAACGACCATGAAGGGTTGGATTTATAGATCCCACTTTTTTAAGTAGCAGAACAAACAATAAAAACCTAAAACTGATAATAACAATGAAATTGTTGTCTAATTTGGGACTGGAAATAAAAAAAAGTGTGGTAAATTCTACAGCAGAACAGTTTGTTTATGAAACATTGTGGAATATAAATATGTACCACCGAGGCAAATGTAGATTCTGATTTACTACTGTGTTGTGCTGAAGTCTCCATCTGCATTATTTCTTCCATAACCACAAACAGGCTGGCATGTTCCCAGTATGTTTGTGGAAGATGCCACTCTGTGGACAGGGAATCGTCACGGCCGCTCTCCTGCAGCATTCCGTCTGTCGTCGGCTTTTCTCTCTCTGTTAGTTATAATCCTTCTGCACACAAACATTTTGCTCTTTGCAATCCTCTTACACCCCAGGTGGTAACACCAAGCTTGACAAGGAGTTCACAAATTAAAATTCTGTTGCTTGTCAGAAAAGAGAGGTGTCATGAAATCTGGGTGCACGATACGTGCGGTGCTGGGTTTTAAAGCGTCATTTTGAGCACCACAACAAAAACACATAATGCTGAGATTATCAGTTTTTCAAACAAACTGCAGGCCAATGCTGATTATTAGTAATCTGCTGCACAACTAGATGACGTCATCAGATCTATAGTTTAGTCAATCTGTCCACTGCGTGAGTATCACACTCACCCAGGTCTGGTGCGCAAGCGTCATTTCGGATCGCAGCTTCTCGTCTGAGATGGAGTCTCTTCACCCAAAGCAATCAAATGGATTAATTTTCATGATTTTCCTTTATAAATCATTGGTTGTCTGGATCAGAAATTTCAGTTAAATATATCATATAGCAGACAAACACACTGATTTTTGAGAAGTGAAACAGAGTTTCTAGTATTTACAAAAAGTGTGCAATAATTATTTAAATAAAATTAGACAGGTGCATAAATTTGGGCACCCTTGTAATTTTATTGATTTTAATACATTTAGCACTAATTATTGGAACACAAAATTGGTTTGGCAAACTCACTGACCCTTGACCTCTTTACACAGGTGAATCCAATCATGAGAAAGGGTATTTAGGGTGGCCATTTGCAAATGTTTCCCCTCTTTGCATCTCTTCTAATGAGGGGCAACATGGGGGCCTCTAAACAACTCTCAAATGACCTGAAAACAAAGATTGTTCAACATCATGGTTTAGGGGAAGGATACAAAAAGCTATCTCAGAGATTTCAGCTGTCAGTATCCACTGTGAGGAACATAGTGAGGAAATCTAAGACCACAGGCACTGTGCTAGTTAAGGCCTGAAGTGGCAGGCCAAGAAAAATCTCAGATAAGCTGACGCGAAGGATGGTGAGAACAGTCGTAGTCAACCCACAGACCTCCTCCAAAGATCTACAACATGATCTTGCTGCAGATAGTGTCTCTGTGCATCGTTCAACTGTACAGCGCACTTTGACCAAAGAGATGCTAATAATGATGCTGTAATGCAGAGGAAGCCTTTTCTGAAAACACCACAGAGTCGCTTGAGGTATGCTAAAGCAGATCTTGTTAAAGTTGAGGTCACATGGATTCCAGTCAATATCAGCAGATTCTTGAGAACAATATTCATGAATCAGTGACAAAGTTGAAGTTGCACGGGGCTGGATCTTTCAACAAGACTACGACCCTAAACACTAAGGCATTCATGCAGAGGAACAAGTACAACATTCTGGAATGGCCATCTCAGTCCTCAGACCTGAATATTATTGAAAATCTGTGGTGTGATTTTAAGCATACTGTCCATGCTCAGAAACCAACAAACCTGAGATGTTTTGTAAAGAAAAATGGTGCAAAATACCTTCAACCAGAATCTCATTGGAAGCTATAAGAAGCATTTATAAGCTGTTATTTCTGCAAAAGGAGGATCTACTAAATACTGATGTATTTTTTCTGTTGGGGTGCCCAAATTTATGCACCTGCCTAATATTGTTTAAAGAATTATTGTGCACTTTCTGTTAATCCTATAAACTTAATTTCACTTCTCGAATATCACTGTTTGTCTGCTATATGATATATTTAACTGAAATTGCTGATCCAAACAACTAATGATTTATAAAGGAAATCATGGAAATCATCAGGGGTGCCCAAACTTTTACATACAACTGTACATACATACAGTGCATCCAGAAAGTATCACTTTTTCCACATTTTGTCATGTTACAGCTTTATTCCAGAATGAAGTAAATTCATTTTTTTAACCTCAAAATTCTACTCACAACACCCCATAATGACAACATGAAGTTTTTTTTTTTTTTTTTTGCTAATTTATTAAAAATTTAAAAAACTAAGAAATCACATGTACGTAAGTGTTCACATTCTTTCAATTTCAATTTAATTAGCTTATAATGCTCCAAATCACAGCAAAGCTGTGTCAAGGCACCTTACATAAAACAATTCAACATAAAATTTAAATAAATAATTAAAAATGAATTTAAAAAATTCAAATACATGATTAAAAACAGAAGTAAAAGAATAAAACAGATAAAAAAATAAAAACTATTCATAAAAGAATAAAAATAGGTTTTCAGTCTTGACTTAAAAATGTCCACAAACCCTGATTGCCTCACAGTCGCAGGAAGACTGTTCCACAGGGTGGGTGCACAATGCCAAAAGGAAGTCAGACCTGCTGACTTCTTTTCACCCTGGGAACACAGAGAAGTCCCACATCCTGCGACCGCAAAGCCCGGGTCGGCACGTAAAGTTCCACCAGATCAGCCAGATAAGATGGTGCCAGTCCATGAAAAACCTTATAAGTCAATAACAAAACCTTAAAATCTGCTCACAGAGACAGGGAGCCAGTGCAAAGATGCCAAAATAGGTGTGATATTTTCAGACCTTCTGCTACGTGTCAGAAGTCTGGCAGCAGCGTTCTGAACCAGCTGAAGACCCCTGATACTGGACTTTTCTCAACACTTTGTTAATGCACATGTGTCAGTAATTACAGCCTCAAGTCTTCCTGCCTCTACTGGTGGTTGGCTCTCACAGCGGTATTGTATCACTTCCTGTTCCGGAGCACAGCGGTGTTTTGCTGTATCTGTTAGCTGTTTAATCTGCGCAGTTAGATTGATCTAGATAACGATTTGTTTCACAGTGTAATCTTCACGTGCCTTAACTAAAGCACTCCGTCTGCTGAATCACCTCTAAATTATTTACACATTCACTGTGTGTTTTTAGGAATCCGCTAGCTTAGTGCAGCTACTAGCTCTTAGCCGGTTTAGCATGGCGGCTTCTCCTGTCTCTCCCGCACTTTTCTGCTCTGGGTGTGAAATGTTTAGTTATTCCTCGGCCTCCTTTAGCAGTAATGGTACTTGTAATAAGTGTAGCTTATTCGTAGCTTTGGAGGCCAGGCTGGGCGAATTGGAGACTCGGCTCCGCACCGTGGAAAATTCTACAGCTAGCCAGGCCCCTGTAGTCGGTGCGGACCAAGGTAGCTTAGCCGCCGTTAGTTCCCTTCCAGCAGATCCCGAGCAGCCGGGAAAGCAGGCCGACTGGGTGACTGTGAGGAGGAAGCATAGCCCTAAACACAAGCCCCGTGTACACCGCCAACCCGTTCACATTTCTAGCCGTTTTTCCCCACTCGGCGACACACCCGCCGAGGATCAAACTCTGGTTATTGGTGACTGTTTTGAGAAATGTGAAGTTAGCAACACCAGCAACCATAGTCAGTCTTCCGGGGGCCATTGAAGGAAATTTGAAACTGCTGGCTAAGGCTAAGCGTAAATTTGGTAAGATTGTAATTCACGTCGGCAGTAATGACACTATTAAACAAATATGGTGCTTTTTTGCATTTGCACAATATCTCTAAAATTAGAAAGGTCTTGTCTCAGAGTGATGCTGAAAAACTAATTCATGCATTTATTTCCTCTAGGCTGGACTATTGTAATTCATTATCATCATGTTGTCCTAAAAGTTCCCTGAAAAGCCTTCAGTTAATTCAAAATGCTGCAGCTAGAGTACTGACAAGGACTAGAAGGAGAGAGCATATCTCACCCATATTGGCCTCTCTTCATTGGCTTCCTGTTAATTCTAGAATAGAATTTAAAATTCTTCTTCTTACTTATAAGGTTTTGAATAACCAGGTCCCATCTTAGGGACCTTATAGTACCATATCACCCCAATAGAGCGCTTCGCTCTCAGACTGCAGGCTTACTTGTAGTTCCTAGGGTTTGTAAGAGTAGAATGGGAGGCAGAGCCATTCAGCTTTCAGGCTCCTCTCCTCTGGAACCGAGCTCCCAATCAGATCAGGGAGACAGACATACCCTCTCTACTTTTAAGATTACGGCTTTAAAACTTTCCTTTTTGCTAAAGCTTATAGTTAGGGCTGGATCAGGTGACCCTGAGCCATCCCTTAGTTATGCTGCTATAGACTTAGACTGCTGGGGGGTTCCCATGATGCACTGAGTGTTTTTCTCTTTTTGCTCTGTATGCACCACTCTGCATTTAATCATTATGATTGATCTCTGCTCCCCTCCACAGCATGTCTTTTTCCTGGTTCTCCTCCCTCAGCCCCAACCAGTCCCCAGCAGAAGATTGCACCTCCCTGAGCCTGGTTCTGCTGGAGGTTTCTTTTCCTGTTAAAAGGGAGTTTTTCCTTCCCACTGTTGCCAAGTGCTTGCTCACAGGGGTCCGTTTTGACCGTTGGGGTTTTTCCATAATATTGTATGGCCTTGCCTTACAATATAAAGCGCCTTGGTGCAGCTTGTTTGTTGTGATTTGGCGCTATATAAACAAAGTTGATTTGATTATGATCGCACAACTTTGTTGCACCCATCTTTGGGCAGTTTTGTCCAGTCCTCTTTGCAGCACCTCTCACTCCTCCATAAGGTTGGATGTGGACCTGTGGTACACATGTTCAATCAGATTCAGATCTGGGCTCTGGCTGAGCCACTGAAGGACATTCACAGAGTTGTCCTGAAGCCACTCCATGGTATCTTGGCTTGTGCTTAGCGTCATTGTCCTGCTGAAAGATGAACTGTCACCCCAGCCTGAGGTCAAGAGCGCTCTGGAGCAGGTTTTCATCCAGGATGCCGCATTCATCTTTCCCCAATCCTGACTAGTCTCCCAGTTCCTGCTGCTGAAAAACAGTCCCACAGCATGATGACTGCCACCACCCTGTTTCACTGTATGGATGGTGCCTGGTTTCCTCCAAACTGACACCTGGCATTCACAGCCAAAGAATTCAATCTTTGTCTCAGACCAGAGAATTTTTGTTTCTCATGGTCTGAGAGTCCTTCAGGTGCCTTTTGGCAAACTCCAGGTGGGCTGCCATGTGCCCTTACTAAGGAGTGGCTTCTGTCTGGCTACTCCACAAGACAGGCCTGATTGGTGGATTGCTGCAGAGATGGTGGGCCACAGAGGAATGCTGGAGCTCTGACAGAGTGATCATCTGATTCTTGGTTACCTTCCTAAGACCCTTCTCCCTGATTGCTCAGTTTAGAGCGGCAGCCAGCTCAGTCATGGTTGATCTGGACTTCTTCCATTTATGGATGATGGAGGCCACTGTGCTCATTGGGACCCTCAAAGCAGCAGAAATGTTTCTGTATCCTTCGCCAGATTTGTGCCTCGAGACGATCCTGTCTCAGAGGTCTACAGACAATTCCTTTGACTTCGTACTTGGTTGTGCTCTAACATGCACTGTCAACTGTGGGACCTTATATGTAGACAGGTGTGTGCCTTTCCAAATCATGTTCAATCAACTGAATTTACCCCAGGTGGACTCCAATTAAGCTGTAGAAACATCTCAAGGATGATCATTGGAAACAGGACACACCTGAGCTTAATTTTGAGCTTTATGGCAAATGCTGTGAATACTTACGTACAAGTGATTTCTTAGTTTTTTATTTTGCAAAAATACCAAAAAAAGCCTTTTCACACTGTCATTATTGGGTATGTTTGTCGACTTTTGAGGAAAAAAAAAAAAATTATATATATATATTATATCGACTTATATATTACATTATTTCTTCGTTTTCATTTGTTAATAAATTTGCAGAAATCTAAAAAAAATTCACATTCTCATTATGGGCTATTGTGTGTAGTCGTTTGAGGGGAAACTGTTTTGGAATAAGGCTGGAACCTAACAAAATGGGGAAAAAAGTGAAGCGCTGTGAATACTTTCCAGATGCACGGCACGTACATGTATTTTATTCCAAACAACATCAGTATCAAATTTAGTGTTACATTTCACCAGTGTCATTAAGATACACTGTCAGTACCCACAGAAAAGTCTGGTGATTGTTTTACAATACATGCGACTGTTGTGATCCAGCCCGAGATGTCAGATTCCACTGACCCACCTGCTTGGATTTGTGCGGTAATACGCCGCTGTACATCATGTTTAAGCTCGGAGAGAGAGATCAGCGGCTCCCTGTGGAGCACGCACACATCTGTTTAAGTCATCAGAGAGAGGAAGTGCCTGTTTGCGGAGGACGTCCGTCTGTGTGTGTCTCTTGCGTGCCTAAGTCAGAATAGTTGTGTGGTCAAGAGTAAATACGAGCCATTTTACGGGCATATTTGTGAACGGCTTTCACAATACATTGTGTGTTGTGTGGTATGCAGGCGGTGTGAAGGTCATAACAAGCTCTGATGTCTGTTTGAACACCAGTCAGGCGTTCAATAAACTCAACCTGGAGAAAACACGCACAGTGGTTTTGTCACAGAATACTCCTGTAGTGAAATTCTACAAATGCTTCTTCGCCTGTGGTCTCCTGTGGCCTGATGTTGTTGGGATTATAAGACCTTGATACGGGAGTAAAACAGATCTGTGTGAGAAAAGTGTGAACAGAGACAGCTGTGTAAAGGTTTAGAGATCACCGGGTCAGGATTGGCCAAACAAATAGATCTGAGAGAGAGGAGAGCACAAAAGAGAGGAGTCTGACAATGAAAACAGGATGAAAGGTGTCACTTATTCATCCTGTGAATAGAAATTTGTTTGCACTTGCCAACACACATACACACACACTACAAAGAGTTCTTGTATGTGCTTTTGCACGTTTATTTTTTGGTCTTTTTGCATCGTGACTTTTCTGCGCCCATTCCCAGTCCGTTTGGTAAAAATGAACTCTTTAGGCTCATTGATGTTCGACCTGAATATTCTACCTGATGATCTTCCAGCATGACACAAATGTTATTACTATCAATTCTACCTGTGTCAGTTATCCTCCATTAACTCCCAGCACCCACATAAGCATTCGCACAGTGTTTAATAATCTTTAAAGGGGGTACCACCTTTCACATTTCACAAAACTGGCAACATTTAATTTTTGCTGAAATCCAAGCATTATAATGTGGGGCTTGTTTGTTTTTCGTAACATGTTGCAAAATCACAGCTCATTTTAATGAAGAGCATATTTATCTGGGGGGAATTCCATAGTGAGTATCGCCTTTACCTCACACACCATCGTGCAGATGAACTGCAGGAGGAAGTGTGTCTATACATGTGAGGTTTTTCTATTACCTTTGACCTGACCCACTTGCTTGATGCGTGTTCCAGAGGTGTGCACGCGAGCATCCCTAAGATGTCTAGTAAATACCTTCAGAAGTTTTAATCTGATATCAAAACAGTGTTTTTTGGATTTAGAAGTGTTTTCTTGGTAGCTTTTACAAAATATATGAGAAAAGTATTTGATTTTACAGAAATAAGCTGTTTCTGAGCATTTTCCACCATCTGATTTATTTTGTTTGAGTGAGCTGACATCACACAGCCTCCTTTTACACCAGTTGACAGTCGCCATGTCCTTCCAAGCATCCTAACAGTTCTGGGGGCGCCCCCACATGATCAATGACGTTGCTACCAAATGTATAGCATGGCATCTGATCATTTGAATTTTGACCCATCAGGGGTCAAAATTCTAAATTGTTTCTAGACAGAGCAAATTTTGATCATATTGGCAAAGTCATATTGTTAATCCCTTATTTAAATGTTAAGGAATAAAATAATAGTGGTGCCAAAAAAAAAAAAAATGCTTTTTTATGACTTAAACCTTAAAAAAAAACAAAGGCCATACAGCTTTAAGCAGCCTTATGAAATGGCTCAGTTTAGATGTCTGTGACATATATCACAATAGTACTTATCTGGTTTTATTTCAAAATCTATGGCATATTTTGGCTAAAAATCTGTTTTGAAGGCACTGAATGATTTATATGGTTTTGTTGAAAAAGTGTATAGTGCATCTCCTTTTATGCCTCCCACACACACACACACATTTTTTATTGATTTATATTTATTTTGCTCACTGTAATTGTGAGTGCATAGGTATAGTTTCCATACAATCCCACAATGCACTGGATGCAGATTCTCACAAGGCTGTATCGCTGTGGGAACGTCGTCTTTCGTCACTTTGTGTGGGATAATCAGAGAAAGATGTGGCCTGTCGACTCAAATGTAAGACGACACAGTACGGGGCTCGTCTGGAAGTAGTCAACATGTCCTGCGTGATCATCTGTGTCCCAGTCGTGCCTGTCATCAAGATGTGAAGGTATTTAAGTTAAAAACGTGGTCTAGGTTTGGGATTTGATATTTTGAGGGCATTGTGACCGTTGTAAAAGGAGCCATTTGGCCAAATAGTAGCAGCACAGTGACACCGATGTGAGAAAGAGAATGAGTTAGTCAGCTTTTTTTTTTTCTTTTTGGCAAATAAGAGGCATTTATTTACTCAGGAGAAATGTTTTTCCTTTTTCCACGGCAACTTAACAGTAAAGTTATACATAATGTAGGATAAATGTGAGATTAAAAGAAAATTAATGAATCTGCATTTAATTTTTGACTGCACACCAGAAACAGAATGACTGGGAGAAAAAACATCTGGAGTTCATGTCCAGACCTCTCCATCTCTGATGAATACCAACTGTGTGACATCAAGTTCCAGGCATCTACACTGTGTGAAATAGAGAGACAGGAAGCGCACGTTATCCTCAGCACAAACACCACTGAAGGCGTTGTTGTTACCCCACTGTACACATCTTTTGTCCGTCCGTACAGACATTAAAGAGGTCATATTGCGCAAAAAGGATCTTAAAGTCATAGAATTCATTTTGCATGTAGAAACTCTTGCTAAAAGTAAAATAAGGTAACATTTTATCCCTGAAATGGTTCTTTTTAAGGGCCCTGTCCCACTGGTGTTTAGGAGGATTTTGTGTATGGATTGCGCACAAAATTGGCCCATATTCGCCAAACATCCGCAATATCCGTGTAACATGCCTGTATGAGTCGGCCGTCATCCGAATACGCCCGTGATCATCCGCAGAGGCACGCATGTCTGCAGCCAGGATTTTTGAGCTGTTCAAAAATCTGAATGCAGATAACATCCGCCTTACATACTCCATATATACTCAATTCATACTCACTCTATGCGCTGTATATCTGCTGTTAACCACTGATATCTGCAACTGACGGGGATTTGCGGCTTGGCAGCGGACTGGGACAATGTGTAAAACATATATATTGTGCCCATCATGTCCACATCAAACTAAAATATGTTGTAGCGAATGCATACAAACTGGCCACGAATAAAGCGTCTTTATTACATCTGCTTTGCGGACAATCTGTAAATGCATAACAAACACGTCACATAAACCCACGTTCATCATATATTCACTATATATTATTAATATATCTGTAATTCATACTGGGACATTTGTCATTTTTGGCCTTTTTTGTTGCAGACGACAACGAACACCTGTAATTTCTGTACTCAATTCATGCACAATTGATCCTCTCCCCAATGGGACAGGGGCCTAACTCTGATCAACTTGTCCAAGTCCAGCACTTGCTCCAGAGGCTGTATTGTTGGTGTGAATAGTAATGCCGATGGCCTGAGTGCGCTTATTTTATGACTGCAATGCAGATGCCGTGCACGCACAACACGTGCGCAATGCATTCATAATACACCCTTAATACTGCCGTGATAATCTCATTGTGTCGGATCTGTTTCCTCACTACATCAATCAATTTTTTATATAGCGCCAAATCACAACAAACAGTTGCCCCAAGGCGCTTTATATTGTAAGGCAAGGCCATACAATAATTATGTAAAACCCCAACGGTCAAAACAACCCCCTGTGAGCAAGCACTTGGCTACAGTGGGAATGTGTTATATAACCGTGGTTGTTCATCATATATTTGCTATATATTATTAATATATCCGTAATTCATACTGGGACATTTGTCATTTTTGGCCATTTTTGTTACGGACAACAATGAACGCCCGTAATTTCTGTACTCAATTCGTGTGCAATTAATCTTCTCCCCAGTGGGACAGGGGCCCAACTCTGACATACGTCATGCTCTGTGAGACATGCACTGCACAGACCACAAACAGGAGAGGGGGCGAGATTGACAGAAATAGGCTTACAAACTGGTTTTGTTGACACCTGGGACCTCATTTATCAAACATTGGTATGCAGATTGGAGCATAAACTGTGCATACAAACATTTTATAAATGATCTTTGATCCTAATCTTATATCCTGATCTCAGATCCTCACTGCTGATTGCTTTGATGTTGTACTCACGATCAATGAAATTGGGGTAAATGGGTGGGTTTTTGATGTCTGATCTTAATTCCTTTGAGACGTGAACACTCAGGACTAAAAATCAGTGTTCAGGCTCAAAGATCAGCAATCAAGATCAAACAAATCGGGATCTATACTTTAGTGATCAGGATCAAAAATCCAGCTTAAGGATGGTTGTCAGGACTGGATCACAGTCAGCTATCTATCTATACACGAGGGTAGGCTGAGATGATGTTCTATGATGAAGTTAATGCATTAACTGCATCATAGTGAGCCTTAGAACTTTTCAGCCCTACCCTCATACACACACACACGAGGTCTATTAGAAAAGAAACCGACCTTTTTATTTTTTTTAAAAACTATATGGATTTGAATCACGTGCGATTACGTCAGACAAGCTTGAACCCTTGTGCGCATGCGTGAGTTTTTTCATGCCTGTCGGTTGCGTCATTCGCCTGTGTGCAGGCTTCTAGTGAGCACTGGTCCACCCCCCTCGTCGGAATTCCTTTGTCTGACTTCTTCCTGAGAGACTGGTGCTTTGCTTGATCAAAATTTTTTCAGAAACTGAGACACATCCAAGTGGACACCAGTCGAGAAATTCAGACAGTTTTCGGTGAAAATTTTAACGGCTGATGAGAGATTATGGAGTGTTACTGTCGCTTTAAGGACAACCCATGGAGCCGGACAGCGCCGCACTCTGAGCCGCCATCGTCAGCCTGTTTCGAGCTGAAAACTTCCAAATGTAAGCCTCTGTTGACCCAGGACGTCGTGAGAGAACAGAGAAGTTTCAGAAGAGCTCGGGATCAGCAGTTTATCCGGAAATTCCACTGTTAAAGGAGATTTTGTAATGAAAGACGTGCGGACGGATTCACGCGGCGGCACCCAGCCGCTCATGGCACGGCGCCACAGCAAAACACCTCCATGTTGATAACCATTCGTAAGATTCAGGCGGTTTTCGATGGCTTTCAGTCGAGTGAGTATCCGAGAAATTGTTTAACAGCTGGGCATGTTAAAACTTGTCCTGTAATGTTTCCAACGGAGACGGACACGGTCAGCGGTAATATTAGATCACGACCAGCTCCCTGGAGCCCTTATTTTCACAGTTCACATGGTACTCAGGTCAGGTAGCATCATCACAGTTTACTTACTATGTAGTAGCAGCTGGTGAGGGTGGACTTTAATTAGAATCCGAACGGACCAGTGCGCACTGCATGTGAGTTAAGGTGTGCATTTTTTTTTTACTTAAAATGTACCTGCTGTGTACAGCATGCACACTGTCGATATGTCTCCCAAAAGCAAGGGGCATTAGGTTGTAAAACCCCAAGTGCTAAACAGATGAAATGTAATAGAGCTGGGGAAACATCTACAGAGACACTAAGAACATCTTATATCCCACAGCACTGCAGTGATACGACATGCTATCACCTTTTTATCATCATTCACTTTAGTCTCAAGAATGTCACAAATTGCTCTATGAAAATGAATGACAACAACATACACACAGTGCAATGCAACTTCCTGTACTTTAAGTAAAGGGACATGAAATATACAACGACATGGCTAAAATTATTCTGTATTAACTGTGCATAGCAGAGTTACTTTAGATAGATACCAATACACATTACATCATAGCTTCTGTTTCTATAAGAAATACCATATTTATAGCTTAGCCTACTAACTATAATTTAATTTTACTACTAGTCTACATACTAAATTACCTATACTACAATCTTCTCCTGTATTAATATTTAGGTTTTAATACCTACTCCTGTATATTATATAATACCATATTTGTTGTATATGTTGTTTATTACCCTTAATATTTATTATATATATATATATATATATATCCTTTTTTCTTGAGCTGCTTGGGTGGGTAGGGAGAGTTTCCATGGGATAAAAAAGCTTTTCAACCTACCATCCCTGGTTCTCAAGACCAGGCACCTAAGTGGCTCTACTCTACTCTTTTACGCTTCCTTTTTAGATATACCTTAGTATACTAGCATAGTTCCACCTTAGAATTGGAATATAATATATACCTACTGAATTTTCATAGAACGGTAACTCAGCTAGTCAGAAATAAATGTGAAAAATCAGGATCCCCAAATTGTCTGTCATACATGTACTTAAATACTGGCTGACAAAATGTATTTTTGGACGAGGTGATCCACTGGAGTGGACTATGGAGCGGAATTTTGTTTGGGGTTTAATTTAAACTGAAGGAAGTTGTGGGGCTTTGGCATAACACTATTTTCCACTCAAATGCACCTAAACTCTCTTTCTGGGGAGCGCATGATGTGAAAATGCAATAAAACTTTGACCTGTAAATCTGGTCATGTTTTCTGCATAAATAAATGTTATCCATTCTTTGTGCTCAAACGCCAAAGCAGGGGCGAATCTAGATGGAATGGGGGCGTGGGGCAAGGATGTCCCCCCCTCACAATACCCCTAGATTACAGGTCCAGTTTTGAAGCCTTTTTTTAGTACAACTACTAATACTACTTAAAATAATAATAATTTTGACAAGTAAAATGTTTAGAGAAAATTTAAATGTTAGAAAGAATTTCTTTGGTATGCAATCTTGGTAGTTTCTACCAACTACTGTTAGACCTATGAATGCCACTCAAACCAAACAGCCAGGTCACATGCCACACTTGAAATGAGTGCAGTATTTCTTATGTGCAATATCCACTGCCACTGAAATGTTCACAGTTTTGTACATACTTATCTCTTTAATCTCTTTTGCTACTATGTTCTTATAATTGTTACTTTTTAAAATTGTGCTTTGAACACACCTTTTTCATCCTGTTAAATTTTATGTTTATTTTATTTTCTTCCCCAGACTCTTGTGGTTTACATTTGCATTGAAAGGCTTGCACCTTAACTTTCCTTGTACTTGTTACAAGGACAATAAAAAAAAAAAATCTGTGTCTGTATCTTGATACAGTTTTTAACCATTTTTCTGGTTCCAAAAGTGATCAGTGTTCAGTACTGAATGCTGCTCATACGTTTGGGGTATCAGTAATCTAAATCATGTGGTGAATAAGGAACAAACATGTATATTCGGAAAACATATACTTCCTTTGTCTGTCTGTCTTAGAAGCTTTGTCTCGTCAAGTCAACTGGGCTGATGATGGAAGACTATATTGCCAGTAAATTACATGAAAATGTGACAGAAACCTGTTTTGCTGGTCAGAATGCTTTGAGTTCATCATTCCTAACTAGATGCTGTAAACTGGGAAATGCCCCGCTCAGCTCTGTGTGAAATTCCACAATGGATGACTGTAGAATTTTATGACCAATCAAGTTTCACTAGTCATGCTTCTGGACAGTACATGCTGTCCTGCAAGTTTTCCAAGTGTTCTTGTTCCACCCGCCACTAACTGACAAAGTTGGTTGTGCTCGACCAATCAAAGCTAAGAATCACCCAATTTGGTGAAGGAGCTGTAATTACAGCAGATAGACATAGAACCCTATGGTCATGTGGTACCGTGCGTGCACCCTATAGTCAGTCAAAAAATGTGTGCCAAGCTCAAGTAATGCAGTACCTAAAGGCCCATTCACAGATGTTGGCTGGTGTTGCTGATTCTTAAAAATCTCTGTGAAACGCAGGAGAAGGTTTGCTCCAGGGGTAAAAATTTCCTGTCTTCAATGCAGGTTGATGTAGCTCAGAGGTTTTGCAATTTGTGTCGGTAGCGTGGCCCAAGCAGAGGGTCACCCCTTTGAGTCTGGTCTGCTTGAGGTTTCTTCCTCAGAGGGAGTTTTTCTTTACCACTGTTGCTTTGGGGGTTGGTAAGGTTAGACCTTACTTGTGTGAAGCGCCTTGAGGCAACCTTGTTGTGATTTGGCGCTATATAAATAAATGAAATGAAACAGAGGACGACATTTGGCGATGGCCCATTGACTTACTATTGGATGTAGTTCAGCTTTCGCCATCGGGGGGCAGGTGCATTGGTAGCGCACTCCATGGAGCAGTAGCATTACTTGGCGGATCTGACTGTCGACTCATCGTTTGAGGCGTCATGTGATGTAAACCTATATAAACTCGATGTAATTCTGCAATTACGTTACTTGCGACTGGTGTGTTGTCGACACGGGTTCTACATATTCCTTCACATTTCTTCATATTTCTGGTATTCTTCATGCTTAAGAGATCCAGAGGAGGTGATGCATCCAATCATGCCTCCAATGTTGGCCGGCAGAGGAGAATGGAGCTGTAACGGCGTGCAAGCAGAGGTGACGTAGTGGAAGCGGAGCAACTCTTGCCGGTGTTTCAGCATGAACAGCGAGATTTTAAACGTGTTGACGAACATCAGTGTTGCCAAATTGACGTCAACGTAGCTCTTGCTGAGTCTGGCTCAAATCCGGCTAGGTTGAGCCAAATTTGTGCCGGATTCACCAAGTTCTGAACACAAATGTGGCTAGAATGCGGATCACTCCGTGATCATGACATCATGCTTCCTCATTACATCTGTGCGCACACAGCATCCTGTCCACTGCGGCGGCGTCCAGTGCAGCTGCAGTGGCGAGGACAGCAAACAGCCTTCTTTCTCTGTGGCGCCTTCTCGCCAAGAAAATCTGCCAGTTGCATTCCCTTCAGTGTGTCATGTCCAGATGACACACCCACGCTGTAATGTTTATATCCACAAGCACACAACCCCATGTACAGATTGCACTCCCCCACACTCACGTCCACACACACACCCGCGCTGTCGTACCACACACACACACACACACACTCACTCTTGCACTCCCACTGTTAGACACATTTCTTTTGGCTTGACTTGGTTTGGGTTTGGATGCGTGTATAGGATGAGCCTGATTTGAAAAACTGGTCTGAACACTTTCCGGCTAGAAAGCAATCTGGATTGAATCTGGTTTGAGCGGAATTGCCAACCCCAGGCTGAACGGCATCTAGGAACCCAAATAATTTTTCTCTCAATGACTCCTTGATGTATTTATTATGCAAATCTGTCCCACTGGGACGACCCATGTGCCATGTTCAGATGGTTTGGGCCTGAGGTTTTTGGAGATATAGTGGAAAAAGTCCGGTTGTACAGTCCTCTTGACTATGTCACCCACTGATGCTCTGTTCTTGCAGGTGGTGGAAAACTAAAGAGAAGCAAAGGTGCAGCTTGTTACCGTTGTCAGCACCGCTGGACTGATAGTATTGCACACCGGGCATTTGCCCGCTGGCCTGATGGCCTACTAGCCTGCGGATTTTTTTTTTTTTTTTTTTTAACGAAGTAAAGCAAGCTGTGAGCTTTTCATCCGCATTTTTTTTTTTTTTTTTTTAACGAAGTAAAGCAAGCTGTGAGCTTTTCATCCGCATTTTTTTTTTTTTTTTTTTTTACTAAGTAAAGCGAGCTGTGAGCTTTTCATCCGCTTTTTTTTTTTTTTTTTTTTTTTTTTTTACGAAGTAAAGCGAGCTGTGAGCTTTTCATCCGCATTTTTTTTTTTTTTTTTTACGAAGTAAAGCAAGCTGTGAGCTTTTCATCCGCTTTTTTTTTTTTTTTACGAAGTAAAGCGAGCTGTGAGCTTTTCATCCGCTTTTTTTTTTTTTTTTTTTTTTTTTTTTTTACGAAGTAAAGCGAGCTGTGAGCTTTTCATCCGCATTTTTTTTTTTTTTTTTACGAAATTTATTTCTCCATAATGATGCTGGACATTTTTTCCCCACAGTTGGCAACTGGCTTGTGTTCACTGCTTTCACATTTTGAGTTTGCACATGTTCGGTCACAGCTGCATGCTTTCCCACGCAGTCTTTACACAAACTTTAAACCAAGTTCAGGCTTTTCTTGTTCTTAATGTCCCACTGGCCCTGTTCTTGGAAAAGATTCTGTACTGTGTCATTCAGCTCACACATCAGCATCTTGGATGAGTTTAATTGCAGCCATCCTTTGCTCTGTTTGTGGGAGTGAAGTGGGCGTAAAAGTAGAGAGGCTTTGTGTCTCCTCAGGTCAACTGGGAAATCTATGGATGCTTGCGTAACACTTGAAATGAAGGAAGGAGGAACTTAGTTGATGGACTGTGTGTGGGTGTTTTGGAGGGGACACTGTTATGTTCAACATTATGTGCTCGCATGTTTGTGCCCTTTGAAGTTATGGCGTGTGTGGTGAAGCAGCACATCTTTGTCTTATCAGGGTGCATGCTTGCTGGTTGTGACGTGCATAAACCAAAACAAGCAACAGTGGCCTTTGTGGCCACCAGCACCCTGCGATTAGCAAAAATGCTTCAGGAATTGCATGCAACAAAAGTAGATAAGGAGACATTGGGTGGGATTTGAACCCCAAACCTTGTTGCTGTAAGGCATGAATGCAACTGTGCATGACTATACATTACAGTGCACAAACATGTGCTACCACGCACGACTATTTGCTACTGTGTGTGCAACCATATGCCATCATGCACAGTCATGTGCAACTAGGGTTGCCAACCGTCCCTTGAAAAGCGGAATCGTCCCTTATTTGGAAATAAAAGTGTGCATTCCGTATTGACCTGAAACGGGACGCAGTTTGTCCCGTATTTCTGTGAGAATCAAAAAGTCTGTAAAATGTCAATGGAATTGACTGGCGCTTTATATGGAAACTTACAGTAAATTTGATCCCAGCCTCTCTCCTGCTTTTCACCAATGAGCTGACAGACACGAGTTGACAATACAGAATCACTCTTATCTCATTGGTCGAGGGACATCTGCTCGCAAGAAGATACCGACGTCATGAGCCGACGACGGTCGCTGGACGACAATAACAAATCAGCATGGCTGATATTGATACAGACACCGACACTGGCACTGCAGATATGCCAACGGACAGCAATGTCTGTAACGTCGTTACTCCTCCTCCAAAAAAACAAACAAACAAAAAAGAATGCAAAAATACAGGGGAGAATGAGAAAAGGAAAATGGCTGGGTGGAAAAGGTGCACTACAACAGTATTGTTTACTTTTCAGACTTTATTTTTTGCACTTTTTATTACACTAAATGTGTAAATGTGCACTGTTACATTGTTTTGGATGATGCAAATTTTCTATTGTTTTTTTTTTTGTTAATTTATACAATAGCACTACAGAGATTTATTTTTAAAGAAGACAGAATGCTCATATTGAAATTGTGAGTGAAAATTTATTTTGCACTAAAAATAAATTGCTAAATAATTTTATTTTCCACGTGTTCATATCAGAACAAATACATGTATGCATCTACCTAAATTCAGGGTCAAGTCAGCAATCAAATGGTTAAAAATCGTTTCACACAGACGCTGGGAAGGGTGAAGGCAGTGGTCAGTTGGCCGGTTGGTGAGGTGTCCCTTATTTTTTCAGAGAGTTGGCAACCCTATGTGCAACTATGGGCTACCATGCATGACCATGTGCTATTATGCACTACCATGTAGGACAGTGGATTACTGTGCACAACCATATGCTACCATGCATGGTCATATGCAAGTATGGGCTACCATGCATGACCATGTGCAACCATGTGCTATTATGCACTACCATGTGGGACAGTGGATTACTGTGCAGAGCCATGTGCAACTATGGGCTACCATGCGTTACTATGCACTACCATATGGAATAGTGGATTACTGTGCATCACCATGCGGTGCTATGTGCACAACCTTGCACAGCTATGCACAACCGTGTGTTACCATGTGCCATGTTTTTGATAATGTAACTGCAAAAAGTATCACGCTTTGTGAAGATGATCACAAATAGCTACACATTCAAGACAAGAAAATACACACAGAAACAGACGCAACCTATGTTTTTTGCTTCGCATTTTTTGCTGTATTACGCATCTCTCGTTCACACATACACGTCCTCACTGACAGCGATATCTGCCACACACTGATAACGAGGGCGTGCACACAGTCACTATACTGCCAACATCAACTGCTGTCCCGTCACACACAAGAGAGATAAATGGAGGAAATAAGAAGGAAAGAGAGGACAAATAGCTGCACTTTACCAAATCTCCACCTTTTCTGTGACACATCACTGCTTAATATGCACCGTCAACCCACACACTTTAAACTGACATTTGAAAGCAGATAAACAGAAATGTGCTCCACAGGCAGGAGACTGTTACGTGACTGCTGAGGACTGCATATTAACACGAGAGAGTAATCAGTTTAAAGGATGTGGATGAAAGCAAGTCATGACATTAATGCATTAAGAAAGAATGAAAGATGAAGAAAGACACAACCACCTGCTGATTTTTGCGCTCTCTCCATCTGTCCCATCATCTCCGTGTTATGGTCTCACTGAATATGAAGCCAAGACAGCCATGCAGTATGTTGATGCAGATGTTCTTGACTGATATCAGCAACAGCTGATATCTGGATTCGGTGTGTTCCGGTTACATCCACACGTCAGGTTCTCATAACTAATCTCTCTCTCTCTAGGGTCGTTGTGTGCTTATCAATTTTAAAGTGAGAAAATGTTTATGTCTGTGCTTCTTTGTTCACATTGTTCTCCAAAGCACTAGGTGGCAGTAGAAAGGCAAGATGCAGTAAAGGCAGGCTTGTTAAAGGTGCACTAAATGACATTTTACACATAAATATAGCAGCCAACAACTGCTTTCTATGTAAGATTTTGTGACTTAACCCTATTCAGGACTTTAGTGAACACAGTATGGAGAAAGCAAATGCCATGGGGTCCAATGGACCCCAAAAGCCCTGAATAGGTTTAATGGTGTCCCATGCAGAGAATGAAGTAACACTCCCTCTGTGCCCTGAGCTTTTCTGTCCTCTATTTATATTCCTCGATCTGGCCAATGCATATGGTTTCTGTCATGTGAAACCGTTGCCCCTCCCTATGCCATAGACACAGCAGTACTCGCTACTCACTTCATACCTGTTTTCCAAGATGGCTGATGGAATTGACTTTCCATAAATACATCCAAAAATCACATTATTATTGAGGATTTATTTCATTCATTTAAAAGAAAAAAAAAAAAAAAAAAAAAAAAAACAGAAGAGCAAAATTAACAAAACATTACAAACCATTGAACGAAAAGGAGCAGTTTGGAAGAACAAGTCATATATTCTGCCCCTTTTTTACAATACAATCTTGCAAAGCATCATAAATCGACATCATTGCATTTCTATGACTGTCACATGCCACCGACTTCTTTCCTAATTTTAACCATTATTTAAAAGACTGCATCCCTAATAGATTATATTTTAAACTTCAAACATTCTAAACATTATTAACAAATTACATTTTTGGCTTTGTCACAGCCCACTGACTTATTTCATAGTTTCATACTTACAAAATACATCAAGTTTAATACGTTTTTAAAAATAATTTAAGTGACCTTGATTCTTTGATTTCTTGTTGAGGTTGTTCCATAGTTTTACACCATTCACTGCAATACTCCGTTCCTTTATCTTGGTTCTGAATCTTGGTTTTTTAAAGACTTCTATGCCCTTCAAATTATAACTACTTACTCTTTTTTCAAACATATTTTGAATGTTTATTGGTAAGGCATTGTTATTCGCTTGGTACATTATTTGTAGTAATTTCAAATCAACTAAATCATGAAATTTAAGTACCCTATACTTAATAAACAATGGATTAGATGGATCTCTAAATCGACTGTTGCCAATCACTTTTAAAGCGCTTTTCTGCAAAATAAATAAAGGTTGTGTATAAGTTGTACATGTTGATCCCCAGATTTCTACACAATAAGTCAAATATGGAACAATCAATGAATTGTACAATGTTAATAATCCATAACTATTTAATGAATATTTAGCTTTATGTAAAACAGCAATGGCTTTCGCCATCTTTCCTTTTATGTAATTTATGTGTGACTTCCATGTAAAATCTTCATCAATCATAACTCCTAAAAATTGTTTCTTTTACCCTTTGAACGTCCATTCCATCTATTTTTAATGACATCTTTTTTTTTTAACTCTGTCATTAAACAATATGAAATTTGTTTTATTAAGACTAAGTGACAATCTGTTTATATCAAACCAATATTTCACTTTTTCCAACTCTGTATTTATCACTTGTGCTACTTCCTGTATATCTGATCCAGAGTAAAATAATGTGTCATCAGCAAATAAAATGCTACCAAGTACATTAGATATATTCACAAAATCATTGATAAACAAAATAAAACAGTTTGGGTCCAAGTACCGACCCTTGTGGTACTCCACACATAATATTACACAATTCTGATTTAGTATTATTTATCTGAACAAACTGTTTTCTGTTTTCTAAGTAGCTTTTTACCCACTGATGTGCAATCCCTCTTATTCCATATTGTTGTAACTTGTGAAGCATTCTTGAATGATCGATAACATCAAAAGCTTTTTTCAAGTCAATAAAAACACTTACCATATAATCCTTATTATCTATTGCTGTTGATATTTTCTCTGTTAATTCCATAATTGCCATAGCTGTTGGATGTTTTGTTTTGAATCCATACTGAGCATTATTTAAAATATGATGTTTCTCAATGAATTTATCCAACCTTGTCACAAAAACCTTTTCCATAATTTTAGAAAACTGTGGAAGCAATGACACTGGCCTGTAATTTGAAACATTATGTTTGTCTCCATTTTTATATAACGGAACTACCTTGGCAATTTTCATTTCGTCTGGGAAAATTCCTGTTGACAGAGAGATTACAAATGTAAGTGAATGGTTCAATAACAGTTTCTATTATACTTTTTACAGTCATCATGTCTAAATCTTCATAGTCAGTTGATCTTTTGCTTACACAGTTTTTTTTACAATATTCCTTATTTCATCTTTTTCCACATTGTCAAGGAAAATACTATTGACCGTATTTACAATTGTATTTAATTTATCTTCTACTATTGGTTTATTTCCCACCAGATTTGATCCCACCTTTGAGAAATAATCATTAAACTCATTTACAACCTCTTTTATATCATTTATCTCTATTTTCCTTGACAAGGTAATTCGGAAAAGTTGATTTCACTCCGTCACTTTTTATAATTCCCCATGTTGCCCTCATATTGTTTTTACTCTTATTCAGTTGTTCACTATAATAATCTTTTGTTTTGAGAGTAAATCATCACGCAATATTGCAAAAGATGTTGGTTGTTCACAGTCAGCTGTGTCTAAACTCTGGACCAAATACAAACATGGGAAGGTTGTTAAAGGCAAACATACTGGTAGACCAAGGAAGACATCAAAGCGTCAAGACAGAAAATTTAAAGCAATATGTCTCAAAAATCAAAAAATGTACAACAAAACAAATGAGGAACGAATGGGAGGAAACTGGAGTTAACGTCTGTGACCGAACTGTAAGAAACCGCCTAAAGGAAATGGGATTTACATACAGAAAAGCTAAACAAAAGCCATCATTAACACCTAAACAGAAAAAAACAAGGTTACAATGGGCTAAGGAAAAGCAATTGTGGACTGTGGATGAAAGTCATATTCAGTGATGAATCTCGAATCTGCATTGGGCAAGGTGATGATGCTGGAACTTTTGTTTGGTGCCTTTCCAATGAGATTTATAAAGATGACTGCCTGAAGAGAACATGTAAATTTCCACAGTCATTGATGATATGGGGCTGCATGTCAGGTAAAGGCACTGGGGAGATGGCTGTCATTACATCATCAATAAATGCACAAGTTTATGTTGATATTTTGGACAATTGAAAGGATGTTTGGGGATGATGAAATCATTTTTCAAAATGATAATGCATCTTGCCATAGAGCAAAAACATTCCTTGCAAAAAGACACATAGGGTCAATGTCATGGCATAGGGTCAATGTGCAGATCTGATTTGATGCAGGTGTTAATTTGGGGGATGAAAATTTACAGGGTGATTCCATAATTTTTTCCTCAGAATTGAGTGATTCCATATTTTTTTTCCTCTGCTTGGTCTAAAAAAGTAACCGTTACTGACTGCCACAATCTTTTTTTTCTTGATTTCTTATAGTTTCTTAAAGCCAGAAAGTTGCCATTTGAAATGACTTTAGTTTTGTGTCATGTCTGATCTGCTTTTTTTCTACAAAATTAAACAACTGAATGAACATCCTCTGAGGCCGGTGATTTCATAATTTTTGCCAGGGGTTGTAGGATTACCGCCATCATCACTTCACAATATTAACACTTTAAATGATATCGCTGTAACAGACAATCCGACTTTGAACAGATCTTTGCAGTCCATTAGGGAAGAAGGAATATCTCTGGATACACACACAGCTAGCCTTCGTATCACGGAGAAGTTACGCAACACACCACAAACACAGCAACTGCCTGTCCTCATCTTCTCTCCAGCTCTGCCGCTCTCGTCTCACCTCCTTCCCTGCACATCACAGAGTGCTGCTTTCTCAGCTTCTCATCCTTCTCTGCTTATCTTCAGCTGTCTGTTAATTCCTTTTCGTTCTCTTTCTCACTGCACAGTTCTATGCTTTTTTTCCCCTCTGTGGTGCAGCATCAAATGAAACAGATGCACATGCACACACAGATTGAAGAAAACAACAGCAGAGATTTCTGCATATCACAGCATTTTCCTCTAATACGGTGAGAAGAACTTTACAATAAATGATCCAACACTTTTTAAAAAGCACTTTTCATACACGTATTAGTGACAAAATTAATTAAGTTCATTTGAATCCACCATCAGTCTTATATTACTAGAAACTCGAGCTGACATAGAGCGGCAGGAATTTAATCGTGATGAAAACGGGCTTGTTGTATGACAGCCTACCGTAACAGATGGAACTGGCTATACTGGTTCCTCTGGTAACTGATTCTCAGGGACATCAGTCCCATGTGTTCCACAGTCACCGTGCAACATCCTCAGCGCTTCCTCTCACAGCTCTATTTTTAATATCATCTTAGAATTATCATATACCTGTGGCTTCAGCTCACCTGATGATGCTGATTTGTATTGGAATGACCTTGTGGTACTTTTAAATATTTCAGCTGCATTTTTTTCCCCCCTCTTAAATTTGTGCAAAATGCTTTAATATTCAACTTGCTATGACTGTAATGTGTCTGATTTGTTCAATATGCTTCTTAAAAAATATTTTTATTTTCAATAGTCAGTCAAAATTTACAAATTTCAACAGAATTGCAGTATTTTGCGATTGATTAATTGATCCACATTGGCAGCTGCATCTGAAAAGAGTACAGCAGATACTATGAGTTGCATTCAAAGGTTGCCAAGTCTGCCTCCGGCAAAACAATCAAAGCAAGAACAACTGTATACTTCTGACTCAAGGCTCAAAAGAAACTTGATTTCTTACAACAGAGACATTGTGTCTACATTAATCCATTATGTGAAATATGAAAGTGAGGTCATTGTTGACAAAATGCCTTTCACATGCACGCGCTAGCTTGTAACATGAGATATATCATGCTCATGCCCTAATCCAGTTTCTTGCATCCAGAAAGTATTTACAGGGCTTCACTTTTTCCATGTTTTATGTTCCAGCCTTATTCCAAAATGGATGAAATTTTTTTCAAATGTGTACACACAATTTGGAGAATTTTGCTAATTTATTAAAAACAAATTTAAAAACTAAGAAATAACATGTACATAATTATTCACAACCTTTACCATGAAGCTCAAAATTGAGCTCAAGTGCATCTTGTTTCCACGGATCATCCTTGAGATGTTTCTACAGCTTAATTGGAGTCCACCTGGGGTAAACTGGATGATTTGGTAATGATAATGGTTGATTAGACATGATTTGGAAAGGCACACACCTGTCTACATATAAGGTCCCACAGTTGACAGAGCATGTCAGAGCACAAGCCAAGCTTGAAGTCAAAGGAATTGTCTGTAGACCGCTGAGACAAGATTGGGGTACAGTAAGGGTAGAGTAACATTTCTGCTGCTTTGAAGGTCTCAATGAGCACAGTGGCCTCCATCATCCATAAATGGAAGAGGGTCAGATCCACCAGGAGTCTTCCCAGAGCTGGCCGCCCAGTTAAACTCAGCGATCAGGGAAGAAGGGCCTTAGTTAGGGAGGTGACCAAGAAACTGCTGGTCACTCTGTCAGAGAGCCAGCATTCTTCTGTGGAGAAAGAACCTTCCAGAAGAAGAACCATCTCTGCAGCAATCCACCAGTCAGGCCTGTATGGTACAGTGAAGCATGGTGGTGGCAGCATCATGCTGTGGGGATGTTTTTCAGCAGCAGGAACTGAGAGACTAATCAGGATTGAGGGAACGATGAATGCAGCAATGTACAGAGACATCCTGGATGAAAACCTGCTCCAGAGCGCTCTTTACCTCTATCAGGCATGGCACAAACCAGAGGGACACAAATGCAAGCTCGCAAGACTGATAAAGTTCAAATGGTTTAATAACAGGCAGGGGTTCGGTACACGGGTGGTCCAGCAGCGATGCAAAGGTAGCAAAAGGACAGGAGGTTGAGACGTGGTACAAAAAACAGGCACAGGTCAAAAAACAGTGTAAGAGGCAAGGCAAAGTCAAGGTCAAAAACAAGGCAGAATCAAAATACTTACAGGCAAGAACAAAGCAAGGAATTAGGCTGGAAGGTGTACAGAGACATCGATCTGGCGGTGAGCTGTGAGACTGTGAGGGCTTAAATAACTGGTGGTGTAATCAGTTAAACAAGATGCAGGTGTCAGTGAAAGTTCTGGAAGGGGCGTGACCAGGGAAGACAAAGATTGTGCACAGTGCCGGAAAGTGAAGGCAGGAAAACACAGAGTGGAGTGATGAAAGAGACAAAGACACGTGAGCAGGTGCAAGAGTGGAAGTGGCAGAAAACACAGAGCAAAAAGAGTCATAGTGACAGACGAGGACACAAGAGCTGGGGTAGGGGCAAACAAAGAAGATGAGGCAAAAACAGAAACCATGGACAGATTAAAATACAACTATAACCAGGACAGAGCATGAACATGAGAACTGAAAACAAAACTGGACATAAAAGCATAACTGAAATCATAAAAGAGAAGAGCCAAAATAAACTACTGATAAACAGAGAATAAACAAACCCGATGACTACAGAATAATGCAATTAATGAAACAAGATAACTGATAAACAGAAAGTGCAATACATAACAAATAGAACATAATCAGATAAGAAACACTGACGATAAATAATAACAAAACCCTGTGACTAAAGCATAATATAATAAATGTGATAAACAATGAAACTAAGACTAAAGCAACTAAGGGACCAAGAGTGAAAGCAAATAATAAACAATAAAGCAAAACAAAATATGTGGCAAAGAAAAACTACACAGAGAATAAATGAAACAAAAGCAAACATAACATGAACATGACAATGATAATAAGACATGGCATAGAGGCTCAGAACATGGAAAAAAGGTCCAAAATCATAACAGCTGGCCCCAAAAGGGCCAGACGATGACAACCTCAGACTGGGGCAATGATTCATCTTTCAGCAGGACAATGACCCTAAGCACACAGCCAAGATATCAAAGGAGTGGATTCAGGACAACTCTGTGAATGTCTTGAGTGGGCCAGCCAGAGCCCAGACCTGAATCCGATTGAAGATCTCTGAAGAGATCTGAAAATGGCTGAGCAGTGACGTTCCCCATCCAACCTGATGGAGCTTGAGAGGTGCTGCAAAGAGGAATGAGCAAAACTGCCCAAAGATAGGTGCACCAAGCTTGTGGCATAATATTCAAGAAGACCTGAGGCTGTAATTGCTGCCAAAGATGCATCAACAAAGTATTGAACAAAGGGTGTGAATACTGATGTGCATGTGATTTCTTAGTTTTTTTTTAATACTTTTGCAAAAATAAAAAAATTTAAAAAAATTTCTTCATGTTGTCATTATGGGGTTCTGTGAGTAGAATTTTGAGGGAAAAAAATTATCTACTCCATTTTGGAATAATCAATCAATCAACTTTTTTTTTATATAGCGCCAAATCACAACAAACAGTTGCCCCAAGGCGCTTAACAAAATGTGGAAAAATTGGGGCACTGTGAATACTTTCTGGATGCACTGTACATACTTGTGTAAGACTATACACATTTCATTGTGACCCACACTGAGCCAGTGATCCTTGGCAGTGAAAGGGTTAACAGCGGTCATGGTCCATCCATCGCAGTAGGTCGCTTCTCAATTATTCAGCAAGCTGTGATCCAGTTTCATCAACTACTAGTGCAACTGCCAGAACTCACGTGCAGCCATGCAAACAGGAATATGCACATGTATGATTGATGTGCATGCTACTCATACACATGCATGTGTTTCTTTCTTAGACACTCATACACATACGCTGTACCTCTCACAATTGGCTAAACTGCAGGATTGTCTTACAGACATAAAGACATGGATGACCTCTAATTTCCTGGTATAACTCACAAACCCGTAGCTTAAAGCAGATAACCCGTAAGTTGGAGAGGAAATGGCGTCTCACTAATTTAGAAGATCTTCACTTAAAAAAGAGTCTGTTGCTCTATAAAAAAGCCCTCCGTAAAGCTAGGACATCTTTCTACTCATCACTAATTGAAGAAAATAAGAACAACCCCAGGTTTCTTTTCAGCACTGTAGCCAGGCTGACAAAGAGTCAGAGCTCTATTGAGCTGAGTATTCCATTAACTTTAACTAGTAATGACTTCATGACTTTCTTTGCTAACAAAATTTTAACTATTAGAGAAAGAATTACTCATAACCATCCCAAAGACGTATCGTTATCTTTGGCTGCTTTCAGTGATGCCGTATTTGGTTAGACTCTTTCTCTCCGATTGTTCTGTCTGAGTTATTTTCATTAGTTACTTCATCCAAACCATCAACATGTCTATTAGACCCCATTCCTACCAGGCTGCTCAAGGAAGCCCTACCATTATTAATGCTTCGATCTTAAATATGATCAATCTATCTTTGTTAGTTGGCTATGTACCACAGGCTTTTAAGGTGCCAGTAATTAAACCATTACTTAAAAAGCCATCACTTGACCCAGCTATCTTAGCTAATTATAGGCCAATCTCCAACCTTCCTTTCTCTCAAAAATTCTGAAAGGGTAGTTGTAAAACAGCTAACTGATCATCTGCAGAGGAATGGTCTATTTGAAGAGTTTCAGTCAGGTTTTAGAATTCATCATAGTACAGAAACAGCATTAGTGAAGGTTACAAATGATCTTCTTATGGCCTCAGACAGTGGACTCATCTCTGTGCTTGTTCTGTTAGACCTCAGTGCTGCTTTTGATACTGTTGACCATAAAATTTTATTACAGAGATTAGAGCATGCCATAGGTATTAAAGGCACTGCGCTGCGGTGGTTTGAATCATATTTGTCTAATAGATTACAATTTGTTCATGTAAATGGGGAATCTTCTTCACAGACTAAAGTTAATTATGGAGTTCCACAAGGTTCTGTGCTAGGACCAATTTTATTCACTTTATACATGCTTCCCTTAGGCAGTATTATTAGACGGTATTGCTTAAATTTTCATTGTTACGCAGATGATACCCAGCTTTATCTATCCATGAAGCCAGAGGACACACACCAATTAGCTAAACTGCAGGATTGTCTTACAGACATAAAGACATGGATGACCTCTAATTTCCTGCTTTTAAACTCATAAACTGAAGTTATTGTACTTGGCCCCACAAATCTTAGAAACATGGTGTCTAACCAGATCCTTACTCTGGATGGCATTACCCTGACCTCTAGTAATACTGTGAGAATCTTGGAGTCATTTTTGATCAGGATATGTCATTCAAAGCGCATATTAACAAATATGTAGGACTGCTTTTTTGCATTTACGCAATATCTCTAAAATCAGAAAGGTCTTGTCTCAGAGTGATGCTGAAAAACTAATTCATGCATTTATTTCCTCTAGGCTGGACTATTGTAATTCATTATTATCAGGTTGTCCTAAAAGTTCCATAAAAAGCCTTCAGTTAATTCAAAATGCTGCAGCTAGAGTACTAACGGGGACTAGAAGGAGAGAGCATATCTCACCCATATTGGCCTCTCTTCATTGGCTTCCTGTTAATTCTAGAATAGAATTTAAAATTCTTCTTCTTACTTATAAGGTTTTGAATAATCAGGTCCCATCTTATCTTAGGGACCTCGTAGTACCATATCACCCCAATAGAGCGCTTCGCTCTCAGACTGCAGGCTTACTTGTAGTTCCTAGGGTTTGTAAGAGTAGAATGGGAGGCAGAGCCTTCAGCTTTCAGGCTCCTCTCCTGTGGAACCAGCTCCCAATTCAGATCAGGGAGACAGACACCCTCTCTACTTTTAAGATTAGGCTTAAAACTTTCCTTTTTGCTAAGCTTATAGTTAGGGCTGGATCAGGTGACCCTGAACCATCCCTTAGTTATGCTGCTATAGACGTAGACTGCTGGGGGGTTCCATGATGCACTGTTTCTTTCTCTTTTTGCTCTGTATGCACCACTCTGCATTTAATCATTAGTGATCGATCTCTGCTCCCCTCCACAGCATGTCTTTTTCCTGGTTCTCTCCCTCAGCCCCAACCAGTCCCAGCAGAAGACTGCCCCTCCCTGAGCCTGGTTCTGCTGGAGGTTTCTTCCTGTTAAAAGGGAGTTTTTCCTTCCCACTGTAGCCAAGTGCTTGCTCACAGGGGGTCGTTTTGACCGTTGGGGTTTTTACGTAATTATTGTATGGCCTTGCCTTACAATATAAAGCGCCTTGGGGCAACTGTTTGTTGTGATTTGGCGCTATATAAAAAAAAAATTGATTGATTGATTGACATATTTGCAGCAGACCACAAATAAAAGATTTTGCTGATGAAAGGCTTATGGTCAGATGAGAGAAAGATTGAGATGTTTTGCTACAATGACCAGGGGGATATTTGAAGGAATATAGGTGAGGGCATTCAACCCCAAGAACATTTTACCAACTATTAACCACGGTGTTGGTAGTATCATTATCTGAGGCTGTGTTCTGCCAGTGGAACTGTTAGACTGCCAAAGATGAATAACAAAGGAGGCCTACCTCAGAATTGGTCAGTTAAACCTCAAACCATCAACTAGACTGTTTCTGTGTAGGCTCTCAGTTGTCCAGGTGGTTTCCATAGTAGAGAAGCTTGAATCTTTGACTGGACTGGGTTGCTTGACGTGAGGATGTTTCGCTCCAAATCACAGAAGCTTCCTCAGCTAAAATTCTTGCTCTGGTAGTCTGACTTCTGTCTTGACTCTTGAAGAGAAGAATAAACCAGAAGCCAACAAAAGCTGGAGTTTTTAACCTAACCAGACCCCTCCTACCGAGAGGCCGACTGCTATAGGCTAGTGACTAAACAATAGCTCTAATTAGCACCTATTGTGCACTCTCCTAATGATGGGATGGAAGCCTCCCCTGATGGCTCCCTTGACGACTCTCCTGATGACATGAATGACTCATTACCATGAACAAAAGATTGAAACTGCTTAGACCTGAGTACCCCATTGTAAACAGGGGACAAAGCGTGTCTGAGAATGCTTCCTTGACACCTCTCTCAAACCATTTCTTCTCTCTGGCTAAGATTTTAACTTCCTTGTCCTCAAACGTGTGGTTAGTGTCTTTCAGGTGGAGATGAACTGCAGAAGGAAGTTAAAGTTAATGGGGTACTCAGGTCAAAGCAGTTTCAGTCTTTTGTTCATGGTAATGAGTCATTCACGTCATCAGGAGAGTCGTCAAGGGAGCCATCAGGGGAGGCTTCCGTCCCATCATTAGGAGAGTGCACAATAGGTGCTAATTAGAGCTATTGTTTAGTCACTAGCCTATAGCAGTCGGCCTCTCTGTAGGAGGGGTCTGGTTAGGTTAGAGTAATTAAATATCCAACCAGAAGCCAGAATCTTGTTAATGCTGCATTCATCAGGCATGTGTCCAACGCTGTCCAGCGCTTTCTTGGCTTGGGTGTCTGGTAAAGTTGTGGAGAACAGCGGCTTCAGTGTCTTTGTTAACTATAAAGGTTAACTATAACCTTAGTTTCACAGACAATATTGTGACTTTTGCAGAATCAATAAACACCCTGATTGCAGCACTTGAGAAGTTGATTAAGAAGTTGGAGTGTATCCAGCTTTTCAATGCAACACATTCTCATTCCCAACTTGTCACATTTTTATGCTTGGTCAGTGCCTCTTTCCATTCCGATGTAATGAGTTATGGACAGGGGAGGTGATGGTCTAATGGTTAAGTGTTGGGCTTGAGACCAGAGGGTCCTTGGTTCAAATCCTCCCAGTGTGTAGTGAGCACCTTGTATGGCAGCACCCTGACGTCGGTGAATCAATCAATCAATCAATCAATCAAACTTATTTGTACAGCACTTTACAACAGTGACCACTGAACCAAAGTGCTTCACATAAATACATAAAATCAACAACAATAAAACCACACAAAAACCGTTATTAAAAGCAAACCCTACGTACTAAAAGCAATTCTGAACAAATAAGTTTTTAACTTAACTTTGAACACAGACAAAGTACTAATTGAACGCAACTCCATGGGCAAAGAATTCCACAGTGTAGACCCAGCCACAGCAAAAGAGCGATCACCCCACTGCCTGCTTTTGGTCCTAGGTATCACCAATTGATTCTGATCAGCAGACGTCAAAGTTCTAGTGGGTGTATATACAGTTAACCCTATAATGCCAAGTGTATCATATTTGATACAGGATTTTCTGAGATGTCTGCTTCATCAGTGTGATATTTTCTCCCCAAAAAAAACCTATTGTATACAATTAGATACTTGTAGTGCACAGACAAAACCACCAGATGTCAGTATCTTATGCATCAGAGGGCCTTCAGATGAGACATTCATAATGGCTGCCTGAAACAAGTGATCCACAGTAATTTCCCTAAGAAAATGCAGCATTTATAGGTTTGAAATTTTATGTTTGCTCTGGATTTAAATGGATGTTTTTATGCTAGAAACGCCCAATGTAGCAAATATGATACAAATAAAAACTCATATATGCAAAAAGGTTTTTGTTTTTTGTTTGTTTTTTGGTGGGTTTGTTAAAAGGTCCAATAAAGACTCTTGTTTCAAAAAAATAGAATTTTCTGACAATTATTTCACAGGGTGGGCTTTATAGGGTTAACAGTTCACAAAGATATGAGGGTGCAAGTCCATTTACCATTTATTCACGTTTCTAAGTGTCTGGTGACGCGATTTTAGGATCCTTTTGCTTCCTTTAACGCTGTAAGATGTGGACACAAACCAATGATCTAAGGTAACAAGTGGATGTTTTGGTACTCTGCTCTTTGGAGATCCTTGTGCACCACTGTAATGACTTTGTGTCAGTTGAATGGTTGCATACGAGGCTAAGACAGGGATCTTCAACCCTGTTCCCGGAGAGCCCCTGCCCTGCATATTTTGGAGATTCGTGGATTAAGATGAGGAATATCATTTGCATAGTACAGGAACCTGATGTTTCATATTTTGGCCACGTGGCACTCCACTGTGTGAAACTGTGAGCTTTAAGGTTAATCAGGTGGAGACACTAACCCAAGTAACAAATCTGTTCAACCATTTTTGAGTTATCTTATTGGCACACTCACAGGGGAGTGATTATAATACCCTGCCCACCACGTTCACAGTGTTAATATGGACAACAACACATCAGATTTTGTTCAAAACTCAGACTGAGAGAAACAACATCAACCAGGGATACTGTTTTAACACCATCAGTGCACCACAGTCAGGAAGTGATTGTTATGCACTCAAACATTACATATTGTTGCCTTTTGGAAAATCTGTCTGATTTGTTGTGACTTTTCCGTGCACCCGCGCTGCACTTACATCGATGAGAATGGAAAACAAACATGAATACCGTGTTTTTCCCTGCAGTTCCTGCTGGGATGCTGTTAGATAAAAAAAATGTCCAGAGCTGATAAGTGACCATTTCCTGGTGACACGCTGGTGTGCTGACAAAGGGGAAACTTTAGGATTGAGTTTTCTGCCTCACTTCAAAATATTTTCCACAAAAACGTGCATTGTTTCACAGCTCAAACAAACACAGTTACAGGGTTTCATTTCATGGCCTCTTGCTTTGGAGATGTTGCTATAGGCAACCGCCAACTCCATCCATCAGTGGTAAAAATGACTCCAACTGACGGGAAAAGCCTCTTATTCCAAAATCCGATGGAGCTGCTCAAAGTTGATCGTGGAATACAGACAGCTCGTTGATGGCAGGAACACGAAGCGATGGCACAAGCTCTGGGGGGTGATTAGCGGCGCACAGGCAGACATCGGGAGGCCGTCAGAGGTTAGCCTGGCAGGCACTTGAGTCTCCCCCACATAATGATTCCCAGCTGTGTCGCTCACATTGAGTTCCACTGTCGGCGCTGTTTTTTTACTGGAAAGTTTTGTCATCCTCTGTTTGCACATTCTGCTTCAAAGCTGATTCCACTGTGTTTCTTTTTCCACACATATTTCTCTCTCTCTCTCTCCAGCTCTCATCTCGCTCTCCTCTCTCTCTCTCTCTCTCCTCCCTCTCTCTCTCCTCCCTCTCCTCTCTCGCGTCTCTCTCTCTCTCTCTCTCTCTCTCTCTCTCCGATTACCTGCCCTTTCCTGTTGCCCATCCCTGGCACAGCCACTCCAAGCCCCAGGAACTGGAGGATCTGCAACAGATTATTGGGCCTGGAAACTGATTGAAGTATTCCATTGTTTCATCCAGGTTGACACCCCCCCCCCCCCCCCCCATTTTCTTTCAGTCTGTTTCTCTCTCTCCTTCCCAAGCTGTCCAGATGTCAGCTCCACTGAAGAATTTGGTGTATAAGGTGAAATAATATGTCACCATTTGTATTATTTCTTCTTCCAGGACCGGTTTCATAAAGCAACCTAATCTTTCAGTCTACTAAACTTTCTTAGTGGACTATAGTTAGTCGCCCAACATTAGCTGTCTAATCACCATTTCACATTGATGGATAAACTTGTAGATTAGCTGTCTTACCTTAGTTGACTGTTTTCACGGGTATAACGGCCTCGTGCATGCCGCTGCTGAGAGATGGCTCCATGTGCGACAGTTTTGTTTACTTCCAGGTTGGTCGTTGTCATGAACTCTCCAGCCTTTGTTTGGTTAACTGGCTTTATTAACATTTAAGGACCCATACAAACTGCAGAACGACGTGCTTAGCACTTAGCTTAGCACTTAGCTTAGCAGTTTCTTCTTCTACACTTTTGTCAACCTTTTTGTGTACACAATGCTGCTCAGCATAACGGCAATGCCCGGTGGCTCGTGTGAGAACTGTCATGAACACATCATGACAGTCGTCTGCCGCAACCACGGCCAAAAGCAGAGGAAGCTCTCCTTTTGAACGAATATGTAGGGTCCTTTTGAGTGATCCATCAAGTGGTGGTACATGATAGCTGCCATTTTTTGAGGTAAGACATTGAAGTTTTATTGACTAAAATAAGATTAGCCTCCTCTGTACCAGGCTAAAAAGTTTAGTAACATGAAACTTCAGCCAACTAAGGGCTTGGTACAACAACTTCTTCTTCTTCTTTTCCTAAGCCTGTATTCCTGCTTTTGCAGGGTCGGCTGCCTTGGTCTTTGTCCTCTAGCTTTTCCTGTCCTGGGCCTCCTCCGATCTCACTCCGAAGTGGGTCATATCTTCCTTGATGCAATTCATCCATCTCTTACGAGGTCGTCCTCGGGGTCTCCTTCCCGGTATACTTGCTTCCCATACCTTCTTAACTGGGTTCTCCTCTTCCATCCTGGCTACATGGCCATACCACCTTAACCGTATCTCTCTAAGTTTCTCATTTATGTGTTTATTCGTAGCTCTCCTTCTGATGTCTTCACTCCTCTCCTCGATCTCTCAGTGTCACTTCCCTTGATTCTCCTAAGCATTCTCCTCCAGCTCACTTGACTCTAGGATTCGCTCTTCCTTTTTCCCATTGGTCCATACCTCCGCTCCATACAGTAGTACTGGTCTTATGATGGTGTTGTACAGTTTGACCGTCAGTCTTCTTGGCATGCTTTTGTCATTGATGACTCCGGACAACTCTCTCCACTTGGCCCAAGCTGCTGACACTCTTGCTCTGATTGTACATTCGGTTCCTCCATTCTGTGGTATTGTTACTCCCAGGTACTTAAACTCCCTGACCTGCTTCAGGGTTGTGTTGTTTCTGTCTCTGATGTTCACCTTCACATCTCTCCTGCTGCTTACCATGACCTCTGTCTTTCCGGTGTTCACCTTCAGACCCATCCTTTCCATACCGATCTGCCACTTCAACCACCTGGTACAATGCTTGGTACAACAACTAATGTAAAAAAAACTAGTCAACTAAGTTAGTTTATTCAACTAAACTAGATTAGACTGCTTTATGAAACTGGGCCCAGGGGTAGAATCAGAAGCACATTTTTGGTAATCTGAGTTTGCTCCATCGTCTGAATATATACTGGGCAAACCCCACCTGACGTCATCTGTAGGTCAAAAGAGACCCAAAAGAGTCATTATGAAGTCCAAAATTTGCTGCTGTGGGTGCTACCATGTTTGCAGCGCTTATGGCCTGGTCACATGCCACACGGAGATAGATGAACGAAGGAAAAATAGTCACAAAGGCACAAATTGTTGAGAAAAGATGGATGAATGATCCTGCACCTTCCCCATCACTGAAAAGCCTGCAAATCAAGAGAACAAAAAGGAATGAAACAAAACCAAAACTAACAAAAGAAAAATGAATCAAACATGGACCTCAACGCTTTAAATAAAATCAAAAGGAACATTCACAATGACGTGACCGACAGAGGGTATGAGACCGAGCACAGCCAGCCTTGTCCTCATGTCTGCAGCACCTGTAGGGACGGGATCTGGTTGCCCTGAAAACAGGTGAGAGATGTTGTCTACAAAACAGCATGTGTGCAACACGGACAAGTCATCAGTGATATAATGATACTACGTTCAGCTCGTTGGTGCTTTCATTATCAATCCCGTCAGATAGTGTCAATGTTCATGAGAAGACGTCAGACTTGGGAGGTTGGACAAGTTTGGACGACAATCAGACGTAACGCTGACATTACAGAAACACTCAACTATGAGGAACCATCAAGACAGAAAGCTAAACGAAATACGGAAGAGTTGAGATTATCAGGGATTCGTTCACATTTTCAACGGTTAAACATGCCTCCAAAGTCAACATAAGACCAGATTTTCTGTTCGTTTGGGCTTTGGTGTCCTTCCTTAGATGCCGTGTGACTGGGGCTTTACTCCGCCTACATCACGGCCAGTCATATTAAGATAAAGAGGTGGAGTATGGGTAAGACCCTGCATGACCTCAGTGGGACATATGAAGCTATGTCCCATTATTATGTCCTTGACATTAACAGCCAGCACTCTGTAAATTGTAACATCAAGATTGAATATTCCATTCCACGGCAAAGAGTTTCCATGATAACTCTCGCTGCTGCCACCATTTTCAGTGGGGAGAGCATGTGTTGCGCATAGAATTGTGGGTATGTGATATCAGTGTAGATTAAGTCTAACTTTTTCTGGTGGATTTCCAGGCTTTCCCAAGCCAGCTAGGAAATAGAATCACTCCAGCTTTCCTGGGTCTTCTCTGGTGCCTCCTCACAGTTGCCAGATGCAACTGGAACCAGATGCCCAAACCACCTCAGCTGGCTCCTTGCAATGCCAAAAAACAGCAGCTCTGCTCCGAGTCCCTCCTGGTTATTAGAGCTTCTCACTCTGTCCCAGATATCCAATGTAGAAACCTCATGTCCGCCGCTTGTATCCGCAACCTTGTTCTTTTGGTCATTATCCAAAGATTATGAAAATAGGTGAGAATAGGAGCATAAATCAACTGGTAAAACGAGAGCTTAAGGCACATCTCTTTTCTCACCACAGCATCTGCAGGAGCTCAGAAATAGCTACAAACACTTCATTGGACAAACACTAACAGTGACATTCTCCTTTGACATCTGGAGTTGCACTGGGAAGGGTATCCAACATAAAACTGGTGTCAACCCAACATGCAGATCGGTTATGGTCACCCCAAACAAATGGGAAAAGCCAAAGGAAATTAAATCACGATGATTATTTTCGGATAAAGTTTTGACAGGCAAAATGAACATCTGTAGTAAAGCATATATGCAGTAAGGTCGATTGTATGCTTTGCAAGTTGTCAGAATAAAGGAATGATCATCCTTTCCTTTGTAGCAGCAGCACTTTCTCTTTTTTTCTCTCACCCTGCCCACATACTCCATTTATATTTTTAGCAGGCACAAGTTTGGCCTCACATGCACAGCACATATAAAAGACTTTTTAATTTGCATGATATCATTGCAGATGAGTGCTTTGCACAAGATGCTTGTATTTGTTTTTTTCTTATGCAGCCTGTCTGCAACGTCACAGCTAAAACCCTCCAATGGTCGGGGCCCCTCTGCTCCCCCCCGGCTCTCATCACCCACAGCGTGTGTTGAGGTGAATCAGTGTGATCACAACCGCAACGGCTCAAAGCATAATAATGCACATTCTACTGTCAGTGAGACGCTGTAAATGGACTGTTTTTGTGTCCGAAATAAAAGATGCTGCACATTATGATCACGGACTCACAGCAGGAAAAGTCTGAAATTAACATTTATTTGAATTCAACATACCAAAAACATGAACTATTTGTTCAAAAATGACCTTGTAAAATTGGCTGCTTTAAATTCTCTTGCACACTGCATTTTTTCTAACTGACATCACTGAATAGTAAATTAACAATAAAATTAGTGACTGATTAATGTATTCAGTTAAAATTCAAAGAGATCAGCTGGAGAAAATTGGAGAAAGCAATGGTCCAAAAAATCATAATCTCAAACACACCTTATGATTCACTGCTGTATATTTTGAAGTAGCCTAGTAGTTGTATCATTGTTTATATGTAGACAATAACTGGCTGTCAAATAAAACAAAGTACAATTTGATAGTATTTCAGCAATGTTTGTTATTAGTTTTCGCATTGAACTGGACAGTATCTATTAATAAAATAATTTTAATACATGTTGTTTTCTCATTTTAAATAAGGTTTGCATTTAAAATTAAAATAAAGAGCTTTTGAAAAAAAAACCATTTAAAAATAAAATGCTTAATTTTAGAAAGAATCTAATTAAATAGTGTAGTTTGAGATACTTGAGGAGTGATTGTGTCGGCCTTCTGGTGGATCTGTCTTATTGGGCTCTTAGAGCATGTATTTTCTGTGCCCGCAGTTTGGATTTGAGTAGGTGTCCTTCCTCAGAAGATTTGTGCTTTTTATCCTCATAATACTTCACATTGACGCTTTTAATCATAGTCTCAGTCACGGAGCATATCAAGCAAACTGGTTTGGAGGTATGAACATATACAAGAGTCTGTTCATTCTGGATGAAAAGCTCTGGTTTCTCCGTTTTTCACATTTTAGACTGTCTGTTTCATCTTTAGACTTCTGTGTCTCCTCATGGCTACTTGCTCTGTGTCTGCTCACTGCACAGCGTTGCTCTGAATATTTTATTTGGTTGGTTGAGTAGCATCACAATGAATGAATTGCAGTGCATGCAACTACATAACTACCGTAAAGACAAAGAAATAAGACTGCTGTAAATGCAAGAAAAGTTGCACAGTGTAATATAGAAATGGTCAGTCAAAATCAAATTAGAGATCTGGGTTCATACAGAATGGAATCTTGGTCCAGACACAGATCACGGTTCAGCTATTAGTGATGGCAGGTATAAGCTTTACATCATCTCTATAGCCTTACTGGTTGCAGAGATACAATATCCTGGAAACTGTGTTTTGCTGGCTATGTTTTTGTTGACCTTGACTTTGATCTTTAACCATCATTAGGAGACAGAAACACAAAGAATATTTGTACCACATTTGGTAAAAATTTGTGCAGAATTATATACAAACACACTTACCAATTTCAATATCATGCACTACCACGACACACACAGCCTAACAAGTAACTACAATTCTTTAAAACTGATATGAAAGGTTCTAGTTAAATATACCCTGCAGATAATAAGGTCTGCATTAAACAGTCTGTGTTGTGACTGCTGCGCTAAGTAGAAAGAAGCTGCTGATAGTCACACCCACTGTTGCTTTTGACACAGGGGACACTCAAAAAAGTCAGTCAGAAACTAATTTTGCATCATATGACCCCATCAGTATGTAGTGTATGTTCCAGAATATAAGTCACTGTTTTGTTTTGTTTATTTTTTGGGAGGTCCTGCGACTTATACGCTGGTATATAAGGAATGAAAACACTAAACAAAATAAATTCCAATAATAAAATATGAATGCCAATAATAAAAGCACACCACAACAATGCACAAAAATCCCCAAAATGTTTTTTTTTTTCCTCTTCAAGAGGCATTTTTTGACAGGTGCAACTTATATTTTGGAAAATATGGTAAGCATTGTTTCTACAGGAAAATTATTTATATTTGAGATCCTAAACTAAAAACAAACAGAAATTGTTTTAGTTTCATTGACGTCTACAGAAAAGGACAAACATGAGACTGAGAATTTTCTTTGATTCTTTTCCAGGAAACTCTGTCCCACATTGAAGGCCACATACAGGCCCAGTCGCAACCTCCAGTTGACCCCTCAGAGCTCGTTCCCCGTCTGTGCCACCTGGTTCGGTCTGAGACAGGTTATGGCTTCAACCTTCATAGTGAGAGGTCACGACCCGGACAGTACATCCGCTCTCTGGACCCAGGATCTCCTGCAGACCAGGCTGGGCTCCGCCCACAAGACAGACTCATTGAGGTAAGTCAGCTTGTGGGAGGTTTTTGGTTTTAAGATTATCTCCTTGGTGACATTAGCTAGAAGAGACAGAGGCAAAGCGAGCAGCTGCCACTAATGTTCAGTTAGAGTGGGTATTTTGCAGCTGCAAGGAACAAGTGGTTGCTATGCCACTAGCTAAACAGTTCCAAAATAGACAAAAAGTGTATTTTATGCAAATGTTGAGCAATGTGACATGGTGACAGCCAATCTGAGTGACACCAGCATGACGTGCAATGTATAGTTGCTTGAACAAAATAATCCAAGATGGTGGAATACACTGCCAGAGAGGGGAGGTGATGGTCTAGTGGTTAAGGTGTTGGGCTGGAGACCAGAGGATCCTTGTTTCAAATCCCAGTCTGACCGGAATCACTAAGGGCCTTTGGGCGAGGTCCTTAATCCCCTAGTTGCTCCTGGTGTGTAGTGAGCACCTTGTGTGGCACCACCCTGACATCGGGGTGAATGTGAGGCATTATTGTAAAGCGCTTTGAGCATCTGATGCAGATGGAAAAGCGCTACAAAAATGCAGTCCATTTACCGTTTACCATTTTTGTATTTTTGTATAAATCTAATATTTGCTGGCCATGCCCAAGAACGCCTATCAAATGACAAACACCAACTGCTTATCACCCTCATTTGATAATATATATTTGATATTGGCGACTCTGTTTTGAGAAATGTGAAGTTAGCGACACCAGCAACCATTGTCAATTGTCTTCCGGGGGCCAGAGCAGGCGACATTGAAGGAAATTTGAAATTGCTGGCTAAGGCTAAGCGTAAATTTGGTAAGATTGTAATTCACCGTCGGCAGTAATGACACTCGGTTACGCAATCGGAGGTCACTAAAATTAACATTAAATCGGTGTGTAACTTTGCAAAAACAATGTCGGACTCTGTTGTTTTCTCTGGGCCCCTCCCCAATCAGACCGGGAGTGACATGTTTAGCCGCATGTTCTCCTTGAATTGCTGGCTGTCTGAGTGGTGTCCAAAAAATGAGGTGGGCTTCATAGATAATTGGCAAAGCTTCTGGGGAAAACCTGGTCTTGTTAGGAGAGACGGCATCCATCCCACTTTAGATGGAGCAGCTCTCATTTCTACAAATCTGGCCAATTTTCTTGGATCCACCAAACTGTGACTGTCTAGCGTTGGGACCAGGAGGCAGAGCTGTGGTCTTATACACCTCTCTGCAGCTTCTCTCCCCCTGCCATCCCCTCATTACCCCATCCCCGTAGAGACGGTGCCTGCTCCCAGACCACCAATAACCAGCAAAAATCTATTTAAGCAAAAAAATTCAAAAAGAAAAAATAATATAGCACCTTCAACTGCACCACAGACTAAAACAGTTAAATGTGGTCTATTAAACATTAGGTCTCTCTCTTCTAAGTCCCTGTTGGTAAATGATATAATAATTGATCAACATATTGATTTATTCTGCCTAACAGAAACCTGGTTACAGCAGGATGAATATGTTAGTTTAAATGAGTCAACACCCCCGAGTCACACTAACTGTCAGAATGCTCGTAGCACGGGCCGGGGCGGAGGATTAGCAGCAATCTTCCATTCCAGCTTATTAATTAATCAAAAACCTAGACAGAGCTTTAATTCATTTGAAAGCTTGTCTCTTAGTCTTTTCCATCCAAATTGGAAGTCCCAAAAACCAGTTTTATTTGTTATTATCTATCGTCCACCTGGTCGTTACTGTGAGTTTCTCTGTGAATTTTCAGACCTTCTGTCTGACTTAGTGCTTAGCTCAGATAAGATAATTATAGTGGGCGATTTTAACATCCACACAGATGCTGAGAATGACAGCCTCAACACTGCATTTAATCTATTATTAGACTCTATTGGCTTTGCTCAAAAAGTAAATGAGTCCACCCACCACTTTAATCATATCTTAGATCTTGTTTTGACTTATGGTATGGAAATAGAAGACTTAACAGTATTCCCTGAAAACTCCCTTCTGTCTGATCATTTTTTAATAACATTTACATTTACCCTGATGGACTACCCTGCAGTGGGGAATAAGTTTCATTACACTAGAAGTCTTTCAGAAAGCGCTGTAACTAGGTTTAAGGATATGATTCCTTCTTTATGTTCTCTAATGTCATATACCAACACAGAGCAGAGTAGTTACCTAAACTCTGTAAGGGAGTTAGAGTATCTCGTCAATAGTTTTACATCCTCATTGAAGACAACTTTGGATGCTGTAGCTCCTCTGAAAAAGAGAGCTTTAAATCAGAAGTGTCTGACTCCGTGGTATAACTCACAAACTCGTAGCTTAAAGCAGATAACCCGTAAGTTGGAGAGGAAATGGCGTCTCACTAATTTAGAAGATCTTCACTTAGCCTGGAAAAAGAGTTTGTTGCTCTATAAAAAAGCCCTCCGTAAAGCTAGGACATCTTTCTACTCATCACTAATTGAAGAAAATAAGAACAACCCCAGGTTTCTTTTCAGCACTGTAGCCAGGCTGACAAAGAGTCAGAGCTCTATTGAGCTGAGTATTCCATTAACTTTAACTAGTAATGACTTCATGACTTTCTTTGCTAACAAAATTTTAACTATTAGAGAAAAAATTACTCATAACCATCCCAAAGATGTATCGTTATCTTTGGCTGCTTTCAGTGATGCCGGTATTTGGTTAGACTCTTTCTCTCCGATTGTTCTGTCTGAGTTATTTTCATTAGTTACTTCATCCAAACCATCAACATGTTTATTAGACCCCATTCCTGCCAGGCTGCTCAAGGAAGTCCTACCATTATTTAATGCTTCAATCTTAAATATGATCAACTTATCTTTGTTAGTTGGCTATGTACCACAGGCTTTTAAGGTGGCAGTAATTAAACCATTACTTAAAAAGCCATCACTTGACCCAGCTATTTTAGCTAATTATAGGCCAATCTCCAACCTTCCTTTTCTCTCAAAGATTCTTGAGAGGGTAGTTGTAAAACAGCTAACTGATCACCTGCAGAGGAATGGTCTATTTGAAGAGGTTCAGTCAGGTTTTAGAATTCATCATAGTACAGAAACAGCATTAGTGAAGGTTACAAATTATCTTCTTATGGCTTCGGACAGTGGACTTATCTCTGTGCTTGTTCTGTTGGACCTCAGTGCTGCTTTTGATACTGTTGACCATAAAATTTTATTACAGAGATTAGAGCATGTCATAGGTATTAAAGGCACTGCGCTGCGGTGGTTTGAATCATATTTGTCTAATAGATTACAGTTTGTTCATGTAAATGGGGAATCTTCTTCACAGACTAAAGTTAATTATGGAGTTCCACAAGGTTCTGTGCTAGGACCAATTTTATTCACTTTATACATGCTTCCCTTAGGCAGTATTATTAGACGGTATTGCTTAAATTTTCATTGTTACGCAGATGATACCCAGCTTTATCTATCCATGAAGCCAGAGGACACACACCAATTAGCTAAACTGCAGGATTGTCTTACAGACATAAAGACATGGATGACCTCTAATTTCCTGCTTTTAAACTCAGATAAAACTGAAGTTATTGTACTTGGCCCCACAAATCTTAGAAGCATGGTGTCTAACCAGATCTTTACTCTGGATGGCATTTCCCTGACCTCTAGTAATACTGTGAGAAATCTTGGAGTCATTTTTGATCAGGATATGTCATTCAAAGCGCATATTAAACAAATATGTAGGACTGCCTTTTTGCATTTACGCAATATCTCTAAAATCAGAAAGGTCTTGTCTCAGAGTGATGCTGAAAAACTAATTCATGCATTTATTTCCTCTAGGCTGGACTATTGTAATTCTTTATTATCAGGTTGTCCTAAAAGTTCCCTAAAAAGCCTTCAGTTAATTCAAAATGCTGCAGCTAGAGTACTGACGGGGACTAGCAGGAGAGAGCATATCTCACCCGTGTTGGCCTCTCTTCATTGGCTTCCTGTTAATTCTAGAATAGAATTTAAAATTCTTCTTCTTACTTATAAGGTTTTGAATAATCAGGTCCCATCTTATCTTAGGGACCTCGTAGTACCATATCACCCTAATAGAGCGCTTCGCTCTCAGACTGCAGGCTTACTTGTAGTTCCTAGGGTTTGTAAGAGTAGAATGGGAGGCAGAGCCTTCAGCTTTCAGGCTCCTCTCCTGTGGAACCAGCTCCCAATTCAGATCAGGGAGACAGATACCCTCTCTACTTTTAAGATTAGGCTTAAAACTTTCCTTTTCGCTAAGGCTTATAGTTAGGGCTGGATCAGGTGACCCTGGACTATCCCTTGGTTATGCTGCTTTAGACGTAGACTGTGGGGGGGTTCCCATGATGCACTGTTTCTTTCTCTTTTTGCTCTGTATGCATCACTCCGCATTTAATCATTAGTGATCGATCTCTGCCCCCCTCCACAGCATGTCTTTTTCCTGGTTCTTTCCCTCAGCCCCAACCAGTCTCAGCAGAAGACTGCCCCTCCCTGAGCCTGGTTCTGCTGGAGGTTTCTTCCTGTTAAAAGGGAGTTTTTCCTTCCCACTGTAGCCAAGTGCTTGCTCACAGGGGGTCGTTTTGACCGTTGGGGTTTTTCATAATTATTGTATGGCCTTGCCTTACAATATAAAGCGCCTTGGGGCAACTGTTTGTTGTGATTTGGCGCTATATAAAAAAAAAGTTGATTGATTGATTGATTTGTAGATAATCTGACCGTATAATTAGGGACATAACAGCAGAAATGAGGACCAACCCTGTCGAATCTGATGAATTTTGATGCACCATCCCCCTATAATATCCCATTGACCTGTCTTTTTTGGTGGATGCTTGAGAAATTATAAAAAAAATTACAAACAGATGTGGTTGAAAGTCGTAGTTTTTCTGCCTCCTGAACACTGGACACATCATGTGCTCTTCACTCCACTATGCTAGCAATCATGAGAAGAAATGTGATACTCATTATGTGGGCAAATTTGGATTGGAACATACAGAAGAACTGGAAAGTAAAACTATAATTAAACAATAGATAGAATGTGTGGCTGGGGAGTAGCGCAACGGCTTTTTAGCAGTAGCTGAACATTTGTGATGGCTAACTCAAAATGCTGCTCCAGAATGTTTGGAAACCTGTTTGAACAGTTGTTCCGAGCTCCCTATGCAAAAGAAGGGACTTCACTGGTTGTGCTTCATGGGGCCTCAAACATCTCCAACTGATTCCAACAAATGCTTGAAACTTTCCAGTTGATTTGCACCCTCTGGTGTTGAAATAGATTAAAACAAATGTGAATGAAGTATGACTGCAGTGTTTTTGAATTCCATATTAAAGTCTACAGTCAGCACAGGGTCTCTACATGTACTGGCACGTACACGGCATGTTTTGGATGACATTATCAAACAACATTTTTTTTTTTTACTTCTAGACCAAAAAAATCTGACAGGGTAGGGAAGTCATGTCAACTCAAGTCTGGGAGCATGCAGTGCCACATCCACCACGACTCACCACAGAACCACCCCAGGTCCTGGATGGCAACCACACTCTCAGAAATATTTAACCCTAACTTTTAAGATTTATGTAATTTTATTACATGACAAGTTCCCATTTACTTTTTTAGATAACACTATGTAACACAATTTTTGTTCCTGGCTTCTAAGTGTTATATTTCAACTGCTTATGTCTAAAGTCTATGGAAAAAATGACTACATTCAGCACAACTTTGATTTTATTTTATTTTTTTATTTTTTTTAATTCTAGAAAGTTCTGAAAGTTTCTTGAAATTTTTAGATAATTCTGGAAACTTCTAGAAAATTCTGGACAGTTCTAGCAGTTAAAGAATATTCTAGAAGACTACTCAGTAGTAGTGAAGGCGAATCAAGAATATTCTTGAAAATAGACAAATGTCAAAATATCATTGTCGTGATCACAGAAGCAAAGTTTCTGTGGAATAATAGCTATTTTCTATTTATTTAAGGCATAACAGGTTAGGAAAAATAAAAATTTGTTACATAGTGTAATTTTAATACAAACCTACCAAATAAACCTTACATGATGCATATTCATTACTGTAATAAATCCTATTTATTTGAAATGCATAATCCTCAGCTTTATGTATTTAGTATTAATAAAATATAATTACTCTAAATCAATAAAAATGACAGTATTTATTTAAAATACATAAAGTATATTGTTTGAATTGCATAATAATTATGTTACCTATACAAGATAAATGGCGTAGGTAACATAATTATTATGCAATTCAAACAATATACTTTATGTATTTTAAATAAATAGTCATTATTATTGATTTAGAGTAATTATATTGTATTAATACTAAATACATAAAGCTGAGGATTGTGCATTTGAAATGAAGAGGATTTATTACAGTAATGAATATGCATCATGTAAGGTTTATTTGGTAGGTTTGTATTAAAATTATCTAAAAAAAAAAAAAAAGTAAATGGGAACTTGTCATGTAATAAAATTACATAAATCATAAAAGTTAGGGTTAAATATTTCTGTGAGTGCACCTAGGCTGTCCGCCAGTCCCTCTATACATAGGGCCAACATTCTGTGACATCTGTTGCCAGAAATTTAGCAACTTACAGAGATTATTGTATCTTTGAACATATTTTGTACCCCATCTGATCACCTAGAACTATCAGTCAGTTACTCCTAGCTGGGTTTGCCCCTTCATCAACATGTACTGTAGTTTCAACCTCCTCAAACACACCAGCAAACATTCAGGCAACTACACACGAAACCCTCATAAGCAACACTTGTTCCAACTCTGTTGGCTGCTCCAAACACGACTGGAAAGCTTCAGATAACTGCACGCAGCATTCTGCAGGAACTTCATGCACAAGAAAAATGGGAGAAAGAGTGATCGTGTAATCTGACCAGCTGAAACCAAATGATTTATGTTCAACTTTCTTCTTCACGAAACACAAGCACAGTTTGTGCAGAAACAGGCAAAGAAATTCCAAGTGAAATCAAAGACAAGATGCAGGGATAAAGAGTGTCATTTAGAAAACATGAACAAGGGCAAACTTCCAAATTTGGAATTCTGACTGTATGGAAAAGCTTCATGTTTTTGTCAGTCATACACACACACACACACACACACACATTAATCAGCTGCTAACCAAGTATAAATTTTCAAATCAGCTCCGGAAGATGCAGATGCCAGATATTTATGAACATCGTCTTCATTATTAACTGTGTATACACACACAGCATTGACCCTACATTCCCATGACCTCTGAACTCAGTAGCTGTTCATCAGGGCCCAGACCTGCTTCTGCAGCAAATGCTTTTTGATTGATGCTTTCAACGGCACTCTAATATCCTACTTCTAAGATTAAAACCACAATGTATTGCACAGCATATGTTTATGGGATACAAAAATAAGTAGCCAATTTATTTTTATAAGCTCTTCAGCAAATTAGTCTTTACAGTTTTATTTTAATGGTGCATTGAATCTTAAAGGAATGTATGCCTCGGAAATGCATGAGAAAAATCTTTAAGTAGTTACATGTTGTTCATCACGCTTAAGGACTGATGTGCGCAGAATGTTCCATTTGATCATTCACTGGTTCATGACTGCATGTGGGAACATCCTGTAACAGGTCACTGAGGGCAGTAAAAGGCGTCCATGCCCCTCTATCTCTCTGCGGAGACAAAATATGAAAACATGCACACAAGGCGCAAGGTCACAGTAGTTCTTAACTTCAGTTAAATCAGAGGCATACATGTTTAATTTATGGTTCAAATTTTAACCATTCATTTTAGACAAGTTATTTAAAATTATTGTCATGTCTGAAGTTTATAAAGTGAAAATATCAGATATTGTTTTCGTTTTAAAGTAATGTGCTAATTTTTAAGGTTTTGTGAGCACATGCTGTGCCAGGCAGCAATGCATTATGGGTAGCATAAGGTAATCTCAGACGTTCACGACAGGACAAATGCATTTCAGACACTCTGTTCAGGGTCCACAGATAACAGCATTAAACTCTAGTGCCTAAAACTCTCGTGAATATATTCTCTGGGTTTATAGACGTTAGTGTATTTGCGTTTGTTAAATTCCACGCATCTTAAATGTAGCAGACACGGATTATCTGGAATTTTGTTTGACATTTTTTCAAGGCCGCTACTGCCATCTACTGGCCAGGAGTGTTCATGGCAGTATTAAACGTCTGGGTACATGGCTGCTCTCAAAGTGTTGGTATTGTCCATTGTCCAGGTGCTTTTTGTGTGCATATATTTGTTAACTTTGTATTCTAAAACTGCGGTTAGAAGTCATTCCGACTCCTTATCGGTCCACACGAATGAGGTTGGCGCCATGTTTTTAGTTTTTGTGGAAGTGACGACAAGAGAATAAGGCTCCTGATTGGATAGAATTTTAATCAGTACCGCCACCCAAAGGTTTGGCAGACTAATTACAACACATTTATACGGTTCGATGTGGATGGATTTTTTTTTTAAACGACGTAGTGTGGATGAAGTTTTTTCCCCAAACTGAAAGGGTAAGATATTCGGTTTTACAAATACCCGACAACGTGTGTACATGGCCTTATGTCTGTGAAAGGCACTATATAAATAAATTTACTTACTTACTTACTAATATTGAGTGCATGTTTTACAACATCATAAAAGTTTTAAAACATGCAATTGCGATGACACTTCCAGGGCTCCGTAAAAATGCCTGTTTTTACAAATAAAAATGGAATATTTTACAAAAACACATTTATCTTTAAACCAACACATGACACACATCACATTAACGTGTTGGTTTACATAATGGATTACTGAACCAATCACTGTTTAGCACTTTTACCCAGAATGCTTTGCGGTCTGTGTTTGTTACAAAACCTCAGAATTAGTGCCTTATTCAACATTAAAAGATATATGTTATATTTTAACTTTGTACAAATGACAGAATTGACATTAATGGAGTTATTCTATCAGTATTTTCAAAAAACCATAAGTTAGTATGACTTTATTTTTCAAGATGACCGGAGTGTTGAAATTGATAGGGAGCTGGCCTTATGGCTGCGCTTGGTGTGTCTCTGTGGTGGGAGCACTGTTGTAAACAAGAGCTTCCAGCAGGGGCAGAATGTTGAAAGAAAAATAATTATGATTTGTAAAGAGTTGATTTTGTGGGTGCTCTCAGGATTTGTTTGTGCTGCTTCCTGCAGGGGGCAGCATGGTCAAACATTCTTGCTTATTCTTTAGATTTTTGGATGCTTTCAAAAGCGATTGTGTTAAAAATCAATTTCAGCTCTTTAGTAACTGCAAATGTCCCATAGACAATACTGGAATTTATCAATTATCTGTAACTTCTGATACATTTTTGGGTGGTTTATCGGTTTATCTTTATCAAAGATAACTTTTCAGTTATTATCTGTTATCGAAGTTAATTTTTTGGTTATCTGTGCCCACCACTGTCAAAATCACATGAACAGATTATAATGAAATTTGGTGGAGCAGTAGACCTCTACAGTCAAGAAAGAGTTGATTCAATATTGTTATAGATCTAGATCAAGGGGTGTATCTTGCCTTTGATGTGGGATCTTTGATACTGATTCTTTTGATTCCAATCCTGCCTTTATTATTTGATCTGTGATTTTGATTCCTTTCAGACAAATGAGAATGAAAACATTACCTCAACAAGGGATCAAGGTACTCAGCGACAATCAGGATCTAAGATGGGGATCAAAGGTTAGCAATCGTAATCAAAGATTGATGATCAAGATTAAAGGTCAGGGCAGAATCAAAGTCCCAACATCAAAGATCAGCAATCGGGATCAAAGATTAGTGGTCAGATTTAAAGGAGCTAAGGTGGATTCAGTTTTGGGATTTGGTTCGGGGCTTAATTCATACAAGGGGACTTTGGGGTCTTGGCAGAGACGTGCAGACTCTGTATGACCTCGGTAGAATTGATCTCTTTACATTTATGATTGTATGTTTGGTGGTTATATAAAGGTTTGGTATATTTTTGCTGTTCCGTTGTTCTTATTTTTCTGCACAATTCCTCCTCAGTCAAAGATGCACTGTATGACCTTGGAAGAGTTGATAACTCTTGATAAGATCAATAACTTGCTGACCCTTGCATGAAGACGGTGCTTGTGTCACCTGTCAACAGCTTGTTAGAGAGGTGAGCAACCATGACAGAGTGTCATCATGGCCAATTACACTGGACATGAGGGAGCTCAGCTTTCCGACCGCGTCTGGCACAATCACTGACACCAATGAATGCCTCATCAGCCATTCTGCACACACTCAACAGTGCATACTCTCGCAAACTGAGTCCGGCATAGCAATACATAAATAAGAGCCACACTCACTTTCTCTCTCATTTGTACCCAAAAACGCTTTATCTTACATCTGAGTCACAGCAATAAATTGGTGACTTCTTATTTTTAAACCAGTGTAATTATCAGCTTTTCAGATGTGGGACATTAGAAAACAGCACATCCTTAATATGATGTTATTTTGCACTAACATGCTACCGTCTTGAGCTTCATTGGCTAAATTAGGGGAAAAATAAGGAGTTAATGCCTCAAGTAAATATCAAGTATATGGAGGATGAGCTCAACAATCAGACTGGATTGGCATCAGCACTTCAGAGGTGTAAACTTTGGTTTGAGACCAAAAGAATGAGATCAGAGATAGATGACAGGTGGGCTCCTTCTGCGTCGAGGAGGTCCAGCTTCCATAAGGAACTTGGAGGACTCAGAGAACCCATGTTTTATGACGTTGACAAGAGCTGGTTGGGGAGGTTTAGGCAATTTGGATGCCCATCACATCTGGAATTGTGATTGTGATGCCCCAGGGTGTGCTGGAAGAGGTGGCTAAAGAGAGGGAAGCCTAGGAATTCTTAGATAACCTGCTGCTACTACATGTTAGACCCACAAGAATGATGAAAAAGGGATAACCCTAAATAGAAAACCACCTGAGAAGTTTAGTTTTATTGTATGTATTGTACGTCTTAAGACAGAGACAGCGGAATCAGATTACCTGGGGCTGATAATTCAAGACAGATGTGTGATTAGAAACAAGAAGTGTGAATAAGATAAACCAGATGGCTGTACAGACAGAGGAGAAACCATAACAATGCTCACATCAGAATAAAACAGTGATTACGGCAGTGAGCAGATATTTAATCAGATGCTGTATAGCAACTGTTAAAGATTGATGTGATCTTACAGGCAATGTTGGGTGACAAATTCTAAAGCCTTTAAACATGTAAGAAGAAGTAAATCCTACATAGGCCCTGAGGTACAGTGTATATGTGATTGGACAACGTAATGCACTGTTTGAGTGGTACACAAAATTGTGACCCTGAGTGTAACTAATATTTGTGTGTATTCTTAAAAATAAAATAAAATTATATCAATTCTACTTCCATTCTAGCATGGCTGTTCTTGGATAGCATCTTCAAAATTCCAAGCAAAATATAGGCTAATTAGCTACTTAGTTATATTGGGTTATCAGATGTCAGAAGATGGGCAGGTGCACGGAATCAGTGTTTGTCTTTTGGTGTTTTCACTGAAGCTAATGAGGTGATTACGCTTTGATTTGACCCTGGAACAACTGATTACAGTGAGAACAGTGAATCAGTCACTGGATTCATGATGTGTTTAACTGTTAAGATTTGATGTTGCAATTGGAAAATCATAAAAACTGTTCTGTAAAACACAAAGACATTGTGAATGAAAAGATTGTGAGTGATGATGCATAGTGTGTGCATGCACATAATGCTGCACGGTGGGACACGACATCATGACATCACTTATATCATTCGATTACAAATTATTTACTCATTGATATCAGCTTCGCTTTATCTTTCTAGCCCAATTGGTTGCAGAGATATCCCAGAAAATGTGTCTTTGTATTTTTGACAAATTAGTACTAATTACTAATCTGACTCAAAAGGTACCCATCTGGAAACATTCAGCCAAATAATATTCCTACCAAGTTTGGTGAAAATCTGCTGACCAGTTTCCAAGTTACAAACAGTTTGTACAAACAGAAACATTAGATTAGATTAGATTAGATTAGATTAGAATCCCTTGGGAAGACTCCCTCGGGGAAACTAAGGTTCCAGCAGCACTGGATAGCAGCACACAGGGTAAGAAGCACACAGAGTGTCAGAAGTAGAAGTAAGAAACAATTTGCAAAATGTAAATACAAATATAAATACCAGAAATACTGTTGTACTGGCTACAACTGCTTGTTGGGAAAGTGTAAGTACACGGACCCACAACAGGGGGCGCAAATGAACGGACAATGAAGAAAGTCAAATAACAAAGCTTTACTGTTGTGAACACGCACAACAAACACAACAAATTACAATTTCGGTCACAAGTCGAATTCCAACGGTGTCGTGTGGGCAGGCTCGACGATAGGAGACGTCTGTCCAAGTCGAACCAGAACCACCCGATTTCCTCCGCCACCGAACCCCGGGAATACTGGAGCCGCCAAGTCCCGAACTCCCGGGTGGTCACTGCCTTCGCTCGTCGGATCCGGTACTGCTGGCGAGGAACAGAAACAGTCAGATGTGGGTGCGGCTGCACCCAACAACACGTGGGGTGGAAAACACCACCTCCACCTCTAATCAGACACAACACTGTAAGGTAGGAATAAGAGTACTTATCCAAATACGTCCTTCTCAGTCTTCAGTTGTTTTACACACAAGCAACAAGGTATTAATCCGTATGGCTGGCTGAGTTCGTTACCTCCTTGGTAGAGCGATATCTCGGCAATGAGGTGGAGATGCCGTCCAGCTGATATACCCCTCCGCTGATGGATGTCAGCTGTCTCAGTTGATAGGTGACGGCTGTCACCTTGGCTGCTCCTGTGAGGCGGCAGCGCCCTCTGGTGCCTGGAGCCCGCACTCCAGGCAGGGCGCCCTCTGGTGGTGGTGGGCCAGCAGTACCTCCTCTTCAGCGGCCCACACAACAGGACCCCCCCCCCTCAACGGGCGCCTCCGGGTGGCGGCGGTAGAAGTCGGCCAGGAGGGCCGGGTCCAGGATGAAGCTCTTCTTCACCCAGGAGCGTTCTTCTGGGCCGTACCCCTCCCAGTCCACCAGGTATTGAAAGCCCCGGCCCATCCGTCGGACATCCAGAAGCCGGCGCACAGTCCAAGCCGGCTCGCCATCGATGATCCGGGCAGGAGGTGGCGCCGGACCGGGAGTACAGAGGGGCGAGGTATGATGCGGTTTGAGTTTTGACACATGGAACACGGGATGGATCCGCAGTGAGGCCGGAAGCTGAAGCCTCACTGCGGTGGGATTGACGATTTTGAGGATCTTGTACGGTCCTATGTATCGATCTTTTAATTTCGGGGAGGCCACCTGCAGTGGAATGTCCTTGGTGGACAACCACACTTCCTGCCCGGGGCGATACGTAGGGGCCAGGGTCCGCCGCCGGTCTGCATGGGTCTTCGCCCTCTTCCGGGCCCTCAACAAAGCAGAACGGGCGGCATGCCACACCCGACGGCACTTCCGCAGGTGGGCCTGGACCGAGGGCACACCGACCTCTCCCTCAACCACCGGAAACAATGGGGGCTGATACCCCAAACACACCTCAAAAGGGGAGAGGCCGGTGGCTGACGACACTTGACTGTTGTGGGCGTACTCGATCCAGGCCAGATGAGTACTCCAGGCCGCCGGGTGCGCGGCTGTCACACAACGTAGTGTCTGCTCCATCTCTTGATTGGCCCGTTCTGCTTGCCCGTTGGTTTGGGGGTGATACCCGAACGAGAGACTGACCGTGGCCCCCAGTTCCCGGCAAAAGCTCCTCCAGACGTGCGAGGAGAACTGGGGACCGTGATCGGAGATGATGTCTGATGGTATCCCATGCAGCCGGACGACGTGGTGGACCAGGAGGTCCGCTGTCTCCTGGGCCGTTGGGAGCTTCGGGAGGGCCACGAAGTGGGCCGCCTTGGAGAATCGGTCCACTATCGTGAGGATGACGGTGTTTCCCTGGGACGGCGGGAGGCCCGTGACAAAATCCAGGCCGATGTGAGACCAGGGGCGATGAGGTACGGGCAGCGGCTGTAGCAATCCTGAGGACTTGCGGTGGTCGGCTTTGCCCCTGGCGCAGGTGGTACAGGCCTGGATATAATCCTGGACGTCGGTCTCCAGGGATGCCCACCAGAAGCGCTGCCGGATGACTGCCACGATTCTTCGCACCCCAGGATGACAGGAGAGCTTAGAACCGTGACAGAAGTCCAGGACCGCAGCCCTTGGTTCTGGTGGGACGTAGAGCCTATTCTTCGGCCCGGTTCCGGGGTCCGGGTTTCGTGCCAGGGCCTCCCGGACGGTCTTCTCCACGTCCCAGGTGAGGGTGGCTACGATAGCGGACTCCGGGATGATGGGATCCGGGGGATCCGATGACTCCGTTCTGACTTCGTCTTCATGTACCCGGGACAAAGCATCCGATCTTTGATTTTTGGTCCCGGGACGGTAGGTGATCCGGAAGTCAAAACGGCCGAAGAACAGTGACCAGCGGGCTTGCCTGGGATTCAGCCGCTTGGCGGTCCTGATATACTCCAGGTTCCGGTGGTCAGTGAAAACCGTGAATGGCACGGACGTTCCCTCCAACAGATGTCTCCACTCCTCAAGAGCCTCTTTCACCGCAAGGAGTTCTCGATTGCCGACGTCATAGTTCCGTTCGGCCGGGGTCAACCTGCGGGAAAAATAGGCACACGGGTGAAGGACCTTATCGGTCTTCCCGCTCTGGGACAGCACGGCTCCTATCCCTGAGTCCGAGGCATCCACTTCAACCACTAACTGGCGACTAGGATCGGGCTGCACCAGAACGGGTGCAGACGAGAAGCGCCGTTTCAACTCCTTGAACGCGGCATCGCAACGATCCGACCGGGTGAAGGGAACTTTTGGCGAGGTCAGGGCTGTCAGGGGGCTAACTACCTGACTGTAGCCCTTAATGAACCTCCTATAGAAATTAGCGAAGCCGAGGAACTGTTGCAGCTTCCTACGGCTTGTGGGTTGGGGCCAGTCTCTCACCGCCGCAACCTTGGCCGGATCAGGAGCGACGGAGTTGGAGGAGATGATGAACCCCAGGAAGGACAAAGACGTGCGGTGGAACTCACACTTCTCGCCCTTCACAAACAGCCGGTTCTCCAACAACCGCTGTAGGACCTGACGTACATGCTTAACATGGGTCTCAGGGTCCGGAGAAAAGATGAGTATATCGTCTAGGTATACGAAGATGAACCGGTGCAGGAAATCCCGCAAGACATCGTTAACCAACGCTTGGAAAGTCGCGGGAGCGTTTGTGAGACCGAACGGCATGACCAGGTACTCAAAGTGACCTAAGGGGGTGTTAAATGCCGTCTTCCACTCGTCTCCCTTCCGGATCCGAACCAGGTGATACGCATTTCTAAGATCGAGCTTGGTGAAAATTCAGGCTCCATGCAGGGGTGTGAACACAGAATCCAACAGGGGCAACGGGTATCGATTGCGAACCGTGATTTCATTCAGTCCCCTGTAATCAATGCATGGACGAAGTCCGCCGTCTTTTTTACCCACAAAAAAGAAACCTGCACCCATCGGGGAGGTGGAATTCCGGATCAACCCGGCGGCTAACGAGTCCCGGATGTAGGTCTCCATTGATTCGCGCTCAGGCCGTGAGAGGTTGTACAGCCTGCTGGACGGGAACTCACTGCCTGGAACCAAATCAATGGCACAATCATAAGGACGGTGGGGGGGGAGGGTGAGCGCCAGATCCTTGCTGAACACGTCGACAAGGTCATGGTACTCCACCGGCACCGTCCCCAGATTGGGCGGGACTCTGACCTCCTCCTTAGCCTGGGAGCCAGGAGGAACCGAGGAACCTAAACACATCCGATGGCAGGTCTCGCTCCACTGAACCACTACCCCGGACGGCCAATCGATCCGGGGATTGTGTTTCAACATCCAGGGAAACCCTAAAATCACTCGGGAGGTAGCAGGAGTTACAAAAAACTCGATCTCCTCCCGGTGATTTCCGGACACCACCAGTAACTCTGGTGGTGTCTTATGCGTGATTGGAGGGAGTAGGGAGCCATCTAGTGCTCGAACCTGCACAGGCGAGGTAAGCGCCACCAGAGGGAGCCCTATCTCCCTGGCCCATCTGCTGTCCAACAGATTCCCCTCAGAGCCCGTGTCCACCAGTGCTGGGGCCTTCAGGGTTGATTCCTCATAAAGGATCGTAACTGGGAGTCGTGTGGCGATGTGGGTGTGTCCCACGTGAATGTCTCGGCCCACCCCTAACCCAGTCTCTAGGGGCGGGCGTTGGTGTTTAACCGCTCGGGGCAGTCTCTCACTTGGTGCTCTCTCGAGCCACAAACAAAACATACTCCGTGGGCCCGCCTCCTCTGTGCATCTGGTGCCCTAAATGTTGCCCTGCTCGTGTCCATAGCTTCGTCAGCAGGGGGAGCTGTAGCCACACGGAGCGCAGGGGCCGTGGAGTGTGGGGAAGGCGGAGCGCGGTCGGAACCGGAAGGGAGAGGGACGGCGCGTGCCCGGCCATGCCCTTCGTCTCGTTCCCGCCGACGTTCTTCTAACCGGTTGTCTAACCGTATGACAAGATCGATGAGCCCATCTAAATCCCGCGGTTCGTCCTTAGCCACCAGGTGCTCCTTAAGAACCAATGACAGTCCGTTTACAAAGGCGGCGTGGAGGGCAGTGCTATTCCAGCCGGACCTCGCAGCCGCGATGCGGAAGTCGACTGCATAAGCAGCTGCGCTCCGACGCCCCTGTCTCATTGACAGTAGCACGGCTGAAGCGGTTTCTCCTCTATTAGGGTGATCGAACACGGTTCTGAACTCCCTCACAAACCCATCATATGTCTGAAGGAGCCGTGAATTCTGCTCCCAGAGCGCTGTAGCCCAAGCGCGTGCCTCGCCGCGAAGCAGGTTTACTACATAAGCTACCTTGCTAGCATCGGTCGCGTACATAACAGGACGTTGTGCGAAGATGAGCGAACACTGCATAAGGAAATCCGCGCACGTCTCCACACAACCTCCGTACGGCTCTGGAGGGCTTATGTATGCTTCCGGGGAAGGTGGGGGGGGGTCGTTGAACGACCAGTGGAACGTCACTGTTACGCACAGGGTCGACAGGAGGGGGAGCTGCAGCAGCGCCCTGGGGGCGCGCCTCCACCTGCGCGGCGAGAGCCTCCACCCTGCGGTTAAGGAGGACGTTCTGCTCAGTCATAAGATCCAACCGAGCTGTGAAAGTAGTGAGGATCCGCTGCAACTCCCCGATCACTCCTCCTGCGGGCGCCTGTGCGCCCTGTTCTTCCATTGGCCGTTCAACAGCCGGTTGACGCCCCTCGGGATCCATGACGTTGGCCGAGATATCCTGTTGGGAAAGTGTAAGTACACGGACCCACAACAGGGGGCGCAAATGAACGGACAATGAAGAAAGTCAAATAACAAAGCTTTACTGTTGTGAACACGCACAACAAACACAACAAATTACAATTTCGGTCACAAGTCAAATTCCAACGGTGTCGTGTGGGCAGGCTCGACGATAGGAGATGTCTGTCCAAGTCGAACCGGAACCACCCGATTTCCTCCGCCACCGAACCCCGGGAATACTGGAGCCGCCAAGTCCCGAACTCCCAGGTGGTCACTGCCTCCGCTCGTCGGATCCGGTACTGCTGGCGAGGAACAGAAACAGTCAGATGTGGGTGCGGCTGCACCCAACAACACGTGGGGTGGAAAACACCACCTCCACCTCTAATCAGACACAACACTCTAAGGTAGGAATAAGAGTACTTATCCAAATACGTCCTTCTCAGTCTTCAGTTGTTTTACACACAAGCAACAAGGTATTAATCCGTATGGCTGGCTGAGTTCGTTACCTCCTTGGTAGAGCGATATCTCGGCAATGAGGTGGAGATGCCGTCCAGCTGATATACCCCTCCGCTGATGGATGTTAGCTGTCTCAGTTGATAGGTGACGGCTGTCACCTTGGCTGCTCCTGTGAGGCGGCAGCGCCCTCTGGTGCCTGGAGCCCGCACTCCAGGCAGGGCGCCCTCTGGTGGTGGTGGGCCAGCAGTACCTCCTCTTCAGCGGCCCACACAACACTGCTCCTATCCTTCCCATCCTCTGTCTTCCTGTTACTTCCTGTTTGGCAGCACGGTGGCTTAGTGGTTAGCACTGTTGCCTCACAGCAAGAAGGTCATGGGATCAGTTCCCATCTATGGCCTTTCTGTGTGGAGTTTGCATGTACTCCCCTCATCTCAAATGCTTCCCATAATTCCCTGACTAGCTCTTTGTTCACCTGCTGGGGCCTTGGTGCTGTTTTTTGTTGATGAATATTTCAAAATAAAAGCTTAGTCAATAGCATTATTTGTAAATGTGATACCGTTCTTCGTGTGAAGATGCGCTGGAAATGATGAAAGTGGGCCTCAGGTGGCTGCACACTGTGATGAACACACACTAACCTCGAGAGGTTCGTCGAGGTATTGAACCGTGAGAGCAGGTTTGTGTTAGAGATATCAATTAGTCCAGTGTGCAGAGAACAGGGTCGGGTATTGTCTTGGGTGGAAGGATTGTTAATGAAGGGCTGCGAAACACGACACCTGTTGTTCGGAAAAAATAGAAAAAGATGTTTGTTCTCTTGATATCAAATGGTCGGAAAGCCTTGAAAGGAAAGCAGCCCATCTGATGGTGCTTTAATCGACACTATCGCCATATGTCTTCTCATGTTTTCTAACAAATTGAGCAAAGAGGAAATGGAAGCTTTCCTCGCCTTTGCTTCTCTCCATCCCTTCTGTCATAAACAATGAATTTTAAACAATTTCCCCCTCAGGACTCTGATACCTGAAACCTGCCCTATAAGCCAGAGCTCAGGAACACCGTTAATAATTCATTGTGTACCAACATTACCTCGGCGTGGTGTGAAGCCACCTGCTTCAGAGGGCCCAGAGTCTAGACGCCACGGCTGAAACACAGGCCTCCAAACGCTCACAGCACCCAGATAAGAGCGTGCATGAAAGCACCATTGTGTTTTGCAAGTTGAGTGTAGAAGCAAAGACAATGTTGTTGCACACATGGTCAGTCCCATGCACATGATGTCCTTCTGTCTCACTGCATCTGGACCGACAGATGCTCCACGTGCAGCCCCGCATAGAAAGCGTGATCATTTCTTTTTTAAAGGGGACCTGTTTAATAATATTCAGTTTTTCCTTCTGTTGTGGTCATAATTTGGAAAAACTTGAGCATCACTGTGCAGGCCAACTGACATCATATGTTGAGTCACAGCTCCATCTACTGGGTAAAAATGAGGTAGCATTTTGTCTCTTAGCAACCGTCCATGAAGTGCTTTCAGGATAAAATTGGACATTTATGCTGCTCCAAGGTGGTTATGTTTTCATTTGTTTTGTCATTGTAATTAGTCAAAAATATGTGAACTGATTTTCTCAAATCTTCTTGAAAATGTTGGGTCTAAACTGGAATAAAACAAAACTCATGTTCTAGGGAAGTTCTGCAGGAGAAGGGTGGAGTCAAGGGATTTTGAAAACAACTAATTAAGGAATGTTAGAACATATATTTGCACAAAATGTAATGAGAATCTTGATTCTGAGGTCAATTAAATATTACTGCATTTTAAGGTGAATCTGTCCAATGGGACAGACCCAGATTATTTTAAAAATTAAGACAAAAATGTTAACAATATGAGACAAAAGACCTGAGGATAAGGTTGAGTCTTACTTATGACTATGATAGACTATTAAATATGTGTGGATACACAAAAAGGATGGAGCCTAGACATTTTAAAAAGTCTTTACTATACATAATTAGTCTAGATTAGTCAATCAAATCAAGTCTGGGAGTAAGCAGTGGTGTCGCACTTTGTTGTGTCCACAACGCTGTGGACGATGTCCACCAATCAAGCAGATAATCAAGTAACCATCTATTTGTCACAGCCAGGTGAAACCTAGGCATTGCCCTTGCCCTTCTTCACCTGCTGGGATCCTCAACATTTAGGCACTTGCTTGGTGGATCATACACAGAGAAACCCGCCACACGGCTAGAATGTCACAGCTGAAGCCCCCTCACAATGCAAGTGATGCTTCTCATCTGACTCTCCTTAAGCAACACCTTATTTGAAGCAAAGCCTTTATCCAAGGATCCTCTGAGCAGACTTCCTGCCAAAGGCATCCAGTCATCAACTTAGGTCACTGGTTAGCCTCCAAGTCTCACAACTGTACAGTAAGACAGAAAGCACTAGAACCCTATGGACTTGGGCATTCGCTATCTGCATTGCCAAACACCTCTGTCCAGCGACCTCATGACTCCATAAGCTCTTCCCAGACATCTCACGATCTCAAAAGCAGATAAAGAGATGAACGTCAATGCCAAGATAAGTGAATGACTCTACAAGGTCAACACTTTCACTGCATACAGATACGCTTCTGATGGCCAAGTCCAGGATGGCAGGTCAAGGATGGATCTTGATCCAGGACAATCGCAAACCCAAACATTCTGATCCCTCACTCTGATTCTTAAGTTCTGACATCAGGATATCTGTTGATTCATCAACAATCAGAGCATCATCCTAGAAGTCAAGATCAGCCAGCTTTTTCTGGCCAATAAAGACACTATGCTGCTGGTTTCCACAACCTTACTCAAACAACTCCAATCAATGCCAGCATTGAACACGGACGGAGCCTGAACACATCCCTGAAGAACACCAGTTTTCACTTGAAAAAAATTCAAAGTTCCATACAGAATTCATAATATCTGTGTGTAGACTGGCTGTGATGGTTCAATGAGGCTGCTGATAACAACAACAAATAAACCATTATAAGACAAGCAGACACAACATTTCTTTCCTCTCTTGTTCAGGTAAATGGTGTGAACATTGAGGGCATGCGACATGCAGAGGTGGTGGCCTTCATAAAGAACGGCGGAGATGAAACCAGGCTGCTGGTGGTGGATCCAGAAACAGACGAACACTTCAAGAGGATGGGAGTGGTTCCCACCATCGCTTATCTCAAAGGTACCGCGTGGAATTAACGACGTGGTCATGCTTCATTAATGGTTTCAGAATTTATGGAAGAAGAGTTTCAATTTGTGTTTTGTTACATTGTAGGACTTTACCCCAAAAAAAGTCACATTTCTACTACAAATGTTTATTTGGTTTTCAGACTATGATGGTCCGTCCATATCCAATGGCTCCCCCAGCCCTCAGATCAACGGCAGCTCCACCACACAGTCCATCAGGTCCACGCACTCTGACCTCAGCAGCCAGGGCAACAGCACACAGGTGTGGGAGGAGCTTCATGCACACTGTGCTTTCCTAAAACAATGACACCTTTTGAATTTTTCTCTTTATCTCAAGCAGCTGGCGGATGATGAGGGCGGCCGTCTGTTGGACCCGTTTGCCGAGATGGGCCTGCGTCTGAGCGCTACAGCAGCAGAGGAAAGGCTCAAAGCCCATGCCAAGCGAGCCCGGAAGAGAGCACCGCAGATGGACTGGACTATGAAGTACCAGCTCTTCAGCAACTTCTAAGACGTCCATCCTACCTGAAAGAGACTTCAAAGCGGGAAATTCTGAGCTCTCTGGGATCAGAAGGTTGTGCTGCTCGTTCCCAGACTGCGGACAAAGAGCAACGATGCGCGCGCACACTCACAGTGTGACAGAAGGTCGAAGATCTGCAGCGGATTTGACTTTTCAAACCACTTTGGTCCACCGCAGCATCAATAACGGAGACTGACTGCAAACGCTCTGGAATCTACAGTAGCCAGTGAGGGCCACAACACTTCCAAATTAAAACAACACTAGTAAAAGCGGAAAACACTTAAAAATAGGGGGGAAAAAATGTTCTGGATCGATTCAGCTGCAAATAGTTGCATCAAAAAAACATCTTGCAAACTGAACAAACAGAAATGCTTGCAAACACAGAAAACATAAATAAATATAAGCTGCAACACAGGCATGTGGTGAGGATACCCGCTGGTTGTCTCCCTGGGCAAGATCAGGTCCTTGAGGACACTCTGGAGGGATTATATTTCCCAGATGGCTTCGGAAGGAAGAGTTAGAGGACTTGGCCGAAGTTAGGGAAGTGTGGGGTGAGCTTCTTGGTCTACTGCCACTGCAACGTGGACTCAGATGTGCGGCAGAAAATGAATGAATAGATGAATTGTACACACACACACATATACATCAGTGAAAATAATACGCCCTGCTCGTCTGCAAAGCAGCAAAAAGCAGATTATTATTTTCAACCTGCGGTTGTGGGGAGCAGAATATTGTAATTGTGTGTGTGTGTGTGTGTGTGTGTGTGTGTGTGTGTGTGTGTGTGTGTGTGTGTGTGTGTGTGTGTGTGTGTGTGTGTGTGTGTGTGTGTGTGTGTGTGTGTGTGTGTGTGTTTGAATAAAATAACTTGAATTAGTATCTCTACATTTTCAACTTTTGTAACAGATTAGTCAAAGGTTTAGATCAAGACATATTCTAAAAACTGGTATGACTGACAAAGAAGTCGAAAGATGAAGTCATGTATCATAAAGACAAAAAAGTCTTTACTCACAGGTTGTGCATCAACCCTCTGATGCCTTTTGATTGCGTACCTGCTGCAAATTCACACAATGCACTGCTCTCAACAGAAAAAGCAGTTTGCACGGGGAGGACTTTAACTAACGGACTGTTCACTTTATCTCTACCTGGTTTCTTCAGAGCTGAGTAAATTTAATTTATTCACGAGTTTACACTTTCATTATTTTATTTACAATGTACTGATGAATAAAAGTCATTTAAAGTCCTCTGGGCAGAAATGTCCACTGCATTGTGGAGCTTTGCAAAGCATTTTTGTGTTTGCATATGTTGCCTGAATTTACAGCAGGCACAGTTTCAAAGTAAATTGTTACTTGCCCTGTTGGTTATGTTTACTGTATATCCTCTATGTTTGCAAGAGGTTTTCAATTTGCCAGATGTTCTTTGATGCAACAACTTGTAGTTGAATTGATGTGTTATACACATTATATTTGTCAGTATTCTGCATTTGCATTTGGAAATGTTGTGGCCGATATTGGCAAGCATAGTTACCTGTACTAAAATCTAGAGCCTGACCGATATGGATTTTTTTAGGCAGATGCCGTTAATGATATTTGGATGAAAAAAATGCAGATAATCGATAAATTGGCTGATTTGCCGCTAGCCGATAAATCAGCCGATCAGCTGAATGTTTCAACCTCTTAGCAGTAAATGAAAGTTTTTCATGCTAGAAATAAGGTCTACACAACTTGGGCTTAATAAAAAGTGTGACCGACGCAATGAAGCACATTTGACACATAACTACAACCCCTGGCAATAATTATGGAATCACCAGCCTCGGAGGATGTTCATTCAGTTCAAACTCTTAAAAGAGGGTAAATCATCACACAATGTTGCAAAAGATGTTGGTTGTTCATAGTCAGCTGTGTCTAAACTCTGGACCAAATACAAACAACATGGGAAGGTTGTTAAAGGCAAACATACTGGTAGACCAAGGAAGACATCAAAGTGTCAAGACAGAAAACTCAAAGCAATATGTCTCAAAAATCGAAAATGCACAACAAAACAAATGAGGAAAGAATGGGAGGAAACTGGAGTCAACGTCTGTGACCGAACTGTAAGAAACCACCTAAAGGAAATGGGATTTACATACAGAAAAGCTAAACAAAAGCCATCATTAACACCTAAACAGAAAAAAACAAGGTTACAATGGGCTAAGGAAAAGCAATCGTGGACTATGGATGACTGGATGAAAGTCATATTCAGTGATGAATCTCGAATCTGCATTGGGCAAGGTGATGATACTGGAACTTTTGTTTGGTGCTGTTCCAATGGGATTTATAAAGATGACTGCCTGAAGAGAACATGTAAATTTCCACAGTCATTGATGATATGGGGCTGCATGTCAGGTAAAGGCAATGCACAAGTTTACGCTGATATTTTGGACACTTTTCTTATCCCATCAATTGAAAGGATGTTTGGGGATGATGAAATCATTTTTCAAGATGATAATGCATCTTGCCATAGAGCAAAAACTGTGAAAACATTCCTTGCAAAAAGACACATAGGGTCAATGTCATGGCCTGCAAATAGTTCGGATCTTAATCCAATTGAAAATCTTTGGTGGAAGTTGAAGAAAATGGTCCATGACAAGTAAAGAAGCTCTTGACTCTTCGACTGGACTGGGTTGCTTGACGCGAGGACGTTTCGCTTCAAATCGCAGAAGCTTCCTCAGCTAAAAGTCTCGCTCTGGAAGTCTGACTTCTGTCTGACTCTTGTTGAGAAGAGTCAGACAGAAGAATCAGACAGACGTCAGACTTCCAGAGCAAGAATTTTAGCTGAGGAAGCTTCTGCGATTTGAAGCGAAACGTCCTCGCGTCAAGCAACCCAGTCCAGTCGAAGATTCAAGCTTCTCTACTATGGAAACCACCTGGACAACTGAGAGCCTACACAGAAACAGTCCATGACAAGGCTCCAACCTGCAAAGCTGATCTGGCAACAGCAATCAGAGAAAGTTGGAGCCAGATTGATGAAGAGTACTGTTTGTCACTCATTAAGTCCATGTCTCAGAGACTGCAAGCTGTTATAAAAGCCAGAGGTGGTGCAACAAAATACTAGTGATGTGTTGGAGCGTTCTTTTGTTTTTCATGATTCCATAATTTTTTCCTCAGAATTGAGTGCTTCCATATTTTTTCCCTCTGCTTGGTCTAAAAAAAGTAACCATTACTGACTGCCACAATTTTTTTTCCTGATTTCTTATAGTGTTTCTTAAAGCCAGAAAGTTGCCATTTGAAATGACTTTAGTTTTGTGTCATGTCTGTGATCTGCTTTTTTTCCTACAAAATTAAACAACTGAATGAACATCCTCCGAGGCCGGTGATGCCATAATTTTTGCCAGGGGTTGTACATAAACTGAGTTGAACTGAAATGGGAGAAATGTGGGGTGAATGTAATCGCGAAGTTATTACAAACAACATCCTTATAAACTTACTTGTATGCCTTTGTCAGCCGATCAGTGCAGTGTGACGGCAAACTACGGGAGCTCGTGATGAACACATTAAAGCAGGGTTGTAAGCAACTCTCAGTTGAATGGAGTCAGAGCTCCATCTACTGGACAAACGGTGCAAGGACATTTTACATTGCCGACACAAACATTATTTCAGTAATTGTTCTGTTTATGAGAAATTATCGGTGTTCTATTGGAAAAATTTCAGCCGATAGTGAGTACTTTGAAAAGGGCTTATATCGGCTGATAATATCGGCCGGCCGATATATCGGTCAGGCTCTACTAAAATCCCAAATATATTTTGGAAACATTTAAAGCAATATGAATTTTATCTGATAGAAAATATTGAATTTACAGAAATCCTAATCATCTGTTTTAATTATCCTGTCTCCCTGACATCCTTCTTCTATCAAGACTTTTTTTTTTAAAGAAATATAGACAGTTATTTTTCTATTTATCAAAAGTATAAACAGCTATAAAAATAAGAATGTTCCAGGAACTTGTAGTTCTTTTAAAGAGTTTTTTTTTCTGCACTGTGACAACAATGATTGTGGGAGTTTTGTTCTCCAAGTGGCCCAAATATCCATCCCACATTCATCCTTTCATTCAGAGGACCAACCTGTCACTCTCCATTCTATCCTAGTTCCTTATATGACATGTACATGCACTTTTTGGTTGTTGCTGTAGTTGTTGTTTTTGTAACAGATCATGAACTTCAGCTCCCAGCATGCATCACCTGTTTTGTTTCAGGCCAAAGCCGCTTATTGAAAGTGTCTTGCTGCAGTCAAAATATCACCACGGTAACCCAAATAAATGCTCCAGCACTGACGTGCACAGCAAAGGGAATCACCGCTGACGTAAAGACCAGGCATGCAGAATGAAGGTGATTGATGGTGTAATTATCTCAGGGGGGGGGGAAATGGCATAAGGACAGGCAAGTTTGTCTGTGTACACTGCAGGATGTGCACAGCAGAGGGCGCACTCACACATACAAAGCAAACTCCCAGGTTCATGGAGAATATTGCCAAAGAAACACAGGGCAGATGTTAATCTGGCCGTTTGTCATCATCTGACAATATCTTTTATGGACAGGATTTGTATAACCAAAGCTAATGCAGGTGATGTGAAAATGAAGAGTTTGTTTTGGTTTATTCATGGTGGTAATAATGCCCAGTGTTACTTGTTTGACTGTGATTTGAAATAGAAAAGCAGAAAGTGAGTTTATCATAACATCATATTATCACATTATAATAAATCTGTATTAATTATCCTCCTGTTGTTAACGCTGAGGTTCTGATTACAGGGTACAGAACACAGTTGTCATTTAAAGGGGTCATGTTGTGCAAAATCAGTTTTTACCTGGCTTTTTAGGTGGTTAGGGTTTCATGTTAAAAATCTTAAAACGCCCACAGTTCAATGTCTGCGGATCCCAGTAAACATGCCCACGCACGCCCACTGTGGGATTACTGTAGGAACGAGCGCACCCAGTTATTCCTCATAGGCCCCCATGCAAAACAGCCCACACAGGATTCCCTCGTAGGGACTCTTGAGGGTTTGATATTAAAAGTGCATGATTGAGTTTGCCCACAGAACACCCACATAGGCCCACAGTGGGTCAGGATACATTGGGGCCACAGCTGTTTCACCATATGTGGGTTTCTGTGTGCAGCCCACATGGTGTTTGCCAACCAAAAAACAAACAAACAAAAAAAAAAAAACCCTGCATAGATCAATTAAGATGATCATGAGGTTTCAAATCAGGTTAATCCAGTTTACTCATATTGTGCCTCAAGGCACTTTAAAGTGCTACACATATGAAAGGTGTCGACCTTTACCACTCGTTTATATAATCACTCCTTTGGACAAAACAGAACTACTTGTTCAGGATGAATTTAACAGCTAAATTGATTAGATAAAATTACATCACTTCTGAGACAAATGTCACGGAAGTAATGTTTTATATATATATATATATATATATATATATATATATATATATATATATATATATATGCACACACACACACACACACACACACATTTCACTCAAAAAACTGATTCATTAGACTCGATTTCCATCTAATAAATACTTGTAGTCCTAACTAAATTAAATTAAATTATCTTGCATGGATGTTTTTTTTTTTGTTTTTTGTTTTTTTTTTAGTTGGGGCTATATATATTTATTATATGGAAATCCTGCACATAATTAAATTGAGTTCATCCAATTAGTCTTTTTTTTTTTTTTTTGAGTGTTGTGTACTTTCTTATGGTTTTGTCAGTACAATTTCATGGGAAAAGATCAAAAACATTTCATCAGATGATGACTGACGGAAAGGATTCACCTGCCTAATAACTTTATTCTTCACTCCAGAGCAAAGTGGCCTTTACTGGGTCAAAGGTCAGTGGACACAGCCAGGCTTAGGAGTTCAAAAGAGGCTACAGTATCTTTAAAAAAAATCACCTTTGCTGGCAGCAGTGTGGCTCTGGATTCACAGACGTTCTTCAGTGTGGAATAAACAGAAGTGCTTACAGCTTGGAGCGAAGACACTGTGGGGCCCCGGTGAGAGAGCCTGTGGGAGCCACAGAGCTTACTGAGGATTATTACACATACAGCTGTCGTACACATGCTCAAGCACATTTGCGTGCAGCCCACAGCGCCAACGCGTTATAGCGGTCCTATATCCTACCCATGCTGATAAAAAGATTTACTTTGGACTGCTGGTGGAAGATGTTGAACATTGTGCAGTCGGGCTTCTTTCTGTTATAGTGGCTGATGTACATAGAAGCATTTGACAAGTTGCATTTTTTTTCTTTTCAATAAAGAGTGGCGTACAATCACAAGCATCTCTCCCACACTCTTCCATCTCCTGCGTTTTGGGCGTCGATCTGACTCCCTCCATCACTCCCATCCTCTGGTTCAGAAGCTCGCCTTACCGAGGAGGAGTACAGTGACTTGTTTTGAACTTATTTGTGAGGCAGAAATTTTTTGGCATTCCTCTTTTTGGTCTCACTGGCTGTGACTACACTACCTCACGTGTCCTCGTGTTTCTTCTCATTGGCTGCGGATTATGCCACTGTCAGAGTACAGTTTCAGCCTGTTGGGAGAATTCTTTACCAGCCAGCTGTTGCATGTGAACATGCAGAGGTGAAACAGAGGCCAAAAGATGCTCACTGTGAAGATGTGCACCACGTCTGATCTTCTCCTCCATCAGGAGTTTGTGTTGACACCACATTCTGTTGGTTTGTTTGTTTCATGGCAGATACAGTAGTGTTCAGAGTAATAGTAGTGCTATGTGACTAAAAAGATTAATCCAGGTTTTGAGTATATTTCTTATTGTTACATGGGAAACAAGGTACCAGCAGATTCAGTAGATTCTCACAAATCCAACAAGACCAAGCATTCATGATATGCACACTCTTAAGGCTATGAAATTGGGCTATTAGTAAAAAAAAAAAGTAGAAAAGGGGATGTTCACAATAATAGTAGTGTGGCATTCAGTCAGTGAGTGCGTCAATTTTCTGGTACCAGCAGGTGTGAATCAGGTGTCCTCTATTTAAGGATGAAGCCAGCACCTGTTGAACATAAAAAAGTTGATTGGAGAGGGGAAAACTTATACGCAGGTGCAAAGAATTATAGGCTGTTCACCTAAAATGATCTCCAATGCTTTAAAATGGACAAAAAAACAGAGACGCGTGGAAGAAAATGGAAATCAACCATCAAAATGGACAGAAGAATAACCAGAATGGCAAAGGCTCACCCACTGGTCAGCTCCAGGATGATCAAAGACAGTCTGGAGTTACCTGTAAGTGCTGTGACAGTTAGAAGACGCCTGTGTGAAGCTAATTTATTTGCAAGAATCCCCCGCAAAGTCCCTCTGTTAAATAAAAGACGTGCAGAAGAGGTTACAATTTGCCAAAGAACACATCAACTGGCCTAAAGAGAAATGGAGGAATATTTTGTGGACTGATGAGAGTAAAACTGTTCTTTTTGGGTCCAAGGGCCGCAGACAGTTTGTGAGATGACCCCCAAACTCTGAATTCAAGACACAGTTCATAGTGAAGACAGTGAAGCATGGTCGTGCAAGCATCATGATATGGGCATGTTTCTCCTACTATGGTGTTGGGCCTATATCACATAGCAGGTATCATGGATCAGTTTGGATATGTCAAAATACTTGAAGAGGTCATGTTGCCTTATGCTGAAAAAGACATGCCCTTGAAATGGGTGTTTCAACAAGACAGTGACCCCAAGCACACTAGTAAAGAAGCAAAATCTTGGTTCCAAACCAACAAAATTAATGCCTCGCAGATGTGAAGAAATCATGAAAAACTGTGATTATACAACTAAATACTAGTTTATTGATTCACAGGACTGCTAAAAAAGCAGTTTGAACATAATAGTTTTGAGTTTGTAGCGTCAACAGCAGATGCTACTATTATTGTGAACACCCCCTTTTCTACTGTTGGATTATTGGATTTGTGAGAATCTACTAAATCTACTGGTACCTTGTTTCCCATGTAACAATAAGAAATATACTCAAAACCTGGATTAATCTTTTTAGTCACATTGCACTACTATTATTCTGAACACTACTGTACAAAAGGACAAATTCACCTTTTTGCAACTTCAGTCATATTAACCCTCTGGGGTCCAGGGTATAATTGGCTGTCTTTGACTACTTTTGGTTTAACCCTCATAATTGATCTTTTAAAAAAAAAAAAGTTTACTTTGCTTTGTTTATTTCAGCACAACCTCACCTGTTTGACTTTACAGTTTTTTTTTCTTTCATTCTGACATACTGTATTAACACAATGAACCTAAATTCACACAAAAAATCCAAATAGATTTTTATTTTTTACTGTGAAAGCCACAAACATGTTTAACAAACCATTTTTATAACTTAGAACGCAAACGTAAATTTCAAAAACATATGTACAAATGTAGCAATCAAAGTTATATGCAACTATTTACATTAAAATGCAGGAAATGCATCAGGTGTTTTTTGTACAACTATTTCTAAAAGAATAAGATGCCACACAAATTATTTTGCCACCCATAAATGTAGCTTTGCACACATACATTTTTGCAGTTTGCATCATTGGATTCCTTCAGCCTGAAAATGTGTACTGAGCCACTAGACTCAAGATCCAAGGTCATCTAGAAGGCAGATATTGGGGGAAAAAATTAAGCCACCATTTTTACCAAGATGGCTACCCATGATGGCTTCATGGAAAACAGAATCACTCATTTTCTGATTGGCGACTGTATGCACATTTCAAAAATGTATAGTTTTGCAAATTTCCTCAAAAATTCCAACAAAAGCTATTGAATTTCTCTCAGTGATTACAGCTTTAATGAGCAGTTACACGTGTACCTAATGAAGTGGCCAGTGACTGTAGATTTGGATGCGTGAAAATGTCTATGTGTACATCTGTTGATGACAATGTGCAATAGTGTTCAATAGTTTTAGGCATGCAAAAATTTAGTATGATGTTTTTCCTCTCTCTCTCTCTCTCTCTCTGTTCATTCATTCATTTTCTATACCCGCTTCTTCCAATTGCGGATGGCGGGAGCCTACCCCAGTGGTCATAAGATGAGAGGCAGGGTACACTCTGGCCAATCTACAGTCAATTTTAAGTTTCCAGTTCACCTGATCTGCATGTCTTTGGAAGTAGAAAATAGCCAGAAGACTCAGAGAGAACCCACACAAACATGAGGAGAGCATGCAAACTCCACACAGAAAGGACCAGGTAGGAAGCGACCCCATGACCTTCTTGCTGTGAGGCAACAATTCTAACCTCCAAGCTACTGCGCCGCCCTGTTCGTACTTTTGCGATCATAAAATTTCATTTTAAGAGCCCAAACACGCTTGTTCGGACAAAAAGGTTTTTATTTTCCTATTCCGTGAAATAAATTAATCTATTATCAAGTTACAAATATCATTTTCTAATTCAAAAACAAACTTGATTTTTTTGCAGGTGTATTGTACAACACAGCACAATGAGAAAATAAATTATGCATCCAATTATGTATGCGCATTAAATGCTGCTACAACCTTTGCACAGAAGTATGCGTGTGTGAATATAAGAGGGATGGAGAACATGTGCATGTGAGACTTTTGCAGAGGGCCCCTCATATTTCTCACTAGGTGGCGCAACACCAGCATGTAGCAACCTGTAAATAGGCCAAACTCTGGCAGACTTTGGGTGCATTTGATGCACTCCCTACCTGATCTGTGCTGAAACCTAAAAGGCCGCACGTGGCCATATTATTCCCCCAACCTCAGGGAGGTTATGACGGAAGCACATCAAAGGACAGGCACGATTCAAAGTGGCCTGCAATTTTAGAGCAGTAAAAGCACCAGAGCAGAAGGAGAGAATAGTCATTTCAGTCGGTGGAAGCTTTTCTGCTTACTATTGATGATGGATGATTGCTTCTGTTGGCCCCTGGTTTCTGCTCTCTTGCACCCTGCCAGACTTTAATAGATTTTTCTATTCAATTTTTTTTTAACCTACACTTTTACATTTATTCATCTTTTGTGTTTGTTGATCCCCCCCCCAACCATCCATTCTGTCTTGCTCAGCAGCCACAGCCACATCTCCGCCCCTGCAACCACCACCCCACCCAAACCAGGGTGCCACCCTTTCTGCAGTGCCAGGGCAGCCCACGGAGGCAGGAGCTCCTGCCAAAAAAAAGAAAAAAAAAGAAAAAAGAGGAGAAGAGCTAGAGGTTGAGGTTGGGGAGGGGGGGGGGTGATTGTGTTCCCATGACAACTGTATGTTTTTGTTAGTGCTCGTGAGTCAGACAAGCAGTGACTCACAGTGAGGAGGAAACACACACACACATACACACACACACATTCAAACTCACACTCCCACTCAGCAGACGAGAAGCCAAATAAGGACACGGGCATGTAGAAAAGAGCAAGAACAAGTGGAAGAAAAATGATCATTTCTGCTCAAATAAATAAGTAAATAAATAAAACTCAAGAAAGCAGCAAATGAAAGGAGGAACTGCAGCATGAGAAACAAAAGAGGAGAGGCAGGCCGAAGAGTCAGAGGGCACGATTGCAGGCGGGTTACTGCTCCCGGGAGCGCCCGTCAGATGGGCGGGGGGACAAACAGACACACCCTGTTTGTGCACACCTTTGCTTAACTTGACAATCCGTCCTAAGTGTTGGACGCCTGCACATTAAAACGATAGGACTACCCACATTTCACGAAACTGACAAAATTTAGTTTCTCCTGAAATCTAAGCATTGGGATGTAGGTTTGTTTTAGAAACGTCTTGTAAAATTGCAGCTCATTTTAATGATGATAGCGTATTTATCTGGGAGGGAATTCCATAACGAATATTTTCTTTTCGTTTTAACGCCATCTGCAGGAGGACATGCGTGAGTGCATACATGAGTTTTTGAAAAGACCAGATGTTACCTTGACGTGATGCGTGACGCTGACATCCGTGAGATGTCTTGTAAATCACTCCAGATGTCTTATCAGATTACAAAAATGGTGTTTTTCCATTTTAGAAGTATTTATTTCTCGCTAGCTTTTATGTAATATGTGAAAAACATTGCAGGTTTACATGGAAAAGCTGCAGATTTGGAGCGTTTTCCACCACATTGGATTAGCAACAAGAGAGAGACCAACCAGTGACATCACTCCACCTCTCTGTGCTGATTGGCTACCACTGTGCACTACCCAAAATGCATTGCTCAAGCCTGTGGGAGCCCCCACATAATCTGACATCACAGTCAGTCTCAACCATCACTGCCGTCTGTTCTTTTGAAATTTTTCCCTTCAGGGGAACTTTTTATTTAATTTAATTTTTTATTTTATTTTTTTTAGACAACGCAAATTTTGATCGTATTGGTAAAGTCATATTCTAATCCAATTACATTTTTCCTGCAAATCTGATTGGTTAATCATGTGAGATTTCAGACCGTATAATTATTGGGGGTAACGGTGGCAAAATATTTGACCTTTCACATTTGGATGTATGACTCCACGCCCTGACCGGTGTTCTAACAAGATGTCATTCCTGTCGACAGGCCAGCCCTCCGCGCAACTGCGCATGTGCATGCATGCGCAATATTGTTAGGATGTGGAACTGACGATTTATGCGACGAGACACATAATTCGACAGAACACCAGTTACATGCACTGCTACACAGATGTCATAATGGCACTGTTAGCTGACAGCAAGAGAAAGTCGCGTGCCAACACCACCGCCAAAATGGGTGAATTTAAGCGACATACGAAAGTATTCATGTGGATTCTGACACAGAATTACCATTTCACATTTGATGAATTTTCACATTTGATGGATTACTCTGCACCCTGACCGCTGTTGGAGCGACGCTGCCTCACGGTAAGCCTCGCTGACCGAATTATCTACAGAAAAATAAACCGTCTGGTCGTGGGAAGGATGTAAAGAGGAAACTCACATCCAGATCTGTTACTTAAAAACTTTGAATCATCCAGAGGGTGCGTGATGGTGAATTAGGAACCAAGGTTTGTCAAGAAGAAGGGGTGGCCGAGTCAATCTTCCCTGCATGGCTGAAAGGAGAAGAAAATCTCAAGTGTTTTGTCCAAAAAGTCAAAAGAGATGAAGGGTCCCACCAATCTCAGAACCCAACCCTGGACAAGGCCCTCTTCAACTGGTTTACAGACTGTAGGGCAGAGGGCATTCCCATCTCTGGCCCTGTCATCTAGTCCAAGGCTGAACATCTCAATGAGATGATGGGAGATTCTTCAGTGTTCAAAAATTCACAAGCATGGCTGCAGCACTGGAAGAAACGACACGTCAAGAAGACCATCACTGGGGAGAGCCGTTCAGTGGACAATGAAACTGCTGAGGCCTTTCTTCCTCACCTTCAAGCTGTGGTCGAACAAGAAAACCTGTCAGCATTACAGAGTTACAATGCTGACAGACAAGACGGGTCTTTATTACAGAGCTCACTCTTAGCTTCATAGTGGAGCAGAGCAGATAAGGATATTCGTTCACCAAAACAGATCAAATCCAGGCTTGCATCTCAGATGTACCTTCTGGCACTATGTAGCTAAACTTTCAGGTCTTCTTTTTAAGAAAATCCTTCTCTATACCACTTCATCATGAAGCTGTGTAACAGGTGATACAAAATGCAAAATTTGCACTGTGCACAATTTCTCCAATCACAGCCACAGAAGCCTATAACTTCTTCTGGGTTGTCTGGATGTCTTGGTGGCTTTCCTCACTCTTTCTTGCACAGTCACTTAGTTTTTGAGAACTGTCTACTCCATGCAGATTAATCATAGAGTCCCATACTGATTGTATTTCTTCATAATTGATGTAAATAAAGTCCAAGACATAATCAGTGGTGGCTTGACCATCAGAGAGTCTCGTCCATAACGACCACAAAACACTCCAAGCTGTCACTGATGTTGAAGGGGGCAATACACGATATTAAGAACGAGGGTATGTAAACTTTTGATCAGTTTAATTTCTGTTGTCATTATGATTTAAAAAGAGTAAACACAGTTTTTTGACAATAAATGGCTTCACACAACCACTAACCATGAGTGGAAAAAAGTTAATATTCTCTGAAAAAAAAAACATTCCGTCAGGGTATGTAAACTTTAGAGCACAACTGTAGATAGATACATATACGAGGGTAGATCGAAAAGTCTCGGCCTCACCAAGAAGGGTTGTCAGGATACTCCTACTTCCTGGTTATTTTTCAACATAGTCCCCCTTCACCTCAATGCACTTTGTCCAGCGGTGCTCCAACATTCCGATGCCTTCATGGTAGAAGGCTTCATTCTGGTCCTTCAGGTAGGACTCTACATCTTTAATGATGTCATCATCTGACTCAATGGCAATGGCAATGGCAATCCATGTCATCATGGATTGCCTTGGGTTTCATGCCCTTTTTACGCAGATATTTAATCACCACACAAGCTTCTTTTGTGTCCATTTTTGGATCTTCACTAGATCTGAAGACTTTCAAAAAGCCTCACCTAAAAATAAATAAAGACAGACGCATGAATGTTAGTGCATAACCATACAAGGCATAATAGTTTACAACTGCATCATAGATTTGGAGATGCTGCCCTGTCTTCTAGGTGAGGCTGAGAACTTTTCGATCTACCCTCGTAGATATATGCATCATACAGTCACCCATTCAACCAGTCTGCCCATTCTCTCTGACCTCTGATATCAACAAGGCATTTTCATCCACACAACATCCGCTCACTGGATATCTTCTCTTTTTCAGACTATTCTCTGTAAACCCTAGAGAAGGTTGTGCGTGAAAATCCCAGTAGATCAGCAGTTTCTAAAATACTCAAATCAGCCTGTCTGGCACCAACAATCATGCCACGTTCAAAGTCACTTAAATCCATTTTCTTCCCCATTCTGATGTTCGGTTTGAACTAAGCAAGCCATCTTCACCACATCTAGATGCCTAAATGCAGTTGCTGCCATGTGATTATCTGATCAGCTATTTGTGTTACATAGCAATTGAACAGGTGAACCTAATAAAGTGGATGGTGAGCATATATATGGAAATAAACCATTTTAGTCTCATGCGTCAACCAAAATTGTGACTAAGGGTTTGGGTGGGCAACAGAGTATTTTTAGATGTCATAGCAGGCCCTGGCATTGTTGGAAATGGCTGTATTACGATAGATGGTACTTCACTATAATAAGATAAAACTGTTTCCATGACGCACACCATCACAATCCATCTCCCAACCTGATTTCTGTTCTGACTGTCTTGTCTTGATTTTGTCATTAAATTATTCTCAACATGTAACATATAGATAGATAGATAGATAGATAGATAGATAGATAGATAGATAGATAGATAGATAGATAGATAGATAGATAGATAGATAGATAGATAGATAGATAGATAGATAGATAGATAGATAGATAGATAGATAGATAGATAGATAGATAGATAGATAGATAGATAGATAGATAGATAGATAGATAGATAGATAGATAGATAGATAGATAGATAGATAGATAGATAGATAGATAGATAGATAGATAGATAGATAGATAGATAGATAGATAGATAGATAGATAGATAGATAGATAGATAGATAGATAGATAGATAGATAGATAGATAGATAGATATTTTTGGGGAAAAAACTTCAACAGTGACTCATTCTGTTGAGTGACTGTTGAACCTGTGCAAATAAATGTCTACAGGATTAATGACGTGTGACTGATGTACAGTTGAGGGGAATATTTCATTGGTTTCCAAGGTTTCATGGATCAAAGTGAAACTTGTGGTTGATAAGTGAGTAAAATGTAAACCTCCTCTTTAGCCTCATTGGTTCTTTCGATCTGAACAGTTGATGCATTTTGTTGTTTCCTTTATGTTGTGCCCATTTCCTTAGTCAACTGTTTGTGCACCAGTGGTTTAAAGGGTGGGGGGAGAACTTGTATTTGATGAACGCTACACAATTACTCACATGTTCATTATCATTATGATATAAGCATGTGCAATGAATAAGACAAAAATAATTTTATTTGCACACACCATGGCATGGACCCCCATGCTAAGATTTGACTATGAAATGGTGGCACTCAGTGTTTGAGTAAAGTGGGAAGCCACCAGGAGTAGTTCAGTAGTTGTGTTTTTGCTGAAGCTGTGGTATATCAGAAGAAAATGAAATGTCAGGAATGATGATGGCTGATTTTAGACGGTGGACAGTGATGACTGTGACACTTTTAAGGATTTTTGTGTGTGCTTGGTGGGGGGTCACAACCTGAGGATGGCAACAAGAAGGAGGATTTTGCACAACAGTTATATATCAACTTTCTCCTGATCAAATGACATTTGACTTGGGTGACCTCAAAAAGTCAAATCAAGGTCATAACTGTTTAACAAACCGTTTGGAGCCAAAATGATTTAAACATGGTGAAAGTGTGTTAGCCAAAGATAAAATAGTTGGGTTTTTTAGGCAGAATTAATCAAACGTCAAGGCCACACAGATCTATATATTATTTTATCGCTGAAGCACAACAAAATAATTTACATGAATCAGTACCAAATAACTAAAGCGTGGGTGCTGCGCTCTCTAAACACCCGTTCTAGTTTTCTTCTGCCGAAAAGTACACGGCCTGCCACACACATTTTGCCGCTATGTCGATTGTTTGTTTGGAACTGGACGGAGCGGTTGCTAGGGGAGGTCATGTGACATAACATCATGGCTAAAGTGGTCTATCGAAACTTGCATCTTGCAAATACTTTAACATTAAAATTAGGACCATGCAAACAGTGGCTCCTGAGTCCTGACAAAGACCACAGAAGAATGCACAGAGGGATGCAAAGGCAAAATATTGTGCACGGGGTGTGTTTTTCAGTATGCAGGGTGTATAGTTCAATATGTATTGTTGTGTACTCATTGTGTAATCATTGTGACGACTATCTTTTATTTTTCTGTATGTGGGTTATTTTTTTCTCTTTAGCTCTCAAACTCCGTTAACAAACTGTGACAGTCGACAGTCCCACACAGGAAAAGCATATAGCTTAGAATCGGAGTTACTCCAGGTAACTACAGTTTGTCTATGCCCCACCTTTTATTCCCTTTCTCTTTCACATATCAGGCCAGCTTTTCTCTCTTGCAACAGGTGAGCAGGATTCCTGTTGCCGATTTCCGACACCCAATTGTGCAGGTTTGTGGCACAAAAAAAGAATCTGATACCCAGCTGGGGCCTGCAAACAGGTGTACTCTGTGGTAAAAGTAGGCTTGAAGAACATTGTGACCAATCAGAAAAGTTTTAAATGTATATTAAAAAAAAAAAAAAAAAAAGTTATGTCAGGACACATCAAGATACACAAAACTTGAATAATCAGATGTAGTTTGTGCAGACGGGATAATACAGTAGTGTTCAGAATAATAGTGCTATGTGACTAAAAAGATTAATCCAGGTTTTGAGTATATTTCTTATTGTTACATGGGAAACAAGGTACCAGTAGATTCAGTAGATTCTCACAAATCCAACAAGACCAAGCATTCATGATATGCACACTCTTAAGGCTATGAAATTGGGCTATTAGTAAAAAAAAGTAGAAAAGGGGGTGTTCACAATAATAGTAGCATCTGCTGTTGACAATACAAACTCAAAACTATTATGTTCAAACTGCTTTTTTAGCAATTCTGTGAATCACTAAACTAGTATTTAGTTGTATAACCACAGTTTTTCATGATTTTTTCACATCTGCGAGGCATTAATTTTGTTGGTTTGGAACCAAGGTTTTGCTCGTTTACTAGTGTGCTTGGGGTCATTGTCTTGTTGAAACACCATTTCAAGGGAATGTCCTCTTCAGCATAAGGCAACATGACCTCTTCAAGCATTTTGACATATCCAAACTGATCCATGATACCTGGTATGCGATATATAGGCCCAACACCATAGTAGGAGAAACATGCCCATATCATGATGCTTGCACCACCATGCTTCACTGTCTTCACTGTGAACTGTGGCTTGAATTCAGAGTTTGGGGGTCATCTCACAAACTGTCTGCGGCCCTTGGACCCAAAAAGAACAATTTTACTCTCATCAGTCCACAAAATATTCCTCCATTTCTCTTTAGGCCTTTTTCTCTTATGTTCTTTGGCAAATTGTAACCTCTTCTGCACGTCTTTTATTTAACACAGGGACTTTGCGGGGGATTCTTGCAAATAAATTAGCTTCACACAGGCGTCTTCTAACTGTCACAGCACTTACAGGTAACTCCAGACTGTCAGTGAGTTCATCAATTTTGTGGAACAAACAGGTGTGAATCAGGTGTCCCCTATTTAAGGATGAAGCCAGCACCATGCTTTTCTCTTTGAAAGCCTGAGGAAAATGGGACGTTCAAGACATTGTTCAGAAGAACAGCGTAGTTTGATTAAAAAGTTGATTGGAGAGGGGAAAACTTATACGCAGGTGCAAAAAATTATAGGCTGTTCATCTACAATGATCTCCAATGCTTTAAAATGGACACAAAAAAAAAACAGAGATGCATGGAAGAAAACGGAAAACAACCATCAAAATGGATAGAAGAATAACCAGAATGGCAAAGGCTCACCCATTGATCAGCTCCAGGATGATCAAAGACAGTCTGGAGTTACCTGTAAGTGCTGTGACAGTTAGAAGACGCCTGTGTGAAGCTAATTTATTTGCAAGAATCCCCCGCAAAGTCCCTCTGTTAAATAAAAGATGTGCAGAAGAGGTTACAATTTGACAAAGAACACATCAACTGGCCTAAAGAGAAATGGAGGAATATTTTGTGGACTGATGAGAGTAAAATTGTTCTTTTTGGGTCCAAGGGCCGCAGACAGTTTGTGAGACAACCCCCAAACTCTGAATTCAAGCCATAGTTCACAGTGAAGACAGTGAAGCATGGTGGTGCAAGCATCATGATATGGGCATGTTTCTCCTACTATGGTGTTGGGCCTATATATCACATACCAGGTATCATGGATCAGTTTGGATATGTCAAAATACTTGAAGAGGTCATGTTGCCTTATGCTGAAGAGGACATGCCCTTGAAATGGGTGTTTCAACAAGACAGTGACCCCAAGCACACTAGTAAATGAGCAAAATCTTGGTTCCAAACCAACAAAATGAATGCCTCGCAGATATGAAACAAGTCATGAAAAACTGTGGTTATACAACTAAATACTAGTTTAGTGATTCACAGGATTGCTAAAAAAGCAGTTTGAACATAATAATTTTGAGTTTGTAGCGTCAACAGCAGATGCTACTATTATTGTGAACACCCCCTTTTCTACCTTTTTTTTTAACTAATAGCCCAATTTCATAGCCTTAAGAGTGTGCATATCATGAATGCTTGGTCTTGTTGGATTTGTGAGAATCTACTGGTACCTTGTTTCCCATGTAACAATAAGAAATATACTCAAAACCTGGATTAATCTTTTTAGTCTCATAGCACTACTATTATTCTGAACACTACTGTACGTCTCTTTTGCTTTAATTATATTGATGGCTTTGGTTTTTATTACATTACTGCATCTTGAAATGAAAAAATTCTGCTTGTATATGCATCTGACTGCGCAGTTACGTTGATGCCAGGCTACAAATAAAGACTAAAATTAAAATACAATGCAGAATGTTTTCTGTTTTGGAGCAAGTGGTGAGTCATTCCACCCCATTATGGCTTCACAGCTGGTGTAAATCTACAGCGTGGAGGTGTGCAGTGGTTGTGCACTGGGGTGTGGGGGGACATTGGCATGGCTCTGTGCAAAGCGCGCACCAGCTCCATCTGAAAGGTGCCCAGCTCTACTAATTGCACTGGCAAAAGCATTTGTGACAAACGTAGATGAAGGTTGACGTGTGTGAACAATGCATAGTGATCATTCACTGAGCAGATGCCTCCTTATGATCCACCTCTGCAACATAAATCCTATGAAAAGGATATCACCTTTTTCAACAGAAGACAGTTTTGAGATGTCAACATTTTAGCTATGTGTAAACGTGTGGTGTATGGAGTATTTGTGTGTATGCACAGAAGCTCTCGTGAGCGGCATTCAAATTCATTTGTAGTCTGCACTAACCTGTTGAATAATAATGACACACTACTTTAGACTGCTATTGTAATAAATCGGGCTAGATTTCCTTATTTTTTAAAATCATAAAAGCAATCAGAACCAAAAATCTGCAACAGGAGACTGGCTTTAGACTTTTCATTGTATCTAAGGCAGCAGGAAGGGGTCAGAGGTCACAACTAAGGAGGTAGGCATTTGAGAAAGAGGCTGACTGTCTGACCGAGGCAGCTAACGAGGGACAGCGGAATGTAGTGCAGAGCTGTAAAGGGTACAGACACTGGGGCGAGCGCGTGCACGTGTTAATACACAAGTGATTAATGAGATGGAGGAAGTTACCCGTGATGTGTCACTGCAGATGATGTCAGCGGCTTAACGGAGGAACTGAAACAACTTGTGGCCACAAATAGGCTTCCTTTCTCACTGGCCACGACAAATCCAGCACATCAGTTATTCATCAAAAAAAAAAAAAAAAAAACTTCACAACTCATTTGTAAAAAAATGTATTATTTTATAGGCAGTTATTCTTGGTAATAGTATTTAGTTGCCACTGGTGGTAGTTAACACAAGCTGTCTCTTCACAGCCACTTATTACTGTAATCCATTTTGTTGTTATTGCCGTCGTCATCAACAGAGTCCCAACAGACAGCTGAGTGAGCGTCAGTGTATCTGTTTTCAATGGTCACTCCTTCACTTGTTCTCTATTAGCTCATATCAAGAAAGCTGGAGAATTCTTTGGTTTACCACCAGAGGTGTGGCCAGGAACTCATTTGGGGCGGGGCGGCTGTCAAGCATTATTGTTACCAAGTTAGTGTTTCATGCATTTTGAAACCACTGAATAAATTTTTCACACAACTTCCCCATTTTGAGCTTTTGGAAACAGTAGATAATTTTCTTAAAGTGTTTCATTTTCTGATGTAATTGAGTTATTTAGAGTTTTGAGCATTTCAGAAAAGTGTTATTTTGTGAAGGACTTCTGTCATTTAATGTATCAACTATAATTGTTTGGCCTTAAAAGGAGCTAAATGGATGGATGGCTGGATGGCTGGATGGCTGGATGGATGGATGGATGGATGGATGGATGGATGGATGGATGGATGGATGGATGGATGGATGGATGGATGGATGGATGGATGGAGCAGGCCACGGAGTAGGTGATTAGAGACCCTGCAAGGCTTATGACAAATGTGGGTGTGGAATCCATTAGCTTAGCGGGGAAATTAGTGCAGAAAATCCACTATGGTGATAGTGCAGTTTATTTGCCAGGGAGGGAAATTCAACAAGTTGAGACTGTGGCCTGCTTCCGTAGTCATGTCCATATGCTTTGCAAACTTAATACCCATTACTATATGATGGATGATGTTGAAATTGTGGATGGCCCAGTGGTTGTTCCAGCAATAGCAAAGATTTCGTGTCTGCTACCTACAATGCACGTGGAATGTCTCAAACCTAAACCTACTTCTAGGCATCTTATATATGCTACTCTGGAACCACCCCTAAACCCAAACAGTTCAACTGTCAACCCCACTGAGGTCCTTAGACTGGGTCTCATTAACATAAGATCACTGTCTTCAAAATCATTGTTGATTAATGATTTAATTATGGATCATCACTTAGATATGATTGGGTTATGTGAAAGCTGGCTTAAACCTACAGCTGTCCTCCCCTTAAATGAAGCCTGCCCATCAGCATATACATTTAGTCACGTCCCTCGTGATGCGAAGCAAAGCGGGGGTATTGCTCTTATTTCTAAATCTAGGTTTAGCTTATTAGCTGTTGGGGGTCACAAATATAACTCATTTGAGCATCTGATTCTCTGCTCTGCTCAGGATATTACGCATTGCCAAAGTCAGAAGAATAAAAATCAGCTGTATTACTTTGTCACTGTATATAGGCCTCCTGGCCCATATTCTGAATTCTTAGATGAATATGGTGCGTTCATCTCTAACTTGTCAACTAGTGCAGATAACATTCTGATCATTGGTGACTTTAACATTCATATAAATAAGTCTTCTGATCCCCTCTGCAAATCATTTATGGAAATTGTGGATGCATTAGGATTTTGGCAATGCATTCGGGATTCGATGCGCATTAGTGGAAATACCCTGGATCTGGTTCTTGCACATGGTATTGCTGTCACGAATATTGACATCATACCTCTTACATCACTGCAGCGATGCATCAACTCCTCAACTAAGACTGAACTAGAAGCTAGACTGCCTGATGTCTTAGCCTCATTTTTGACAAATACCCAGTCAGTAGACAGACTTGTGGACAGTTTAAAATCAGTGCTCAAACTTACACTCGACATGATTGCACCACCTGTATTGAAACCGCGCTCCCCCAAATCACAGTCACCTTGGTTCAATGATTACCTGTGTGACTTCAAGCATAAAGCAAGAGGTCTAGAAAGGAAATGGCGTTGTTCAAAAATTAGAAGTATTCCACCTTGCGTGGCGTGATGCTATCTTAGACTATAAGCATGCATTATTGGCTACAAAGCGGACCTACTACTCTGATTTGATTAACAAAAATAAGCATAACCAGTTCTTGTTCGACATGGTGGCAACACTTATTCATGGACAACCACCTGTAGCTCGCTCTCCTTTTACAGCACAAGATTTCCTGGATTACTTTGAGAAGAAAATAGATGACATTAGGTTGAACATATCCCAGCATGCCTTAACCCAGCCACTACACCTTGCTATTGAGGTGGGCGCCACTACTAAGGTATTACCTAGATTTACAGAATTTGATAGTATCTCTCTCACGTCAACAAAAAGCACAACCTGTTTATTTGATCCGATACCAACAAAACTGTTTAAGGACCTGTGGCCCACTCTTGGGCCGATTGTGCTGGAAATTATTAATCTTTCTTTAACTTCTGGATCTGTTCCTAAATGTTTCAAATCTGCAGTGATTAAACCATTACTTAAGAAACCTAATCTTGACCCTAGTGTATTGAAAAACTATCGGCCGATATCAGATCTATCATTTTGCTCTAAAATTCTGGAAAAAGTGGTGTCATGGCAGCTCGTAGACTATCTTACTGAGAATAATCTCTTTGAGCCACTGCAGTCTGCTTTTAGAAAATATCATTCCACAGAGACGGCTCTCACTAAAGTGGTGAATGATCTTCTGCTTACAATGGATTCGGACACCACTACGGTTCTGTTGCTGTTAGATCTCAGTGCTGCATTTCATACAGTGGATCATCATATTCTACTTGATAGGATGGAAAACCATTTTGGGTTTACTGGGAGTGCCCTTGCATGGCTGACATCATACTTGACCAGTCGTTCTCACTGTGTTTTGTACAATAATACTACCTCTAACCTTAGTGACATGAAATTTGGGGTTCCACAGGGGTCTGTCTTAGGCCCCCTGCTTTTCTCCCTTTATATAGCACCCCTTGGGCACATATTGCGGCATTTTGGGATTACCTTTCACTGATATGCAGATGACACTCAGTTATACACACCAATAACTGCTGGTAATCTCGTTCACATAAAATCCTTAGAAGATTGCCTTGCAGCAGTGAGAAGCTGGATGTCTAGAAACTTCCTACTTTTAAACTCTGATAAGACTGAAATGATGGTTCTTGGTCCAGTGAGACATCGGCATCAATTTGACCAGCTAACACTCAGCCTAGGCTCGTGTGTCATACATCACACTGACAAAGTGAGGAACCTTGGGGTAATTTTTGATCCTTCGTTGTCCTTTGGCCTCCACATTAGAAATATTACTAGGACTGCTTTCTTCCACCTGCGAAATATAGCGAAGATTCATCACATCCTGTCTATGGCTGATGCTGAGACCCTGATCCATGCGTTCATCTCTTCTAGATTGGACTATTGCAATGTTCTAATTTCTGGTTTACCACAGTCTAGCATTAGGGCTCTCCAATTGGATCAAAATGCTGCAGCCAGACTTTTGATACAAAGCAGAAGGTTCGACCACATTACACCCATTTTGGCATCTCTTCACTGGCTTCCTGTCCCAGTGAGATCAGACTTTAAGGTTCTGCTACTAACATATAAAATTATTCATGGACTGGCACCTCCCTACCTAGCTGACCTAATTAAACCTTACGTACCGGCCCGGGTTTTACGTTCTCAGGGTGTAGGACTACTTTGTGTCCCTAAGGTGAATAAGAAGTCTGCGGGTCACAGAGCTTTCTCTTATCGTGCCCCTGTTCTGTGGAATGGTCTCCCTGCGTCAATAAAACAGTCAGATTCTGTGGAGATTTTCAAGTCCAGACTTAAGATGCACTTATTCTCCCTTTCATATGGCTAGCATACTGGTACAGGTTTGGTTTACGCTTTTTACTCTTTTAATTCATGTTATTAGTAACTGGAGCGGGCCGCGGCCTCAACTTTAGTTAAATTCTGGGTCTTTTAGTGAAGCTTAGGGCTAGTGGCCGGCGATCACCTTAGTATTTCTTCTGTTTTTCTTGTTGATTAATGCTGGCAAATTATACAGTATTTCTTGTCTTTCTGATGCCTGATTCTGTTTTTTCTCTCTAAGGTGCAGCTCCATCCAGAGATGGGAGTTGTATTTGTGTTAACGACCCTCCTGTCCTGTGCACCAACAGCAATTCTTGTATATTCATCCGTGAATTGTTCTGTGAATTGTTTCTGTAATTTATGTTTGTAGCATGGCCCAAGCAGGGGGTCACCCTTTTGAGTTTGGTCTGCTTGAGGTTTCTTCCTCAGAAGGAGTTTTTCCTTACCACTGTTGCTCTGGGGGTTGGTAAGGTTAAACCTTACCTGTGTGAAGTGCCTTGAGGCAACTCTGTTGTGATTTGGCGCTATATAAAGGAAAATAAATTGAAATGGATGGATGGATGGATGGATGGATGGATGGATGGATGGATGGATGGATGGATGGATGGATGGATGGATGGATGGATGGATGGATGGATGGATGGATGGATGGATGGATGGATGGATGGATGGATTTTTTTCTTGTTATCTGGTTTTATTTTTTTGGTCTGTTTTGTTATTTTGTCTGATTCATTGGTTTTCTGTATGGTTTTTCTCTTGCTGGGTTTTTCTGCTTAGGCCTGTCTGTCTCTATCTCTCTTGTCTGTCTTCTTGGCGGTGGGTGTTTCACTCTGTCTGGCCATGCCCTTGTTCTGGTGCTATCCACGCACACCTGTTCCTGATTTGCAGCTCCTCACCTGGGGTTATATAAGCTCATTGGGTGCTTTACTCCCTCGCCAAATTGATGTACCTTGTGCCTCTTTCCAGCTCTGTTCCTTGTGTTCCATAGTCCTGCCTGCCTCAAAGTGTTCCTGACCTCCTGCCTGTTTGATCGACCACACCTCAGCCTGATGATTTCTGTACTGTTGTATTTTCTGAACTGCCGACTTGTGTTAACGGCCTCTGCTATCCTCACAAGTAAAGCCTTTTTACAACCAGAGCTGTTTGTTCGAGCCCTGCATTTGTGTCCAACTTTTTCTGACCAACCAGCCTGATAGATGGATGGATGGATTGTGGATGAATGGAAGGATGGATAAATGATCAATGGATGAGAGACAGACAGATGAATGGATGGACAAACAGACAAATGCATGGGCAGATGAGAAACAAATGGATAGATAATGGCAGCCAGATGGATGGATGGATGGATGGATGGATGGATGGATGGATGGATGGATGGATGGATGGATGGATGGATGGATGGATGGATGGATGATCAATGAATGACAGGCAAACAGATGAATGGTTGGATAAACAGACAAATGCATGGACAAATGAGGAACAGATGGATGAATTAATGGGTAATGGCTGCCAGATGGATGACAAAAGGACAGACAAATGGATGGATGGATGGCAGTAGAGGAACAGACGGATGGACAATGTTAGACATAAATGCATGGACAGATGGCTGGTGAATGGATGGATGGATAGATGATCAATGGATGACAGACAGACAAATGGTTGGAGGGATAGATGGTAGATTGACTGATGACTTAAGATCAGTTGATCAATGGATGGCTACCCATGTGAGCACAAACAGAAAAATAGTTTTAGAGGATCAGAAGCAACAGGAGGTGGGTGTATTAAGCAGAAAAGGGAGTTAGAGGAGTAGTGGAAAACAAAAGAGTCACTGCACTAACATCAGTGCTGAATGTTTGAAATCCACAAGTGAGAAAAGAAGCAGCCGGCTGAAGGAGAGGAGTGAAGACAGAAAGAAAAACAAGTTAGGAGGGAGAGGCAAAGGTGGTCTTGGCTGGATATTTTTAGCATATGGAGTGGGAGAGGGCGGTATCTTCTCAAAAGGTTTTTCCAAAGGAGTATATTTAGAGCTGGGATGCGTAAAAAAAGGCATAAGAACAGGAGGGCTGTGGACCGTATACTAATATCAGTCTGATGTAAGCGTCTGCAATAGGACCACACACATTCCTTTATCCTCTCTGTGGCTGTTGGCTTCACTATATCGCTGTCTGTCCGGCTCATTCACCTGTTTCCTCCTGTAACCCGACACATCTGAAAATCCACTACCCACCCTGATTTGTCTTCTCACTTAAATGGTCACTTCGTCCTAATCTTTCAAGTCCGCAGCAGCGCCCCCTCAAATCCTGCAGTAACGTCCTATGGTGCCATTTTTGTTTTAAACCGCATAGGCTGCGCAAAAATGTTCCTGACCAAGGTCTGAAACCAGGTAGCACCATTTCGATTGTGAGCGTCAAACCCTGTAGTGATCGCACATTTTCTAGACGTCAGCAAACAGCAGGCTTTCCAGACACCACAATTCAGACAGCTATTTTCCAAACACTAAAGCAGCTAATGTGGTAAAAAGTTAGTGAGAGAGGCACAGCTGAAAAAGCAATGCTAATAATAATGAGAGCAGTGAGGGCGATCAGAGAGACAGAGAGAGAGAGCAGTGCGGTCTCCGGATAGCTTGCTAAGGATAATAGCGTGCACGCTGGCTGAGGCAGACGGAGAGAGAAAGGAGAGCGAGTGCAGAGCCGCAGTGACGCCATTGTGGTTCCGCAGCACTTCCTGTCTACCGCCACAGTGTTTGTGTGTCTTGTCTCTATGGCAACTGCCAACACATAAATATCAGAGAGGAAGAAGAGAGGGAAAGACTGAGAGAGCGTAGCAAAAAAGAAAATAAGGACAGAGCAGTCAAAGTCAAGTGGATCAATTTGGAAAGTCCTAGCTGGCTGACTCCTGTTTCTCGCAGACTTTACGGCTCGGTTACGGACAGGTTTTTAACGGCATGGACTGGCACAGAATAGTTGCAGAAACTTCATGACTGACAGGACAAAATAATACAAGAAAGATTTAAAAAGTCCTCTGAAATCATTAAATATTTAACACTTGAAGCTCCGTCTAGTAGTACTAGGGATGGATGTGTGTATGAGGCCAATACTGTCTAGAACCTTTAAATGTTCTAAGGCAGCAATTGAAGAGTGTCTGTGAAGCAAAGAGGTTCTGGTGTAATGAGCGAGTCTGGATGTGTATATCAGTCATTAATTCATTTTGTATACCCGTTTATTCCAGTTAAGACTTGTAATGGAGTTGTGCATATGTTCATTCAGCATCCACCAATACTTTAATAACTATTGTATCCTGAGGGCAAGTTACAACACAATAGTAAAACTAGCCCAATGTCATGGGTAAGGCCTTATTGATTCTGGATAGTAAATCAATCAGCAGAGCACTGTTTTTGTGTCAAGAAATTATAAGTTCCTTGTAGGATTTATGTTTTGAGGATACTGGTCAGTGCTTTCAAAATTTTGATGAGCAGGGAGCAGTTATCCTGGTAGGAGATACCTTAAAATAAAATAATAATTAAAAAAAAAACAACTGGGTTGCTTCTTTAGTGTTATATATTTTTAATCTGCCACAAACTGGTGTGAGTTCACCCTTTTAGAACCTTCAAAGGTGAACAGTCTGTGGACACGCACTACAGGGTATAACTTTCGGCGGCAACACCCCCCCACCACCACCACCACCACACCCAAGTTTGAATTACACTAAAGAAGCCTGTTGGATACATGATGAAAAGATAAAGCAAACAGATCCATTGCTTATGACTGAATTTCTAGATGTTCTCCTACCTTGATAACTGAGACAGTCACTAGAGGGTATGACATAATGTGGAATTTAGACTACATACAGTGTAATTTGGGAAGTAGATGGTTTCTCGAGATTACATACAGGATAGCATTGGAGTCTGTCGAAACTGTACAGACTATTTGGGAGGTTGTCAGTCTCTGCTGATTACATATGATATAAAAGGGGAAAGTAGACAGTCTTTAGACATTGCTTAGGGTACAACACAGGAGGTAAACTGTTTTTAGATACTGTATAGGGTATAACTTGGCAGGCAGACAATCTATAGATATATAGAGTGCAAATTGTAAGTAGAAATTATGCAGGGTATAGCACAGGAGACAGGCTCTATAGAGTCTATAGTGTATAAGGTGAGAGGGACGGAGAAAAACATGTAGGGTATAGCTTTGGAGGTAGACCAGCGATTGTACAGAGAAGGTAGAAGGTAAACAGCCTCTAGAAACTGTACAGGGTTAATGTTGGAGGTAGACAGTCTCAATTCAACTTATTTATATAGCACCAAATCACAACACACGTCCCCCCAAGAGACTTCACAGGGGTAAGGTCTAACCCAGGGGTGCCCAATATGTTGATCGTGATCGACCGGTTGATCGCAAAGATAGTGTGGGTAGATCGCATGGCATTAAAACCAGGGTGAGGTCAGAGGTTCAGCTGGACCACTCACTTCGCCCAGTTTTACCGTTTGATGCTGTGAGCTGTTCATCTGCTGTTTTGTGCAGCATCTCAGAGTTAAACAGTAAAACAGTTGCTGTCGTCTCTGTGTCTCAAAGCACGGTGACAACAGCACACCTGCAGTGAGCTTTACAAAGACATTTTTACACTTTTCTTTCAAGCCCTACGCCACTCTATGAGTGTCCTTGCTGTGGTTAAACTCAAAACAGAAGACCCATGACTCGTCAACAACAAATAGTAATCCCCCCCTCCCCCGCAAATGTGCCTAAAGTCTCTTTCTGAGGATGTCATGATGTAAAAAGCGCCGTTCAAACCTTCTTATCTGTCAGTCAGGTTGTGTTTTCTGCATAAATACACGTTATCCATTCTTCTTGCTCAGACGACAAACTAGGGGTGAATCAGACAGAAAGAGGGTGCCCCCCACAACATCTCTACATTAATGCTCAACTGTGGAAGACATTTTTATGCTACTAAATACTAAGAACCATAATAATAATAATACTTTTAACAACTAAAATGTTTAAATCAGTATTTACTACAACTCTCCACTAAGTTTAATTGATGAGCCAATGTATGTTTAGTGTTTGTTACATAGGTAGATCATTTTGACTTGTCATTTTAAAAGTAGTTTGCAAGCTGAAAAAGTGTAGGCACCCCTGGTCTAAGCTTACCAACCCCTGAGCAAGCATGTAGGCAACAGCAGTAAGGGAAACACTCCCTTGGAGGTTTTTGAGGAAGAAACCTCAAGCAGACCAGACTCAGAGGGGGGACCCACTGCTTAGGCCATACTAACAATAACAAGAATCAGGTGAACAAAATAAAACAAAGATTTGTCATCGTACGTCCCCGAGATAGAGTCCAAAGTGTGCGATCCATAGTTCATCACGAATGGAAATTCACAAGTGTCCGGTCTTCATCCAGATATCACATGATGAGGCAGGAGACCACCAGGTAGTTCCATCATCATTGAAGATCAACAGCACTTCGAAAAAGAGATACAGAGCAGAAATCAATCAGCAACAATGTAACGGAGTAACCAGACAGGATGCTAATGTGATTGCCAGCAGCTAGCTCTTTGCTCTGCTAACAGAGCCAGAATTTAGATAACAGCCCCAGAGTTTAGATATGGTCAGAGAGAGTCCTGCTGCAAGTTTTAGTAACAAAATATAGATGGAGGGGAAAGTAGTTTAGTATTATGCTCATATAGAGTCAAACAAAACTGAGAACAAATGGGTCTTTAGTATGGATTTGAATGACTCCACAGGATCAGACTTTTATCTCAGCAGGTAGACTGCTCCATCAAATAGGTGCATGATAAGAAAAAAAAAACTGTGGCCTGCTGACTTCTTTTTAACCTTTTGAAAACATAGTGTCAATAAAAACTATTCACACAGGGTGAAACTTGGGGCTGTTGTTCCTGTTTACATTAAAATGAAGAAGCCAGGTAGATGAGTGGTGAAAACTTGGAGATTGCTTTTGACAAAAGACATGGCTAAATATTGATACACCTTGAAGGCAAAATTTTTAAAAATTTTTCATGCTTTTGACTAAATGTCTAGATAAAAATATAAAGCGCAAGGACCACATTGATGTTTCTACCATATTTGTACAATTAGCATAAATACCAGCAATGGGACAGTTACCACCAAATGAAAAACAAGTTGTTATTGGTTAAATTGTTGTTGGTTAAATATCACAAGGGTAGGTTGCGTGAGCACACCGTACAAATGTGTCCGATATTTAAAGTTACAGAGTCAATATTACAACACAGGTAGCATGAATGATGACCAAATGAAACTATACCTCGGCAATTCTACCTTATTCACCTCTAGCACCTGTGACATTACTTTGGTTGTGATACTGGAATGTTCATCCGAAAACCAGCCCAGTCTCACATTTTTGTTTTGTTTTTTACAATACCATTGCAAAATCAATCAATCAGTCAATTTTTTTATATAGCGCCAAATCACAACAAACAGTTGCCCCAAGGCGCTTTATATTGTGTTAAAATGTGTTTTGCAAAAATAGATGAGAGATGAGATTTATTGTCATTGTCATTACACGAGTGCAACAACAACGAAATTACGTTTACACTCCAATTACCTCAGACAAGATGCAGCAATTTAGCCACAATTATTACTTGTTTACCGTAATAATGGCACACATCAGAATTAAAGACAACACATATACATTTGACATTGTTTATGTGCACTAAACTTGAAGGAGTCCGTCATCTGAATTGAAGTAAAGTGGTGAAGGCTGCAGCAGGAGGGGCCCGCGCCACCCAGCTTGGGGAGTTGAAGGCTGCAGCAGTAAAAACCACGCTGCCTCCAGGGTGGCAGGGAGGAAGCCAGGGTGAGGGGAGTGGAGAGACACGGGGGGGGGGGGGGTAATAGGGATGGAGGGAGGGAGACATGCATCGTGTGCAGATGAGTTAAGTTTCTGTCCATGTGTATGTAAAGTCTGACGTTGCTAGGCAACAGCAGACTGGGGGGGGGGTAGATAGATAAGAAGGGGGAGCCAAATTCCTTCACCAAGGCCGTAGATCCTTCTGGGGGAAGAGCAGGGTAAATAATATTTTGTTTAAGAAGATTTGGATTTTCAAATTATGGCAATTATTCCCTGCAATTTGTAGGGCAAGTATAGAATTACTGAAGTGAGCGAGTGAGTCCACAACATTTCCATAAGAAAACTGTGAAAACTACTACATATTCAGCTTTGAAAGGTTGGGCTCTTATAGATACAGATGGGAATTACTGCACCTTCTATTTTGGACCATGATGACATTGGTTAAAATGCACAATGACCACAACATAAAATAAAGACATACACACCTGTCAAGTTGGTTCTTACTGGTTGCATGGATCTGGTGGCCACTAAGGTGTTGTGTGGGCCGCTGAAGAGGAGGTACTGCTGGCCCACCACCACTAGAGGGCGCCCTGCCTGGAGTGCGGGCTCCAGGCACCAGAGGGCGCTGCCGCCTCACAGGAGCAGCCAGGATGACAGCTGTCATCCATCACTAGAGACAGCTGATCCCAATCAAGAAGGAGGTATATCAGCAGGACGGCATCTCCACCTCATTTGCCGAGATATCGCCATACCTAAGAGGTAACGTACTCAGCCGATTGTATTCTTGACGATAATACTTTGTTGCTTGTGTGTTGGATAGCAGATAGTGAGTAGTACAGCGGGAGATTGTATTGGACTTCTTGGATAAGTACTCACACTCCTGCACTCACCAGTATTTTTCCTGACGAGAGGTGGAGGTGCACTCTCCACCCTCCGTGTTGCTGGGTGCAGCCGCATCCACACCTAACTGTTTCTGTTTCCTGCCAGCAGTACCGGATCCGGCGAGCGGAGGCAGTGGCCACCTGGGAATTCGGGACTTGGCGGCTCCAGTATCCCCGGGGTCCGGTGGCGGCGGAGATCGGGTTGGTTCCGGTTCGACTTGGACAGACGTCTCCTATCATCGAGCCTGCCCACACGACACCTTTGAATTAGACTTAATCTCTCTATTGTTATCAGTTGTATTTGTTGTGCCCTTTTTTCACAACAGTAAAAACAGTGTATTTGATTCCTCCATTGTCCGTTCATTGTCGCCCCCTGTTGTGGGTCCGTGTTCCTACACTTTCACAACAGGATATCTCGGCCAGCGTCATGGATCCCGAGGGGCGTCAACCGGCTGTTGAACGGCCAATGGAAGAACAGGACGCACAGGTGTCCGCGGGAGGGGTAATCGGTGAGTTGCAGTGGATCCTCACCGCTTTCACGACTCGGTTAGATTTGATGACCGAGCAGAACGTCCTCCTGAACCGCAGGGTGGAGGCTCTCGCCGCGCAGGTGGAAGCGCGCCCTCTGGGCGCCGCTGCGGCTCTCCCTCCCGCAGACCCTGTGCGTAGCGTTGACGTTCCACTGGTTGTTCAACGACCTCTCCCACCTTCCCCGGAAGCATACATAAGCCCCCCAGAGCCGTACGGAGGCTGTGTGGAGACGTGCGTGGATTTTATGATGCAGTGTTCGCTCGTCTTCGCACAGCGTCCCGTTATGTACGCGACCGATGCTAGTAAAGTAGCTTATGTTATAAACCTGCTTCGCGGTGAGGCACGCGCTTGGGCTACAGCGCTCTGGGAGCAGACTTCACGGCTCCTTCTGACATACGATGGGTTTGTAAGGGAGCTCAGAACCGTGTTCGATCACCCTAATAGAGGCAAGACCGCTTCAACCGTGCTACTGTCAATGAGACAGGGGCGCCGGAGCGCAGCTGCCTATGCAGTCGACTTCCGCATTGCGGCTGCGAGATCCGGCTGGAATAGCACTGCCCTCCGCGCCGCCTTTGTAAACGGACTGTCTTTGGTTCTTAAGGAGCACCTGGTGGCTAAGGACGAACCGCGGGACTTAGATGGGCTCATCGATCTCGTCATACGGTTAGACAACCGGTTAGAAGAATGTCGGCGGGAACGAGACGAAGGGCGTGGCCGGGTACGCGCCGTCCCTCTCCCTTCCGGTTCCGACCACGCTCCGCCTTCCCCACGCTCCACGGCCCCTGCGCTCCGTGGGGCCACAGCTCCCCCTACTGACGAAGCTATGGACACGAGTAGGGCAACATTTAGGGCACCAGATGCACAGAGGAGACGGGCCCATGGAGCTTGTTTTGTTTGTGGTGCAATAGAGCACCATATGAGAGACTGCCCCGAGCGGTTAAACTCCAACGCCCGCCCCTAGAAACTGGGCTAGGGGTGGGCCGAGACATTCACGTGGGACACACCCACATCGCCACACGACTCCCAGTTACGATCCTTTATGAGGACTCAACCCTGAAGGCCCCAGCACTGGTAGACACGGGCTCTGAGGGGAATCTGCTGGACAGCAGATGGGCCAGGGAGATAGGGCTCCCTCTGGTGGCGCTTACCTCACCTGTACAGGTTCGGGCACTAGATGGCTCCCTACTCCCTCCGATCACGCATAAGACACCACCTGTAACGCTGGTGGTGTCAGGAAACCACCGGGAGGTGATCGAGTTTTTTGTGACTCAGGCCACTTCCCGTGTGGTTTTAGGTTTTCCCTGGATGTTGAAGCACAATCCCCGGATTGATTGGCCGTCCGGGGTAGTGGTTCAGTGGAGCGAGACCTGCCATCGGGTGTGTCTAGGTTCCTCGCTTCCTCCCGGCTCCCAAGCTAAGGAGGAGGTCAGAGTCCCGCCCAATCTGGGGACGGTGCCGGTGGAGTACCACGACCTTGTCGACGTGTTCAGCAAGGATCTGGCTCTCACGCTTCCCCCCCACCATCCGTACGATTGTGCCATTGATTTGGTTCCGGGCAGTGAGTTCCCGTCCAGTAGGCTGTACAACCTCTCACGGCCTGAGCGTGAATCAATGGAGACCTACATCCGGGACTCGTTAGCTGCCGGGTTGATCTGGAATTCCACCTCCCCGATGGGCGCAGGTTTCTTTTTTGTGGGTAAAAAAGACGGCGGACTTCGTCCATGCATTGATTATAGGGGGCTGAACGAAATCACGGTTCGCAACCGATACCCGTTGCCCCTGTTGGATTCGGTGTTCACACCCCTGCATGGAGCCAAAATTTTTACCAAGCTTGATCTTAGAAATGCGTATCATCTGGTTCGGATCCGGAAGGGAGACGAGTGGAAAACGGCATTTAACACCCCCTTAGGTCACTTTGAGTACCTGGTCATGCCGTTCGGCCTCACAAACGCCCCCGCGATGTTCCAAGCCTTGGTTAACGACGTCTTGCGGGATTTCCTGCACCGGTTCGTCTTCGTATATCTAGACGATATACTCATCTTTTCTCCGGATCCTGAGACTCATGTCAGGCATGTACGTCAGGTCCTGCAGCGGTTGTTGGAGAACCGGCTGTTTGTGAAGGGCGAGAAGTGTGAGTTCCACCGCACTTCTTTGTCCTTCCTGGGGTTCATCATCTCCTCCAACTCCGTCGCTCCTGATCCGGCCAGGGTTGCGGCGGTGAGAGACTGGCCCCAACCCACAAGCCGTAGGAAATTGCAACAGTTCCTAGGCTTTGCTAATTTCTACAGGAGGTTCATTAAGGGCTACAGTCAGGTAGTTAACCCCCTGACAGCCCTGACCTCACCAAAAGTCCCCTTCACCTGGTCGGATCGGTGCGATGTCGCATTCAAGGAGTTGAAACGGCGCTTCTCGTCTGCACCTGTTCTGGTGCAGCCCGATCCTAATCGCCAGTTAGTGGTTGAAGTGGACGCCTCGGACTCAGGGATAGGAGCCGTGCTATCCCAGAGCGGGAAGACCGATAAGGTCCTTCACCCGTGTGCCTATTTTTCCCGCAGGTTGACCCCAGCCGAACGGAACTATGACGTCGGCAATCGAGAGCTCCTTGCGGTGAAAGAGGCTCTTGAGGAGTGGAGATATCTGTTGGAGGGAACGTCCGTGCCATTCACGGTCTTCACTGACCACCGGAACCTGGAGTATATCAGGACCGCCAAGCGGCTGAACCCCAGGCAAGCCCGCTGGTCACTGTTCTTCGGCCGTTTTGACTTCCGGATCACCTACCGTCCCGGGACCAAAAACCAAAGATCGGATGCCTTGTCCCGGGTACATGAAGATGAGGTCAAAACGGAGCCGTCGGATCCCCCGGAACCGGACCGAAGAACAAACTTTACGTCCCACCAGAAGCCAGGGCTGCAGTTTTGGACTTCTGTCACGGTTCTAAGCTCTCCTGTCATCCTGCGGTGCGAAAAACCGTGGCAGTCGTCCGGCAGCGCTTCTGGTGGGCGTCCCTGGAGGCCGACGTCCGGGGTTACATCCAGGCCTGTACCACCTGCGCCAGGGGCAAGGCGGACCACCGCAAGACACCGGGATTGCTACAGCCGCTGCCCGTGCCTCATCGCCCCTGGTCTCACATCGGCCTGGATTTCGTCACGGGTCTCCCGCCGTCCCAGGGAAACACCGTCATCCTCACGATAGTGGACCGATTCTCCAAGGCAGCCCACTTCGTGGCCCTCCCGAAGCTACCAACGGCCCAGGAGACAGCGGACCTCCTAGTCCTCCACGTCGTCCGTCTGCATGGGATATCATCAGACATCGTCTCCGATCGCGGTCCCCAGTTCTCCTCGCATGTTTGGAGGAGCTTTTGCCGGGAACTGGGGGCCACGGTCAGTCTCTCGTCCGGGTATCACCCCCAGACCAACGGACAAGCAGAACGGGCCAACCAGGAGATGGAGCAGACCCTACGCTGTGTGACAGCCGCGCACCCGACGGCCTGGAGTACCCACCTGGCCTGGATCGAGTACGCCCACAACAGTCAAGTGTCGTCCGCCACTGGCCTCTCCCCCTTCGAGGTGTGCTTGGGGTATCAACCCCCGTTGTTTCCGGTGGTTGAGGGGGAGGTCGGTGTGCCCTCGGTCCAGGCCCATCTACGGAAGTGCCGTCGGGTGTGGCGTGCCGCCCGTTCTGCTTTGTTGAGGGCCCGGGCGAGGGCGAAGAACCATGCAGACCGGCGGCGGGCCCCGGCTCCCACGTATCGTCCTGGGCAGGAGGTATGGTTGTCCACCAAGGACATTCCCCTTCAAGTGGACTCCCCGAAACTGCAGGAGCGATACATTGGTCCTTACAAGATTCTCAAGGTCATCAATCCCGCCGCAGTGAGGCTCCAGCTTCCGGCCTCACTGCGGATTCATCCGGTATTCCATGTCTCCAGGATTAAACCCCATCACACCTCACCCCTCTGCACTCCGGGTCCGGCGCCACCTCCTGCCCGGATCATCGACGGAGAGCCGGCCTGGACCGTGCGCCGGCTCCTTGACGTTCGACGAATGGGCCGGGGTTTTCAGTACTTGGTGGACTGGGAGGGGTACGGCCCCGAAGAACGCTCCTGGGTGAAGAAGGGCTTCATCCTGGACCCGGCCCTCCTGGCCGACTTCTACCGTCGCCACCCTGACAAACCCGGTCGTGCGCCAGGAGCCGCCCGTTGATGGGGGGGTCCTGTTGTGTGGGCCGCTGAAGAGGAGGTACTGCTGGCCCACCACCACTAGAGGGCGCCCTGCCTGGAGTGCGGGCTCCAGGCACCAGAGGGCGCTGCCGCCTCACAGGAGCAGCCAGGACGACAGCTGTCATCCATCACTAGAGACAGCTGATCCCAATCAAGACGGAGGTATATCAGCAGGACGGCATCTCCACCTCATTTGCCGAGATATCGCCATACCTAAGAGGTAACGTACTCAGCCGATTGTATTCTTGACGATAATACTTTGTTGCTTGTGTGTTGGATAGCAGATAGTGAGTAGTACAGCGGGAGATTGTATTGGACTTCTTGGATAAGTACTCACACTCCTGCACTCACCAGTATTTTCCTGACGAGAGGTGGAGGTGCACTATCCACCCTCCGTGTTGCTGGGTGCAGCCGCATCCACACCTGACTGTTTCTGTTTCCTGCCAGCAGTACCGGATCCGGCGAGCGGAGGCAGTGGCCAGTATCCCCGGGGTCCGGTGGCGGCGGAGATCGGGTTGGTTCCGGTTCGACTTGGACAGACGTCTCCTATCGTCGAGCCTGCCCACACGACACCTTTGAATTAGACTTAATCTCTCTATTGTTATCAGTTGTATTTGTTGTGCCCTTTTTTCACAACAGTAAAAACAGTGTATTTGATTCCTCCATTGTCCGTTCATTGTCGCCCCCTGTTGTGGGTCCGTGTTCCTACACTTTCACAACATAAGGTCACTGTTGGTGTGTCTGTAATAATATTTTCTTCTAACATATAGTGTTTCAACCTTTAACAAGTGTGTTCACAGAGTAGAACTGAAAGCATTACTTCCACCTCCAGCATGGGATGGATGGATGGATGGATGGATGGATGGATGGATGGATGGATGGATGGATGGATGGATGGATGGATGGATGGATGGATGGATGGATGGATGGATGGATGGATAGATAGATAGATAGATAGATAGATAGATAGATAGATAGATAGATAGATAGATAGATAGATAGATAGATAGATAGATAGATAGATAGATAGATAGATAGATAGATAGATAGATAGATAGATAGATAGATAGATAGATAGATAGATAGATAGATAGATAGATAGATAGCATGGGCAGAATGACTGCACTGTAGTATTTTTAGAATTTTAAATCTTTATAAGCTCAGAAATTCTAGGTGTGTGCACAACTTTGTCTCTGCACTTTTCCACGCTCTCCCTGCAGCGTCTCATGGACACTGTTTCTGCTAACAACAATCCAAATAAAAATGCGTTCTTAGTCAACATGTTTGATCAAATTAGAACAGATCAGCCAGAATCAGTAGATAATCTCTCATGGAAACAGTTTTCAAAAGGTTTTTTCAGGACGCGTATTTCATAGCTGGATCTGACATGACAAACAACCCTGAAGTTTTTTTTTTTAAGCTTTCCCAGATCTTGTGGCCCAGATTAAAATCTCTTACTGTCTGACTCACTGTTTAACATGCTCACTCAGCCGAATGTCCGGTGTAACCGGCTGACACACTTGCAGACAGTTCACACCTACACGTAAGGTGCTATGCAAAACGTTCAGGCATGTTCCTACACTATTTGTGGCATTTCATTCAGTATCTAATCAGTTATCAGCTGCAGACCTCTATGTTCTTATTTTGTTAGATTTTTATTTATTTATTTAATCTTATAGGGATTTCATTTTTGTTCCAACATACTAATGAAGAAATAACATGAGAAAGCACATTTATACAGAAATATGGATTGCTTCAGACTTTTGCACACTACTTTCTGTGTGTGTGTGTGTGTGTGTGTGTGTGTGTGTGTGTGTGTGTGTGTGTGTGTGTGTGTGTGTGTGTGTGTGTGTGTGTGTGTGTGTGTGTGTGTGTGTGATTGTACAAAACAACACTTGACCTTTAAAACAACAGAATGAGATGCATATTGCTGTGACATTTTGTCTGAAGGTGAAATGACAACACAAATTTACACAAGCCACACATTTACTGACCAAAAAAGTCAGTGATTCAACACACATTTTTATCCAAAAGCCTTAAAAATGACCCACTGCTGTACATACAGCTTTAAATCCATGATATAGAATGAAATTGGTGTGTCCCAAAAAAAATGCAACATTTTATCAGCAAAGAAAATAAATAAATACATTTATGGCTGGATAGAAAGCTGAAAGGTTGAAGTTTTTCATACCAATGTCAATATTGGCCCTGCATTTTGTCAGTCTAGCATAAAGTCACTGCACCTGTTTGACACTCTTGGTCTGGTGTCAAAACTCAATAATTTTTGTTTGCTGTAGTATGGTTAATCTTGGCATTTTCCTGAGACTTGCTTGGCAACAATATAAACTTCAGGGTCTCTGCAAGTAAAAAAGAAACATAAGTGATTAAGTTTGTAGCATTTAAGGGTCAAACCGAGTGTTTTAAATGTATATTTTTTTGAGACATCCTATATATACGTATATATATACGTGTATATATATATATATACACACACACACACACACACACACACACACACAAAACACAGGTTTGTTCCCATTTTTTCATGCTTTCATGCATTCATTATAGCGTGGACTTTTATTGTGACCAGCCCAAGGCACATGTGTGCAATATTTCAATTTCAATTTATTTTATTTATATAGCACCAAATCACGACAAGGTTGCCTCAAGGTGCTTCACAAAAGTAAGGTCTACCCTTATCAACCCGCAGAGCAACAGTGGTAAGGAAAAACTTCCTCTGAGGAAGAAACCTCAAGCAGACCAGACTCAAAGGGGTGACCCTGTGCTTGGGCCATGCTACAAACATAAATTACAAAACAATTCACAAAACGAACATACAGGAAATGTTGTCAGTGCACAGGACGGTTCTGGAACAGACAACACACCCATCTCTGGACGGAGCCGCACTTCAAACAGAGAGAAAAGAAAAAAGCAGAATCAAGCATCAGAAAGACAACAAATACAGCATAATTTGTCAGCATTAAGCAACAAGAAAAACAGAAGTAATACTAAGGTGATCGCCGGCCACTAGCCCTAAGCTTCACTAAAAGACCCAGAATTTAGATAAAGTTGAGGCCGCGGCACGCTCTGTTTCCTAATAAAACAAATTAAAAGAGTAAAAAGCATAAAAACATACTATGCCAGTATGCTAGCCATACGAAAGTGAAAATAAGTGCGTCTTAAGTCTAGACTTGAAAATCTCCACAGAATCTGACTGTTTTATTGATGCAGGGAGATCATTCCACAGATCAGGGGCACAATAAGAGAAAGCTCTGTGACCCACAAACATTTTATTCACCCTAGGGACACTAAGTAGTTCTGCACCTTGAGAATGCAAAGCCCGGGCCGGTACGTAGGGTTTAATTAGGTCAGCTAGGTAGCGATGCGCCAGTCCATGAACAATTTTATAGGCTAGAAGCAGAACCTTAAAATTTAATCTCACTGGGACAGGAAGCCAGTGAAGAGATGCCAAAATGGGTGTAATGTGGTCAAACTTTAATCAAACAATAATCATGCTGTTCATTCTGCACACCGATGTGCCACAGACGCCAGATGGATGGATTACATTGGAAAAGGTAAACTGCAAATTTGATCAAATTTGTGAACAAAATTTACTTCAACTAATAAAAAAAATGGAGCAAAAACAAAAGTGTAGCTTTGTTGCGTATAACTTTTCATCACAGGTTTAAATAGAAAAAAATTTCACCCAAGCAGAAATAAATGTTTCACATGAAGAAGACCTTATTTCAGTTGAGGCCAATCATTTATAGAACTGTTTCTGAGGATCATGTGTGACAATGCTAATTGTGAATTTTTGTGAGTTTAAAGGAAAGAGTTGCGTGCACACATCGGGGTGACTACAAAGAAACTGGTACTTTTCTCCATTGATGTGTGTATTTTCTGTGGTTGAAATTATTAGTAACACTACAGGAATTAATCATCAACTATAGAGATATACTAACGTGACAGTCATTTATCAGCAAAATACTCACTGTTCAAACTTTTTTTGCTTCATTTAAGAAACTGTTTTGACTGGTTTTAAACTGTTTCAAACAATAGAATAGTTTAAAGAGCCCCAAATGTAGCTTTTTGTCTTATATTTTCACTGTTTTAATGACGTGGGAAAAAAATGTTAAGATGGCATAATTGCCCTTAAATAAAGAAAATATAGGTTCTGCACAAAGGACAGTGTGCTTTAAACTGTCTTTATGACCTTTTTGACGACTGTTGAAATTTCTTTTTACCATATTAGCTTTTTCCAAACTGGAGTTCAACAAGTCTAAACCAATGGCAAAGTGGTGCAAATTGGAAGTAAACTGCCAAAGATTTTCATGGTTGCTGAAAATAAACAACATTTTTGGCTGGACTGTTGTTTGGTCAAAGCAATAGTTTGACAAAACTGTGCATTGTTTACTATATTCCAACATTTGATTAAAATAAATTATTTATTGATGATGAATAACCTCCACAAAGGAGGTTATGTTTTTCCCACGTCTGCTGGTTGGTTGGTTGGTTGGTTGGTTGATTTGTTTGTCACTAAGATTTCTCAAAAAGAGTGATTTCTTTCAAAACTGGTGATGCCATAAAAGAAGTAATGGTAAGTAAGAGCTATATAGGCCCCAAGACTCAGTGATGTCAGTGCTTTACATGATGTACAGTAGTGTTCAGAATAATAGTAGTGCTATGTGACTAAAAAGATTAATCCAGGTTTTGAGTATATTTCTTATTGTTACATGGGAAACAAGGTACCAGTAGATTCAGTAGATTCTCACAAATCCAACAAGACCAAGCATTCATGATATGCACACTCTTAAGGCTATGAAATTGGGCTATTAGTTAAAAAAAAAAGGTAGAAAAGGGGGTGTTCACAATAATAGTAGCATCTGCTGTTGACGCTACAAACTCAAAACTATTATGTTCAAACTGCTTTTTTAGCAATCCTGTGAATCACTAAATGAGTATTTAGTTGTATAACCACAGTTTTTCATGATTTCTTCACATCTGCAAGGCATTAATTTTGTTGGTTTGGAACCAAGATTTTGCTCGTTTACTAGTGTGCTTGGGGTCATTGTCTTGTTGAAACACCCATTTCAAGGGCATATCCTCTTCAGCATAAGGTAACATGACCTCTTTAAGTATTTTGACATATCCAAACTGATCCATGATACCTGGTATGCGATATATAGGTCCAACACCATAGTAGGAGAAACATGCCCATATCATGATGCTTGCACCACCATGCTTCACTGTCTTCACTGTGAACTGTGGCTTGAATTCAGAGTTTGGGGGTCGTCTCACAAACTGTCTGCGGCCCTTGGACCCAAAAAGAACAATTTTACTCTCATCAGTCCACAAAATATTCCTCCATTTCTCTTTAGGCCAGTTGATGTGTTCTTTGGCAAATTGTAACCTCTTCTGCACATGTCTTTTATTTAACAGAGGGACTTTACGGGGGATTCTTGCAAATAAATTAGCTTCATACAGGCATCTTCTAACTGTCACAGCACTTACAGGTAACTCCAGACTGTCTTTGATCATCCTGAAGCTGATCAATGGGTGAGCCTTTGCCATTCTGGTTATTCTTCTATCCATTTTGATGGTTATTTTCCGTTTTCTTCAACACGTCTCTGTTTTTTTTTTGTTTTTTTTTTGTCCATTTTAAAGCATTGGAGATCACTGTAGATGAACAGCCTATACTTTTTTGCACCTGCGTATAAGTTTCCCCCTCTCCAATCAACTTTTTAATCAAACTACGCTGTTCTTCTGAACAATGTCTTGAACGTCCCATTTTCCTCAGGCTTTCAAAGAGAAAAGCATGTTCAACAGGTGCTGGCTTCATCCTTAAATAGGGGACACCTGATTCACACCTGTTTGTTCCACAAAATTGACAAACTCACTGACTGAATGCAACACTACTATTATTCTGAACACTATTGTACAACATCATGCTTCACTCCACATAATAAGAACAAACTCCCTACTAATACACACTCTGTATAATCCACTAAACACAACTTCCAAATTGGGCAGGCTGTTTAAGATGTAAATTTCCCAGCTCCACCTCTGTGTGTCATGTGCTGCCACTGCTGCATCCACATTGTTACTGCTGCTCAGTCCCGCTTCCACCCAAGTATCTGCCTGTGGGCTCCCATTGGGGGAAATGGGTACATCGAAACATCATTCCCCAGTATCACAAGCATCTGCACAGAGTGATGAAGTCAGAGTCTAGATAAAAAAAAAAAAAGTCAAACTATGTTTTGTGCTTAAACGCGACTTGTCTGACTGAACGATCTGTTTCTGGTGAAAGTGTCAACCTTGTTGAATGATTCGCTTATCACTTATCTCGGCAGTGACATTCATGTCTCTGGGACTTTGGCCTTTGAGATCGTGAAATGGCTGGGAAGAGTATATGGAGTCATGAAGTCAATGGACAGAGGTGTTTGGTGATGCTGATATCTTTGCAGGAGGACAAAGGTCCAAGTCCTGGTGCTTCCAGTCTCACTGTATAGGTGTGAGACTTGGGGCCCTATTTTGATGGTGGACGCGCCAACGACTTGAGCACAGGGTGGAAGACTATTTGGGATGTGTCTAAGTGTACTTTATGATTTGAGATGCAGGAAATACTGATGAGCTGGGTGCAACAGAGTTACTGCTCATTAGGCATGGATGAGCTGCAGTCCAAAACATGATATCAACCTGCTTTTCTTCCCTTTAAACCAGAGTGCAACAGGTGCACATCGCTATGGTATTTACAAAGCAAAGTAGACATAGGCAAAAGGTGTCCTGCAAGTTAAAGGATTAGCTCTAAACTGGTGTAACGGAGGCCAGCAGATGTGCAGATGTAATTAGTAAACCTCACTCCCAGCAGCCCAAAAGGATTCTCTGGTCACAAGGCCAGTCCCCTGGGTTTTAGCCTTCTGGTTAGAGAGTCCGACTCCCATGCTGGAGATCGTGAGTTCTCGTCCCGAGGGGAGCGAATGGGTGGAGTCATAACAACACAACGCAGAGTGCAGCCGCTAAAATGGTGCCGTGACCCGGATGGGAGTGAGTTTAGGGGGGTGAGTGTAACGGAGGCCAGAAGGTGTCGCTGTGCAGATGTAGTTAGTAAACCTCACTCCCAACAGCTCAAAAGGATTCTCTGGTCACAAGGCCAGAGCCCTGGATTTTAGCCTTCTGGTTAGAGAGTCCGACTCCCATGACGGAGATCGTGAGTTCGGAGGGGAGCGAATGGGCGGAGTCATAACAACACAACGCAGAGTGCAGCCGCTACACTGGCATAGTGGACAGCAGACAGCAGGGCTCCCTGTTGTGAAGCAGTGCAACACAAAGATGGGGAATTTATTTTCTATACGTGTTTACTCTTATTTTGTTTAATGGCTTTGAGTTCACAGTTGTTGTGTTTTTTACACACATAATGTCACCTGTTTCAGAGACAGAGAGGGAAAGAGAGCTCGTAAAAATATTTGAGGTTTTCTTAGATGCCACAGAAGAACCCTCACTCACTGGTTTTCCATTACCTACCAAATTGTGCAATTTGAAGTAGAAAACTGAAAATATGCTTCATGGAAACACGTGTATATTGGAAAATACTCAATATTGCAATAAACTTTTTATGTGTAAATGACGTGGTTTTCAGGCAAGTAATTTCGTGAAAATGGAATGGAAAGACTTTTTTTGCTATTACACGTGACATGACGTGTAAAAAGAGACATGTGACATTCTAAAATACATGGAGTTTTATGGGTGGACGGAGTAATAAGAGATGGAGAGCTTGTTAAACCTTATAACAGATGACATTACAGCAATATTGGATTAAAAAATTTTTTCAAAATTAAAACAACACAATGGCAATATTTAGTGGGACGTACCATCCATCACTATGAAGACTGGAATTACAGATCTCATAAGAAGATAAAGTCAAGCAGTTATGAGGTTTTTTTTTATTGCAATCTGAAGTGACTTGATTGTGAAAGGGCCTGCTGCTCATTGGCAGAGGAACGCATCCCAATGAGTGCCCTTCTAGTTGTCAAAATAAACATCACGTACCTACGGGTACGCATGAAGCATAACGGTACAAAGTAACATAAGCAAACGCTAGGAAACAAGAAAAAGAGAAAAAACATGACTCGACGCTTCCATAAAGTTCACTCATTGTAATCTCAGCGTGATAACGATCGAAAAGTTAACACACTCTCTGAACATCAGCAGTTATGTAAAGTTGTAAACCCGTGTGAGGACAACATAGAAACTGAGGTCCATAAACAAAACATCCCATATGGAGACAAGCGACGTGTCGTGGTCACGAGTCTTACTGGCAGAGTCATTACAGTAAGCTCGAATGCATGTGTTGCTTAGAGACGTGCAAGTGTGTATGTGTGTGTGGAATGTGTGACGTCTGCACTCTCACAGGGGCGTGGTTGTCTCTGCAAAACTTTGTAGCAGACACACACACACACACAGACACACACACACACACACACACACACAGGGCTAAAGGCTTCAGGGGTAAAAGAGGAAGTCATAAAAGATGGAAGAGCTCCATTATGAAACTCATCTTACTTTTCCTCTGTAATAACAATAATAATAATAATAACAACAACAACAAACAACAATAATAATTTTAGTTATATATTACTCTTACAACATAAATACTGTGCTGTGCTGCCATAAAATAGTGCTGTACCATACAAAGTCACTAAAAGAAGACTAAATAAAAGAACTATATTTATCCAAAACACTTTACAATGATGCCTCACATTCAGAAACATCGCCAGTGTCATTGCGCTACCATACAAATTAGGTTTTTTCCCAAGGAACATTATAACTTTCCAGTCTGATGGGGAATCGAACCAAGGATTCTCTGATTTTGATCCCATCTCTTTAACCACTAGACAACCACCTTTCTACAAATAAACAAATATTAAAGCAATAACATGAACTGAAGGGCACAAGAGGGCTTATGCATATCCTGCACACTCCCCAACCCACAATACAAATGTACAAGGAAATATACATCCAGTATGTCTATGATGGTGCTTTAGACTATGCATGACTTCTGTGTGACTTCATTCTGAAGTCATTTATGTCAATCAATCACAAATATTATTCACAGCACTTCATTTTTTCCACATTTTATGTTACAACCTTATTCCAAAATGGATGAAATTCATTTTTTCCTCTCAAAATTCTACACACAGTTCCCCATAATGACAATGTGGGATTTTTTGTTTTTTGAGATGTTTGCAAATGTATTCTAATAAATAAACTAAGAAATCTATTCACAGTCTTTGCCATGAAGCTCAAAATTAAGTTCAGGTGCATCCTGTTTCCACTGATCATCCTTGAGATGTTTCTACAGCTTAATTGGAGTCCACTTCAGGTAAATTCAGTTGACTCAACATGATTTGGACAAGATTGAGCTTTTTGGCGTGAATGTCAGGCATCGTGTTTGGAGGTAACCAGGCACCATCCCTATAGTGAAGCATGGTGGTGGCAGCATCATGCTGTGAGGATGTTTTTCAGTGGGAGGAACTGAGAGACTAGTCAGGAATGAGGGAAAGATGAATTGCTGCAATGTACAGAGACATCCTGTATGAAAACCTGCTCCAGAGAGCTATTGAGCTCAGACTGGGTCAAAGGTTCATTTCTCAGCAGGACAATAACCCTAAGCACACAGCCAAGATATCAAAGGAGTGGTTTCAGGACAACTCTGTGAATGTCCTTGAGTGGTCCAGCCAGACCGCAGATCTGAATTCGACTTAACATCTCTAGAGAGATCTGAAAATGGCTGAGCACCGATGCTCCCCATACAACCTGATGGAGCTTGAGAGGTGCTGCAAAGAGGAATGGGCAAAACTGCCCAAAGATAAGTGCACCAAGCTTGTGGCATCATATTCAAAAATACTTGAGGCTGCAACTGCTGCCAAAGGTGCATCAATAAAGTATTGACGAAAGGCTGAATAGTTATGTACACGTGATTTCTACATTTTTTTATTTAAAATAAATTTGCAAAAAAAAAAAATGTTGTCATTATAGGGTGTTGTGAGTAGAATTTTGAGGTAAAAATGAATTTGCCCCATTTTGAAATAAGGCTGTAACAAAATGTGGACAAACTGCTGTGAATACATTCTAGATGCAAAGGATATGTATAAAACTAAAAAAAAAAACTATATACAAGTAATACCAAATGACACACCTTCACTGAATATAGACAGTCAAGAATAGATGAGCCTTAATTATTTTCTTAAAGACCTCAATGGCAATAAGTATGGGTGCACTTTGATGGAGTGGGTTTGATGTTTGACAGGCATCAATCAAACCAAATTTGGATACTAATGGCCCCTATACAATAAAAATGCCCTAATTTGTTATTGATGATAAATACGGAAAAGCAAACTCAGTTAATTAGTGACATGAATGCCACCACACTAAATAAACTCTGATGTGACAGTTTATACTGGAAATCCCAGTATATATATATATATATATATATATATATATATATATATATATATATATATATATATATATATATATATATATATATATATATATATACACATATATATATATATATATACACATACATACATACTCTACTGTATTACATCTTCAGAACTTATGATAAATCAGTCCTACCTGTGATACATATAACAGTAGTAGAATTTTCACCAATAATTGAATTTACAGCATCGTGTATGTCTCCATACTGTCCATATTAAACTATGTGGACACATGGAGAACGTACATTCTGCACAGCAAAGCTTCTGAAGCCAGAACAAGTTAAAACAGTCATAATTACAATATTCAACCCTCAGGGATTAATATGTTTTTTATTATTTTATGACATCAATCTGAAAAAAAAAAATAATTGGCCAATTTTCATTTTATGAAGTGTTTTCAAAAATATGCCCTTTCAACTCAATGTGAAAGCAATTTTCTACAGCAGAGCATAAATTAAATACAAATGTGAAACTTGAAAAAACAGATTGCATTAAGTATATGATTGCCTTTTAATACAACACATCAAAGTAATAAATTTTACAACTGATTTTCTTTAGACAAAGTCAGGGGATGGATCTAACAACCCTTCCACGTTCCAGAGAGCTCTCTGGAACTTGAAAAATTTATTGGATCTATCCCTCTTGTTGGATCCATCCCCCTATATGACCCCCTTTTAATATAATGCATCAAAGTCATCAATTTTATAGCTGATTTGCTTTAGACAAAGTCAGGAGATGGATCCAATAACCTTTCCAAGTTCCAGGGAGCTCTCTGGAACTTGGAAAGGTTTCTCACTGGAGTGGAGACAAGTGTACAGCAAGAGTCTACATCTCCCCCTGGACAGTCCAATGTAGATTGCTTCCCCAGCCAAGGCTAGTACTCTTTTACAGCTGGGTGGCCTGGGACAGTCTTGTCCAAGGACACAGACAGGTAACGTGACCAGGAATCAGACCCAGGTCTAAGTATTGTTAGTGCAGTTCTTGCTTCACTGAACTACCTGTATTTTAGATCTGTGCAGAGTCAGACATCCTCAGGATGAACATACAAATGGACTGCATTTATATAGCACTTTTCCATCTGCATCAGATGCTCAAAGCGCTTTACAATTATGCCTCACATTCACATGCACATTGATGTCAAGGTGCTGTTACGCAAGATGCACACTACACACCGTGAGAAACTAGGGGATTAAGGACCTTGCCCAAGGGCTCTTAGTGATTTTTCCATCTTGATTGGTTTTAACGCCCAACGCTTAACCACTAGACCCTCCCCTCCCCACATACAAGGAGACTGGTGAGGGTAACCACCAAAACACCAATGGCAACACTGTAGGAATTCAAATCATCAGCTGGTGTAACTGCTGACACTGTATATACAGCAGTTTTTGCCTTTGGCTTGGTGGTAGTGTGGAACAGAGATAGACTTTGTTGAAAAGAAGGCAACAGAAATCCAGGCTGAAATCTCCCATGTGACTTCTGGCAAAGTGTAACTGAGATTTCCCATGTTCTTTTTAGACAACAAGCACAGAGAGCTTTGAGGCTGTTTCATGTTTCATCAGAGCCTGTCGTCAGCACCCGTAATTCTTCTATTCCAACATTTTGACAGCTGCAGCAGCATCGTGTAGATCAGTCAGCTGTGTGCTGGAGTCAGTCAGCTGGCTCCAGGCCAACACTGAACTTCATTCAGGCTTCCCTCCACAAACGGACATGGTGAGGTAAAAATTTAAAAAATGGATTACAAGGACGAGGAAAAATGCCAAACTTGTATCCTCATGCAGTATGTTTCTTTCCATGACAACAGGCTGTTTTGTAAGATTCTGGCAGCCAAAACCGTGTTCCTCTTGGGGGATTTTTTTTTTATATACCTGATTTAACAGACAGATGCACAGACATGCTGTCAAAGTAGATGCTCAACTTTGATTTGGTTCTGTCTGCAGTATATTTCAAACAACAACGTAGTGTCTCAGCGCATGTTGCTGACTGAAACAACACTCCACCTTCATTCTGCTCCTCTTCCTGCACTCTATTGACTCAAACCACCATTGCTCGTTTTATTGGCGACTGTGCGGCCAATTATCTCCCTGCCCTGCTTCCTGTGTTGTAGCAGCCGCCACAGCCGCGCTCAGGAGGAAGGAGAAGGAGGGGAAGGAGGCAGACGAGGTAAGGAAGGGGAGGTCCAGCTCCTCTGACGTTGTCAAAAAGGAATCCCCTGCACTGGGTTGGGCCTGCCCACTGACTTACTCTAACCCCGTCTGGCTTTCAGACACATTTGCAGCCACACACACTTCTGTGTGCACAGGCGAAGGACAGACAGACACACACACACACACTAACAAACACAAAGACGGAGGCAAAGATGGGACGGCAACTGTTCGTTTCAACTCAGGCTGTAACCCTTAAGGAAAATGAGAAGAAAGGAGCAGACGATTCTGTTTTGTCCTCTCAGGTAGGTGCAGAAGTCATCGATTGCTGCTTCTTCTCTTTTTTTGTTTTAAACCATTTTATGGTTGAATTATCTGCCACATTTGTACACTTTTCAAGGACTTCACTCTCATTTCACAGCAATTCCTGCAACCTGTTGAACAAAAACGGTCACACGGAGTGAATGTAAAGTCTGGACTATTGCCCCGGTTTGGGCTTGTGGTCTGCTACTGTGGACCAGATCCCTCATAAAGGTCAGATGTGAATATGTAGTTCCTCTGTACCAGATGGCTATATTCCTCTTTGTCCGCATGTTTGTTTGATTAAGGGGATTATACCTCTAACCATATAAATAACTTGCCAGACTGCGTAATTGCTTTGACTCTACCTGTTTGTCTGCTTTCCTGCGTGTCTGTCTGCATCCGGTGACGTATGTGCATGTCATGCGTGTCGTCTGTCCGTCTACACGTATATCAGTCTGTGTGTGTTCTTGTAGCAGCGGGTGCCGAGACGTAATAGTAGTGGTGGAGCGAGTGCTGGAGACGCTCAAACATTCCTCTCATTGTTCAGAGGCCCCGCAAGTCTGCGAGCTCCCAAACCTCCATGAAAGGAAGGGAATCCAGCGGCTGGTGTAGCTAACCCAGTTGTGGCTACACAGCTCAGTTCCGTGTCCCGTCCATTTCCCCTCTGGGACTGTTGGAATAAACAGAGCGGTGCAATAGGAGGACAAAATGAAGCTTGGTGGAGGTTGACACGAGGCTGAAACACTGGAGAATGGTTTTGTTACGCTGTTTTGCTTCGTTTTCAACTTTTGGTAACAAATTCTATAGATGCGCAACTTTGGATAATCTGTAAAAGAAAAGGAAGCGTGGGTATGTGAAGTGATAAATCAGGACTGAGGGGCATGATGGATGGATGGATGGATGGATGGATGGATGGATGGATGGATGGATGGATGGATGGATGGATGGATGGATGGATGGATGGATGGATGGATGGATGGATGGATGGATGGATGGATGGATGGGATATAAAAGAAGGTGGTTGGGTGGGTGGGTGTGCCCAGCTGCAGTTCACAGGAATGGGCCCAGGCTCAGGAAACCGTGGCGTAGTGGAATTAAATTAAACATCTTGCATGCATACGTGGGCGCGCACGGTTTCTCCATCCATTTGTACATGTGTGGTTGAGTGGCAGCAGTGCGGCTCTGGACTAAGTACAGGGCTGGTGGTGGTAAGGATGTTTGGCACAGAATCAGGCTGAGGATAGGGTTACACATGCTGGGCTACAGGGAGCAGACCACGGGCCTGAGCTCTTCATTGCTGAGGCTAACTTTACAATTTGAAGGGACTCTTTTAAAAAAAAATTAAATCAGGCACTTGAAATGTTTTTTTGTTGTTTTTTTTTTTTTTTGGTTTGTTTCTTTCAGTCAGACTAATGTCCCACATGTGGCACGGTCTATTGATTCCCAAGCAATCAGTGAACGTTCCCATTTGAGTCAAAACTGCAACTGAGAAGGCCCAAAGCAGATCACAAGTCCTTGTTTGAATGTCACTGAATGTCACGGCCTCTGCAATAATTATACCCTCTCACGCAACATGAAACAAATACAATCTTACTCACACACCCCGACATACACAGACAGACTGTGTCTGTTAGCCGCAGGCCCAGGGTGTGGTACTGTGGAAAGGTGTGTGGGTTCAAAGATCTACACAAAGGTCGGCAGGACGAGTGCTGCATTTTTCCACTTATTTCGCCCGATGTAGAGTTGGGATAGAAAAAGCTGACTGCAGTCACCCAGAAGTTTTCCAAAGAGGTATTAGATCATTAATAGTGTTTCAAATCCTGCAAACTCCCCATTACCGCTCCTCATACATCAATCACCTTTTGGACTTGCACAGACTTAATTATTAATGCGATCGCAATTCTACATGTCTTCCTTTCACCCAGCCGTGTTTGGCACTTATCAGGAGAAGCGTGCTAAAGAGGCTTAACGTTGTCATACAATGCTAATAATGAAAAGCAAACATGCCGTATTGACACTTTCACAAGGCTTTTTGTTATTGCAGCTCTTGTACTTTTATAAACCTTCACTTTTCAGTCACTTCATATTAATATGCTGCTGGGAAAAACAAGTCAGTGATGCAATGGAAAGATACCTAAATAACATGTATGAGCCTCAGTGCATAAATATTAAGCACACAACAGCAGCTTGACAACAGGTCGCTCTGCTTGCTGTTTGTTCAGCCTGTAGGTGCAAATGAAGTCAGACTGGTTGGTATTTGTGCTATTAGTGCTTGAGAAGATGGCGCGAAAGTCGACCTGATGCGCGTTTGTGTGACATATATAGTGAGCATATTGTGCATGTTACAAAGTGCACCTGCGTGCGTGTGCATAAGCAGTGTAAAGGCAGAAAGAAGATATGCATTGGAACAACAGCGGGTTCAGATCCAGCTGTCTCAACAGAGGATTTTCCACTTAACGCTGCACCCTTGTGTAAACTGAAATGTCAATTCTGAGCTGGGGCCGAAGAGCCGAGATGATCTGAGAAAACAGCCGGTGGCCACGTCGACACTTGGATCTTTGTGTGTCACGTACATGAGCATATACATACTACGACGGGCACGCCGGTGCACACTACGCGCCCTGAAAGTGTCACACAAAAGAAAATGCCACAAGGTGTCTGCAGTCTGAAAAATGTACCGACATCGCGAAAGCTCATCCGCTGATGAGCTTCAATTTCCATTCGAGGCCTTCATCAGGGCGCAACGCACTGGCACATTATGGCACCGCCTTGTGATTATTTCTTACCATAATAAACATCCAATCTGAGAGAACTGTGACAACAGGATCAGCTCGCCAAGCAACAGGACTCAAAAAAAAAAAAAAAAGTGACACAATCTGAGATTCCCTGAGCGAGAGTTTGAGGTGAGGCGTTGGACAGCGTGCGCCAACCAGAATGGTGTCATTACAGGGGAAGGGAAGGAATGAGCTCATAGACATTAATGGCTGCGGGTTCGGCGGGGGAACGCGAAGGGAAAGAGAGAAACCCATGGAAAAGATGAAAAGGCAGAGAAAATAACATGCAAGAGGAGCCGCTGCCAGATGAAAGGATGGTGGGATAGAGGGTTTAGGTTAATGGAGGAGAAGAGTTAAAGAGGAGTTAGCTTGCTGTCTTTGATGGGCGCTGGGGCCTTAAACGACCTTCTTTCTTAACCTTGACCAGGAGGAAGCAGATCTGTAATGGGATACAATGTATACAGGCAGCTTAAATTGAGTAGAAAGTGCTTAAAGAAAATTTTGTGTTTTAGGTTAACTTCTCCATCAGCCCTTTATCAAAACAGATTTTTTTAACTAAACTGAGCCACAACATGAAAGTGAAGCCTGGGGGATAAAAAAAAAAAGCTTTATACTATAGTCTGTGAATAAAAGCAAGATTCACAAAGAACAGAAAGTTTTTTGTTTTGTTTTGTTTTTTTGCTGTGGCAAAAAAATCAGACATAAGTCTGTATTTTATTATTTATTTGTTTGTTTGTGTGATTCTACCAGTGATATGGACAGCTAACCCAAAATTTAGCTTCAATAACTGCTAATGCGCTAACTCATGAAACAACTTTCAACTTTCAACTTTTTTTCTTATATAGCGCCAAATCACAACAAACAGTTGCCCCAAGGCGCTCCATATTGTAAGGCAAGGCCATACAATAATTATGAAAAACCCCAACGGTCAAAACGACCCCCTATGAGCAAGCACTTGGCCACAGTGGGAAGGAAAAACTCCCTTTTAACAGGAAGAAACCTCCAGCAGAACCAGGCTCAGGGAGGGGCAGTCTTCTGCTGAGACTGGTTGGGGCTGAGGGAAAGAACCAGGAAAAAGACATGCCGAGAAGGGGGGCAGAGATCGATCACTAATGATTAAATGCAGAGTGATGCATACGGAGCAAAAAGAGAAAGAAACAGTGCATCATGGGAACCCCCCCACAGTCTACGTCTAAAGCAGCATAACCAAGGGATGGTCCAGGGTCACCCGATCCAGCCCTAACTATAAGCCTTAGCGAAAAGGAAAGTTTTAAGCCTAATCTTAAAAGTAGAGAGGGTATCTGTCTCCCTGATCTGAATTGGGAGCTGGTTCCACAGGAGAGGAGCCTGAAAGCTGAAGGCTCTGCCTCCCATTCTACTCTTACAAACCCTAGGAACTACAAGTAAGCCCGCAGTCTGAGAGCGAAGCGCTCTATTGGGGTGATATGGTACTACGAGGTCCCTAAGATAAGATGGGAAACAGACCGCTAAAAGAATTAGCTGAAGTAGTAGTGATAACCACTAATTTTTATTCTATGAATTTAGCTTTGCTTTGAAGTTTGTTTGTTTGGTTTTTTTTGTTTGTTTGTTTGTTTTTTTGGTGTGTTTTTTTTCTCTAAAACCCTAGGAAAAAAAGAAAAAAACTAAAGAGCTGAAATTTGAATATGTTGCAGCATAAACATGGAGAGTACCAAAAAGGTTTAGCATGCCAAGATCAGATGATGATCAAGAAAGTGCTAAATGAATGAGGAATAATTTTAATCATCTAATACAGTAAATGCATTTATTCTGGTTTGGCTTCCTGCTCCTCCATCTCCTCGAGGTGATGGTTGTTGCTTTTGTCGGTGTGTCAGTTTCACTCATTGGATTAGCAAAGCTCTAACAGGAGCAAACACGTATGATTTTAGGGGTTACAAACATTTCTGACTGTTAAACATTTTGTTTTTTAACTTAACATAGTTAACAAGTTGGCGGAATGAAATTTAGCTGAAGCTAACTGGTCCAGTAATGGTTTACAACATTATCTGAAAAGCTAATCTGCTAAAGTTTTTAGCTTCGCTAATTAGCTGAACTGTGCACACCATTGATTTTCATGTGACAGCTCTTGTTTGATTCTCAGTAAATTTCCACTTTTTAAACAGACTAACCGGTTATTAAGTCTGCAAAATTAATGTCACATGGGATTAGTGGCGTAATCTTTTGAAAATCATTCTCAAAGCAGCTCCCCGCCCCCGTCTTTTGAACATCTTCCCACAGTCTATGCCCAGTCTGCAGTAGATTAGCAGCCAGCAACAATGACAGAGCTTGTCAGTGTTCGCTCCGCGAGGTCGCCATGTCCCTGGCACGGTTCTTCAGCAGGGACAGACAGCTGGCTAAAACCTATTTCGAGTTTGGACTTCCCCAAAAGTGGGCCACTGACTCACACCTTGTACACGGTGGAATATTCCTACTGACAGCAGAGACACTTGTAGGTGACGGCGGAACAGCATTCAAAAATATGCCAGAATGACAGAATTCCGTGTAATAAGACATTAAATATTTTCATTTAACTTCAAGAGACAGAGATAGCATTAATGCTGTTCAAGAATTGAACAGCTCCTGGTGGTTTTAGTTTAACATAATTTCAGTGAGCTGCCCTTTTTTTTCCTGAGAAGCAGCACAAATAGAAAGCCTTAAAGGGAGTGCCACTTGACTGGCCACTTCCTTATAACCTAATTCTACTCTATTCTGTTGTTAAGAAGCTATTTTTAAAAGATGTCACGAGAAGTCTGGGAGATAATGCGTACAAAGGAAGGGAAGGAAGGGAAAAAAGCAGCAGCTGTAGCCTGTGAATGACAGAAGATCAAGCGCATCACAATAATGCATTAAGGGGGTCATATTATACAATAAATAAATAAATAAATAAAATCAGGCGACCATGAAATTTATTGCTGTGGCTGTTTTAAATGGAAAGGACTTGCTGTTTGCGACATCACTGATAGTGTGGACTAGAGGTGGGCGGATCGATCCTAATATCGATAATATCGATACCAGCGCTTTTTCTCTCTCCTGCACGCACAGACTGCTGCGCACGCAGATTAATCAAAGTCGACTCTCTGTCTGTAAGAGCAGCGCTGCGCTGTCACACAACACAGAGCAGCGCACCCTTGTATTGTGGTTTGTCAGCCCTCTACCTCAGGAGATTTTGTTTTAAGTTGTGTTGAGTGATATTTTTTAAACAAAAATGTTGATTGTGATAATAAAGTATTTTGTTGTCATGTACAATGTTTGGCGAAATTCTATCCTAGGTCTTTTGGATCCTTTGGATCTATGAAGTTTAAATATGAAAAAGTATCGGTATCGATATCGGCGATACTGGGCCTCTATTTACTTGGTATCGGATCAATACCAAAATTCCCGGTATCGCCCACCTCTAGTGTGGACTGCAGAGTGTGCATCAGCTCACTTAATGTGTTCCACAGAGCAAATATGAACTTCTGTTACATATGTCACACAGGTCTAATGCTGTTTTCAAATGATAGCCTTAAACATATCTTGCACAAATCTCCTCCATTATTGCGCTTGTGGCATGTTGGGACCACAGCGCTGAGAAATGCAACACATGCCACCATCACATGGCGCACTGTGCTGACCTTTGCACACGCAGCCATCGAGTTTGGAGTGGGGCCGTGACTATGTGTACAATGCAGGAGATGCTAATGCTACAGATGCTAATGTACAGAAGCATGCAACAATAAAATTTTAAGCAAATCTGCATGATGACACGCCAGCTTTCAAGTGCATTACTCCAGTTTGTCATAAAATAGCTTGAAATCCAAAATAAGCTCAGCTAATGTAATCATGTAATGTAATGTTAGCAATGGAAACCAGCTCAAAAGTGGTCAGAGAGCACAGTGAGGCCACACCCACATTCTAAAATATCAGGCATGTCAAGAAAATATCACATGGGCTTGAAACAGTCATGTTCACTAAGAATAGAATATCTGATATTTCCCTAAAATGAGGAGTTTTCCGGGAACATCCCACTAGTCCGAAGGTTCGCTAGTCTGAAGGTTCACAAGTCCGAAAGTCCAAATCAATAAATTAATATATTTTGATGGCAAGTTTCAGTAGGCTGCACTACTAGCTGCATACTTACATGTGCTTTATGTTTCAATTAAAAAGATCTCTAATCTGTGGTGCAAGAGTGAATGTTACTTTAATTAAAAACATGTCATGCTATTAACTTTGCTGGTTATAAAGATGCAGTGTACAATGGAAATGTTATGCACATAATTCAGACTTTGGTATTTAATTCAAATTATCCAACCTTCACCAGTGACTCTGTGAATTGTGATGTTTGACTTAATTTGCAGTAAATACACACAGACTAGTGAACCTTCAGACTAGTGAACCCTTCCCAATTTTCCTTCATACTAGCATGGGACTGGGAATTTAAGCTTGATAGATCTTAACTGTAAAATAATTTCTTCCCATCCATAGGCCCAACGTATCTGCCACGTTCGATCAAAAATCGGTTTAGGTGTTCTCACTTACGTACATAGAAAAGGCAGTGATCACAAGTGCATGTTCCTCTGGCAATGTTGCTAATAAAGCACAAGAAATGTTGCATAGCACTAATTCTGGGGTCATCGTGGTTTGTGTAGGTCAACGTGGCACGCAGAATGCATGGCACACATTCAGATTACCTGTTTCAAACCTAAATTTTGCTTATAGCAACAGAACATCTATATGCACAGTTGAAGAACTGTAGCACTGTGGGAATGTTTACCATGAAACCCAATCTATACACAACTGCAACACTCACTCATTTTTCAATCGCTTACTCCAATTAAGGGTTACAGGGGGCTGGAGTCTATCCCAGCAGTCATAGGGTGTGAGACGGGGTACACACAGGACAGGACGCTAGTCTGTTGCAGGGTCACATACAGACAAACAAACACATTCACACCCACGGACAAGTTAAAGTTTCCAATCCACCTAAACTGCATGCCGTTGGATGTGGTAGGAAGCCGGAGGGAACCCACACAAATACAGGGAAAACACGCAAACTCCACACAGAAAGGACACAGGTGGGAATCAATCCCGTGACATTCTTACTGTGAGGCAACAGTGCTAAACACTAAGATGCCGTGCTTCCACAAGTGCAACAGGTAGATTAAAAACAGATTTTGCACAATACAACCGCTTAAAATAAGTCATTCTTGCAGACGATGATCTCCACCGATTCCTTGTTTGTAACACAAA